>NC_086447.1:366715810-367050393 GCF_028390025.1 Pseudophryne corroboree
CATATTTCTGATACTACAAGTACCACAAAAAAGGGTATTATGTGGGGTGTGGAAAAACTACCTATAGTTTTTCCTGAATCAGATAAATTAAATGAAGTGTGTGATGAGGCGCGGGGTTCCCCCGATAGAAAATTATTGGCGGTATACCCTTTCCCGCCAGAAGTTAGGGCGCGTTGGGAAACACCCCTTAGGGTGGATAAGGCGCTCACACGCTTATCAAAACAAGTGGCGGTACCGTCTCCAGATACGGCCGCCCTCAAGGAGCCAGCTGATAGGAGGCTGGAAAATATCCTAAAAAGTATATACACACATACTGGTGTTATACTGCGACCAGCGATCGCCTCAGCCTGGATGTGCAGCGCGGGGGTGGCTTGGTCGGATTCCCTGACTGAAAATATTGATACCCTTGACAGGGACAGTATTTATTTACTATAGAGCATTTAAAAAATGCATTTCTATATATGCGAGATGCACAGAGGGATATTTGCACTCTAGCATCAAGAGTAAGTGCGATGTCCATATCTGCCAATAAGATGTTTATGGACACGACAGTGGTCAGGTGATGCAGATTCCAAACGGCACAAAGATGTATTGCCGTATAAAGGGGAGGAGTTATTTGGGGTCGGTCCATCGGACCTGGTGGCCACGGCAACTGCTGGGAAATCCACCGTTTTTACCCTAAGTCACATCTATGCAGAAAAAGACACCGTCTTTTCAGCCTCAGTCCTTTCGTCCCCATAAGCATATCTGCCCAGGGATAGAGGAAAGGGAAGAAGACTGCAGCAGGCAGCCCATTCCCAGGAACAGAAGCCTTCCACCGCTTCTGCCAAGTTCTCAGCATGACGCTGGAGCCGTACAGGACCCCTGGATCCTACAAGTAGTATCCCAGGGGTACAGATTGGAAAGTCGAGACGTTTCCCCTCGCAGGTTCCTGAAGTCTGCTTTACCAACGTCTCCCTCCGACAGGGAGCCAGTATTGGAAACAATTCACAAGCTGTATTCCCAGCAGGTGATAATCAAAGTACCTCTCCTACAACAAGGAAAGGGGTATTATTCCACACTATATTGTGGTACTGAAACCAGAAGGCTCGGTGAGACCTATTCTAAATCTGAAATATTTGAACACTTACAAAGGTTCAAATCAAGATGGAGTCACTCAGAGCAGTGATAGCGAACCAGGAAGAAGGGGACTATATGGTGTCCCGGGACATCAGGGATGCTTACCTCCATGTCCAAATTTGCCCTTCTCACCAAGGGTATCTCAGGTTCGTGGTACAGAACTGTCACTATCAGTTTCAGACGCTGCCGTTTGGATTGTCCACGGCACTCCGGGTCTTTACCAAGGTAATGCCCGAAATGATGATTCTTCTTCGAAGAAAATGGACGACCTCCTGATAAGAGCAAGGTCCAGAGAACAGTTGGAGGTCGGAGTAGCACTATCTCAAGTAGTTCTACGACAGCACGGGTGGATTCTAAATATTCCAAAACCGCAGATGTTTCCGACGACACGTCTGCTGTTCCTAGGGATGATTCTGGACACAGTCCAGAAAAAGGTGTTTCTCCCGGAGGAGAAAGCCAGGGAGTTATCCGAGCTAGTCAGGAACCTCCTAAAACCAGGAAAAGTGTCAGTGCATCATTGCACAAGAGTCCTGGGAAAAATGGTGGCTTATTACGAAGCGATTCCATTCGGCAGATTCCACGCAAGAACTTTTCAGTGGTATCTGCTGGACAAATGGTCCGGATCGCATCTTCAGATGCATCGGCGGATAACCCTATCTCCAAGGACAAGGGTGTCTCTCCTGTGGTGGTTAGAGTGCTCATCTTCTAGAGGGCCGCAGATTCGGCATTCAGGATTGGATGCTGGTGACCACGGAGGCCAGCCTGAGAGGCTGGGGAGCAGTCACACAGGGAAAAAATTTCCAGGGAGTGTGATCAAGTCTGGAGACTTTTCTCCACATAAATATACTGGAGCTAAGGGCAATTTATGATGCTCTAAGCTTAGCAAGACCTCTGCTTCAAGGTCAGCCGGTATTGATCCAGTGGGACAACATCACGGCAGTCGCCCACGTAAACAGACAGGGCGGCACAAGAAGCAGGAGGGCAATGGCAAAAACTGCAAGGATTTTTCGCTGGGCGGAAAATCATGTGATAGCACTGTCAGCAGTGTTCATTCCGGGAGTGGACAACTGGGAAGTAGACTTCCTCAGCAGGCACGACCTCCACCCGGGAGAGTGGGGACTTCATCGGGAAGTTTTCCACATGATTGTGAACCGTTGGGAAAGACCAAAGGTGTACATGATGGCGTCCAGCCTGAACAAAAAACTGGACAGGTATTGCACCAGGTCAAGAGACTTTCAGGCAATAGCTGTGGACGTTCTGGTAACACCGTGGGCGTACCAGTGGGTGTATGTGTTTCCTCCTCTGCTTCTCATACCCAAGGTATTGAGAATTATAAGACGTAGAGGAGTAAGAACTGTACTCGTGGCTCCGGATTGGCCAAGAAGGACTTGGTACCCGGAACTTCAAGAGATACTCACAGAGGACTCATGACCTCTGCCGCTAAGAAGGGACTTGCTTCAGCACGTACCATGTCTGTTCCAAGACTTACCGCGGCTGCGTTTGACGGCATGGCGGTTGAACGCCGGATCCTAAGGGAAAAAGGCATTCCGGAAGAGGTCTTTCCTACCATGGTCAAAGCCAGGAAGGACGTGACCGCACAACATTATCACCACATGTGGCGAAAATATGTTGCGTGGTGTGAGGCCAGGAAGGCTCCACGAAGAAATTTCAACTCGGTCGATTCCTGCATTTCCTGAAAACAGGAGTGTCTATGGGCCTCAGATTGGGGTCCATTAAGGTTCAAATTTCGGCCCTGTCGAATTTCTTCCAGAAAGAATTGGCTTCAGTTCCTGAAGTCCAGAAGTTTGTCAAGGGAGTACTGCATATACACCCCCCTTTTGTGCCTCCAGTGGCACTGTGGGATCTCAACGTAGTGCTGGGATTCCTCAAATCACATTGGTTTAAACCGCTCAAATCTGTGGATTTGAAATATCTCACATGGAAAGTGACCATGATGTTGGCCCTGGCCTCGGCCAGGCGAGTGTCAGAATTGGCGGCTTTGTCTCACAAAAGCCCATATCTGATTGTCCATTCGGACAGGGCAGAGCTGCGGACTCGTCCCCAGTTTCTCCCTAAGGTGGTGTCAGCATTTCGCCTGAACCAGCTTATTGTGGTACCTGCTGCTACTAGGGACTTGGAGGACTCCAAGTTGCTAGATGTTGTCAGGGCCCTGAAAATATCGGTTTCCAGGACGGCTGGAGTCAGGAAAACTGACTTGCTGTTATCCTGTATGCACCCAACAAACTGGGTGCTCTTGCTTCTAAGCAGACGATTGCTAGTTGGATGTGTAGTACAATTCAGCTTGCACATTATGTGGCAGGCCTGCCACAGCCAAAATATGTAAATGCCCATTCCACAAGGAAGGTGGGCTCATCCTGGGCGGCTGCCCGAGGGGTCTCGGCATTACAACTCTGCCGAGCAACTACGTGGTCGGGGGGAGAACACGTTTGTAAAATTCTACAAATTTGATGCCCTGGCTAAAGAGGACCTGGAGTTCTCTCATTCGGTGCTGCAGAGTCATCCGCACTCTCCCGCCCGTTTGGGAGCTTTGGTATAATCCCCATGGTCCTGACGGAGTCCCCAGCATCCACTAGGACGTTAGAGAAAATAAGATTTTACTTACCGATAAATCTATTTCTCGTAGTCCGTAGTGGATGCTGGGCGCCCATCCCAAGTGCGGATTGTCTGCAATACTTGTACATAGTTATTGTTACAAAAAAATCGGGTTGTTATTGTTGTGAGCCGTCTGTTCAGAGGCTCCTACGTTGTCATACTGTTAACTGGGTTCAGATCACAAGTTGTACGGTGTGATTGGTGTGGCTGGTATGAGTCTTACCCGGGATTCAAAATCCTTCCTTATTGTGTACGCTCGTCCGGGCACAGTATCCTAACTGAGGCTTGGAGGAGGGTCATAGGGGGAGGAGCCAGTGCACACCACCTGATCCTAAAGCTTTATTTTTGTGCCCTGTCTCCTGCGGAGCCGCTAATCCCCATGGTCCTGACGGAGTCCCCAGCATCCACTACGGACTACGAGAAATAGATTTATCGGTAAGTAAAATCTTATTTTTAATTATATACAAAGTCAGTTTGGGGGTGAGCTTTTGGGGCGTGGAGCTCCCTGTATTGCTCTGGCTGGGCCACCTTGGGGCATCACCACCTTACATTTACTTTTAACACTTATATCACATTGTGTTTGTTTTATATTTATGTAGCTTTTTTCACATATTATTTACACTTTTAACACTGCTCAGCTAAACTTCACATTCTAACACTCTGACACTTTACTGCTGTCCTCTTCTTTTCTTTTACATTCAGCAGCCTCATTCATTTGCTTAACACTGATCTTTCACTCCTATCCTTTTTCTGTGTGATGCCCTGGGGTGGTTTGGCTGGGGTGGTCTGGGGGTGCTCTGCGTCCCGGAGGTGAACCCCTATAGTGTTAGGGACCTGTCCGATGAGGTCACCGTGAAGCAGGTGGGCAGGCTCATATACTGGCCAATATATGCCAAGAACCTCAAATATTATATTATGGTTATAATAATTTTAATGGTGTATGGTGCACCTGCACCCTTTTTCCCTGAAAATAATAAAGCTAACATAAAATATTTCAGAGAAACCCAGGAGAGCTCCCCTAGTGTGTGTCCAGTCTCTCTGGGCACAGAGTCTAACTGAGGTCTGGAGGAGGGGCATAGAGGGAGGAGCCAGTTCACACCCATTCAAAGTCTTATAGTGTGCCCATGTCTCCTGCGGATCCCGTCTATACCCCATGGTCCTTTTGGAGTCCCCAGCATCCTCTAGGACGTATGAGAAATAAGGATACACATGGATGTGGCCAAATAAGAAGAGATCTAGCTAATCAACCTGTCCAGCTGTACTGGACCTGCTAGTATATCCGACACAGACACCTGCTGAAACAACACTGTACTCGTAGGTAAGCGTCGTCGCGGCCCAGCGGAGAGTTGTTGGAGCGACAATTTCTAAGGTATGTATAAGACGCTTTTTAGAATGATCACTCAAAAAAAATATTAAGACTATAAAAATAAAATAAGAAAGCTTATGGCTGCTAAAAACCAGCAGCCCATTGACCATGTTCCGGCTCCTGCCACACCACACAACTGATTTGTCTGAGCCAGGAGGCTAATAAGATATTAGCAAAGAAGGCTAATAAGATATTAGCATGCACAAAACGGGGAATTGATGCAAGGGACGAGAGTATTATACTCCCATTATATAAATCACTAGTGAGGCCACATCTTGAATACTGTTTGCAATTTTGGGCACCATATTACAAAAAGGATATCCTGGAGCTAGAAAAGGTGGGTGACCAAACTAATCAAGGGCATGGAGACGCTGGAATACGAGGAAAGGCTCGCAAGGCTAGGCATGTTTACATTAGAAAAGAGGAGACTAAGAGGGGACATGATCAACATCTAAAAATATATAAGGTGCCATTACACAGAGCTCGGGAGGGACCCGTTTTCTATAAGATCAGCACAGAGGACACGTGGTCACTCGCTTAGGTTAGAGCAGAGGAGTTTCCGCACATTGAGGCAAAAAGGTTTTTTCACAGTAAGGACAATACGTGTTTGGAATTCCCTGTCTGAGAGAGTAGTCACAGCGGACTCAGTCAACACCTTTAAGAATGGGTTAAGTAAATTCTTATTCGATGGACAATTGTCTTTTTTCAACCTTAGTTACTAAGTTACTATGTTCCTATATATGGATGGGCCCGTTGCATGCTGGGAGGCCGAAAAGCTTTGACTGATTGGTGCAAATCCGCTGTCGCTTCATCATATCCCAATGTTATCCTGTGGATAACCTGTGGACCCTGCCGGAGAAAAGGAGGTTCTTATTATGGAAGCTCCGCCATTTATAGTCTTACATAGTCAGGGTCCTAGATACCTGAAGTAGCTTCTAGTTCCCTATACTTCCACTCATCACCTACTGAACTAACATAACCTAGAAAACTCCTATACAGTACTGCATTCCAGGCACAAGCTTTTAGCTTTGTGAGTCCAAAAGGCTACCACACTAGAAATATCAGGACTTACCTGTTTACTGATTCATGTCTCCTCCTATAATACTTAATGCATATTTCCTTTTTCAGTATTATGTTAATCTTTTACATGTTTTATATGATTCCTCTCTCCTCCTATAATACTTAATGCTTATTTCCTTTTTCAGTATTATGTTAATCTTTTACATGTTTTATATGAAGTACTTTCTGTCATAGCACTAGATAAATACATTTATTGTTATTTATTATTATGTTATACAAATTAGTGGAGGTCAAACGTGTGCACAATTTTACCCCCCGAAAGGAGGACAAACCTAAGGCAAAACACTGAGTACAAAATTATAAGATTGTAAGCTAGCGAGCAGGGCCTTCCTACCTCTACGTCTGTTTTTGCCTAGTTTTGTTCTAATACTGTTGTTCTAATTGTAAAGCGTAACGGAATATGCTGCACTATATAAGAAACTGCTAATAAATAAATAAATATCATCCTCTCCATTAATTTTGTCCACAAATATAGCCTATTATATGAGGCACTACTTATTTTCCTTGATTTTTGCCAAGAAGCATGCTGTTGCAACGCGGCAGTGTCATATTACTGCATGTTTGCTATGGGCACATTCTCACGTTGCAATGGTTATTCTTTAGGAGTTTATGTAGATTGTACATAATGTCAGTCATTTCTAATGTGACTCAGTGCATACACTGCATTTTATGTTTAGACAGATAAAGCACATGGAAGAAATGCAGACCCAAATGCTTGAAAAGTAATGGGGAGAAACACAACAACCAATGAAGAATTATATTTTGTATTTAGAATATAATAAAATAAAAAAATAAGATAACATTTTCAGTCACTTAAAAGAACAACATCTGTTTGCTGGGCACAATTAGGCTCATTCTCATAGTAAATGTTATATTTTTACCACTTAACTGATAATTTTTTTCCCCAAAACCCACTCAGAAATTGTCAGGCTTTTTTATGAGTGAATTACGTGAAGAACATGAATTTAACCCTATCCAAAATGATTTTAGTTAAAATAAATAGAAAAATGTAAAAAACAAACAAACAAAAAAAACAGTAAGTTTTTCCAAACATCGATCGGGAACATCTTGACCATCGGAACATCGGTGACATTGGATTTCCGGTCCCTCTGACAGCAGCAGCGGAGGGAAGTTTCCCTTCCCTGCCGCTAACAGTTTATCTGAATGGTCGCATCCTGTGCTACCTGGTCAGATAAAGCATTTGCAGGCATGGTTGCATCTGATGCGACCATGCCAGGCAAGTGGTTAAGAAAGGACCAATGTATTTTACCATTAATGAAAAATAAAGTACTGCTACATGTTTTCAATAAATTTCTTTGTTTAAAAACTTCATGTTAGTGCTCATTCATTTAATCTTTACTTTTATAAATTATATTAATTTTCAAAAACATCTCAAAACAATCAATCATCAACAAAAGAGCTCCACTTGCTTGAATATAAATAGTATAAAACAAATTACTTCCATGATTTTGAAAGTCCTGGAGCTCACAGTTATAAAACATATCTGCACACTTTTGTAGAGGGCTACCCCCAGCCTCTGGGCCGTCAGCTGGATTGCACCATTGTAGATCACCGTGATCAGGAAAGCTGCATGGCTTGACTCCATGTTACAGATATACCCAGTGTTGAGTTTATATTCAAGTTGAAAGCTATAATAAGATGTCCTTTGGGCTGACAATCTGTTTGTACCATATAAGGCTCAATTGTAAGAAAAGTCCAACTAAATACATTGAGAGCCTCATCCACATCAGATACAGCACAGCTGAAAGTCCCAATGCTGAAAACAAGCTTTCATTCATTGTCACATAATTTAACATATCGTACCCGGATATGGTTCCTTAAAACCTTTCACAAAAAGTCACAAAATTCTATTAGCAATATATACATAACTTTAAAAACAAAATCTTTTAGAACATGTTTTCTCCCGAAACCTGCCAGGGAAACAGCCTTAATAAAATAAAATAAAATAAAATACAATATAATAGATCTGTCATGTTTTTATCTTGACCTTTTACAAGTCTTTTGGTCCAGGTACTAAAGGATCTCAACTTTTCGAGAACAGGTTAAGTTACTATGTACAAGTTCCCACATTTGCTGCAGTTCAGGAGGTAGCAGTTTGTGCACAACAATCACACTTCGAAAGAAGCATGGATCTTTGTTCATCTTGCTTTTCTTGTTCTTTACAATTCCGAAGGTTTTAAACCCTTCGTGCATTATAGGAGTGACCTTGATAACTTCGAGGCACATACCTAAGAAAACGTCATCGATAGGATAGAGATCTAAGGTCTCTGAAGCTTTGTATAATGCTTTGATCAAAGATCCAGCCATAATGAACCCACCACCACCTGCATATGGAGGATATAAGGTTTTGTTATATAAGGAGATGGGGATATAGTACTTATTGTCTTTCTTACGAATGGGTCGAGCTTTAAAGAGCACATCTCCTACAAAGAGGTCAGGTGACTTGTTGCCATCCAGAAAGTCCAAAACATTTTCAGGGTTCACATAAACATCATCATCCCCTTTAAAAATGTACGCTACTCTATGGCAATAGATGGTCATCCACTTCAGAAAATGAACTTCCTTAAGAGTTAAGTTAAAAAAAGAATCAAGAAAATCCCACTGTAGAATATCTCCATATATCTGGTTTTCAAAATCCAGCAGTTTTTGGTAATTGGCTCGTTCCTCTTCCTTCATAGCTGTCCCCAGAAGAAACAGTGTTCTTACTTTCTTACCATTCACCTTTTTTTCTTTTCCCCAGGTTTTACGAATCGCATCCCTGCGGTCATGTTGAGTGATTATTGACTTCACCACTATCAGCAGATCAATGTCTCCACTGCACTTCTGCGGGTTGTTAATAATCATGGGGAAGTACCGACAGTGCCGGAAAAGCAAGAATTGCTGAAAGTTGGGTTCCAGCATCTTGAACCAGTCCAACTTGGTTAGGTTCCTGTTGGCAGTGCAATTGATGGAGTTTACATCCCATTCAATAGTATTAGGAATAGAATCTATGGTGACCTGTTCCTCTTTGTTAGATAACCAAAAGCTTTCTGGCGCAGGAAAGGTGTCTTTGTTCCTAGTGTTCAATAGCTCTTCAGAATCCATACTTTTTGGGATAAGAGTAAGACTGGGGGAAGTTCCTCTATGGAAGATGGCAAGTGTGACCACAAGTAAGAATGAGATGCACAAGCATTTGTAGATTGTCTTCTTCCTGGAAACAGAAAATATAAAATACTATTAAACTTTTTTAAAACATGCAGAAAGTTATGAAGTTGTGCATAATAATGAAGAAAGAAGCAGCATATGATTGTTCATTTATTACTTTAGCAAAACAAATTACCATAAAAGTACTATAAGTTCAAACAGGATTTACACAACTGCGCCTACTTGCAAAATAAATTGTCAGTATAAGTGAAAGAACCACGGAATAATATGTAGTATGAAAAATACTGACGTTTATTTGTATATAAATAATATAGGGTCAAAATTTGCTTTTACCCAAATGTATGAAAAAAATGATAGTGATAATCATGAAGTTGGGCAAAGAATGATGATAAAAAAAAAAAAAAAATATATATATATATATATATATATAAAAAAAGAAAATGAAAAATATAAAGTGGAAATGAAAAAATTAGAAAAAATATGTCTAAGTCCCAAAATGTCTGGTGTGAGCAGAGTGTGGCGTCCCACCTCTTTTCCACCTTATTGTCGTTATTTACTATCCGGTATCACAGTATAGATTGATATTTCTGGATTAGCAGGAATGTTGAATTCCACAGTTAGTCACAGTATCGCTGTGGGGTACCCCAATCTGGACAGTGGTGGGATGAGGTGATCAGGGTGAAGGTAAAATTAAATATCCCCGGACTCCCCGCTAACCTCCTCCGTCCTGTGCAGCAGGAGACGTCCGCAAACACAGACGTCTGCCAGTGTTCAAAACCGGAGGGACGCGGTCATGCCTCTGGGGGGAAGGTATCGACGACTTCTGGACCCACAAGGGGACTGTCCGCCGTGAACCTTCCCTCCTACGGGGTGTATTACCTTTTCTCCTGCGCTCGATCCCGTCACACACTTCCACTCCTTTCTTCTGTCTTCTCTCAGCCTGACGATCGGTGCTCCGCTCTCAGGTCTGTGTCCTCTCGGCCGTGCGGCTCCGTTTCTCCTCCACAGTGTCTCTTGCGAATCAGTTTGTTCCGTCCAGATATATTTCAAAATACTGTTGTTTTCTATAGATGATATGGAGAGTGGTGATGCAATGCTCAGTTCCTTCTGAGCATTGCATCACCACTCTCCATATCATCTATAGAAAACAACAGTATTTTGAAATATATCTGGACGGAACAAACTGATTCGCAAGAGACACTGTGGAGGAGAAACGGAGCCGCACGGCCGAGAGGACACAGACCTGAGAGCGGAGCACCGATCGTCAGGCTGAGAGAAGACAGAAGAAAGGAGTGGAAGTGTGTGACGGGATCGAGCGCAGGAGAAAAGGTAATACACCCCGTAGGAGGGAAGGTTCACGGCGGACAGTCCCCTTGTGGGTCCAGAAGTCGTCGATACCTTCCCCCCAGAGGCATGACCGCGTCCCTCCGGTTTTGAACACTGGCAGACGTCTGTGTTTGCGGACGTCTCCTGCTGCACAGGACGGAGGAGGTTAGCGGGGAGTCCGGGGATATTTAATTTTACCTTCACCCTGATCACCTCATCCCACCACTGTCCAGATTGGGGTACCCCACAGCGATACTGTGACTAACTGTGGAATTCAACATTCCTGCTAATCCAGAAATATCAATCTATACTGTGATACCGGATAGTAAATAACGACAATAAGGTGGAAAAGAGGTGGGACGCCACACTCTGCTCACACCAGACATTTTGGGACTTAGACATATTTTTTCTAATTTTTTCATTTCCACTTTATATTTTTCATTTTCTTTTTTTATATTATATATATATATATATATATATATATATTTTTTATTTTTTTTATTTTTTTTTATCATCATTCTTTGCCCAACTTCATGATTATCACTATCATTTTTTTCATACATTTGGGTAAAAGCAAATTTTGACCCTATATTATTTATATACAAATAAACGTCAGTATTTTTCATACTACATATTATTCCGTGGTTCTTTCACTTATACTGACAATTTATTTTGCAAGTAGGCGCAGTTGTGTAAATCCTGTTTGAACTTTAAATACTGGAGGTTTCTGGGTTTAACCTCTCACACGTACTGCTGCCACCCCAGTATTACTTATATAAGTAGAGCGTTGGTCACATTTACAAAGAAACATAAAAGTACTATGATGAAATTTCTGCATTGAGCACTTTGGCCGTGACTCCTTTAGCCGTGGTACCCCAGGGCTATCCAATTAAGCCTGAAGCCAGGAGATAACGGTTTTGTTTTTTTCACCAGCAGGTTAACGGGTGCTGCGACCTCTGTTAATGCACAAATTTGTGATGCTATCACGGATTAAGGCCCATTAACCTGTGATAATGGCCATTAACATGCTAAGTTTACCGGCTTTAACAAGGCTATTGGGAGAAAAAGGAAGCACAACTGAATAGTCCCGGGCATTACAGCCTGAGGCTACCTCACTTTTTCACCTGTGGTAATTGCAGGTAACTAAATCCCAGCCTCTGTGTGTTATATAAACACAGAACTAGTATTGTTTACATATAAAACTGCATTAAATTGTCACTGGTTACTTGTTATGATGGGAACTATAGCGCACCAAGGTCGCTACAAAAGTATCACATTTAATCTGCACAGATACACAGGCTCAACTATCCCCATGTTCTAAAAGAAAGCATAAATATTTTTAAATACTACCCCTTTCAGACCATTAGCTTTGAACACAGGTTATTGGCACATGAGTGCACATAACCCATGTTTTTGTGAGGTCTGAAAGGTGCCAGGGGAAATATCCCGGTATTTCAACCCTGGTAGTGAGCAGGGTTGAACTCGTGTTCAACATGGCTCACTGTGCGGTGTGAACGGGTGCCGGGTCGATGCGACCCATTTTTTTATTCACACTGTGTTGACGGCCAGCGCTGGGAGATCATGTGATCTCCAAGCGCAGCCCCCAGCGCGTCACCGCTGACGTCACCAACCCAGCAATATGCAAGGTTGCAGACAGCAGCGGCATGGGGCCTGAGGTGGGTCGCACTCTGGGAGCTCCTGTATAACGGGTATACTGTAACTATATAAAAAATATTTGAGAATTTTTATGTCTTGTTGAATATTTAGAACCTATGTAAACATTGCCAAATACAGACAGCCTGGACAATATGTGATTGCAGGCTACATTTTATTATCCAAGTATGAAATCACAAAGATCATTGGCTGGAACATTCTTTTATATTTATTGAATCAATATTCTGTACAAGACCTACAAGGGAATCTACCAAGATAAATTCATTTATGTATGAGATTGATACAAGAGGGAAAAAAATATGTACTGTTTCAGTTGATTTAATACTAAGTTATTTATCCAATTTTTCTTTGTTACATTGTATGCTTTTGTCCAATATATCTTTGCTACATTGTATGCTTTTGTGCATCCAATATGTTGTGTTCTGTTATGTTATGTGAACCAAGAAGTGGCATGTCTATTGTTTTAAGGTGAAATTTAATGAAGTATATATTTTTTTAACGACAGATTGCCCCAACAAAGAGAGTCTACCTCTGTGTCCTTTCTTTACCAAATGTATTACTTACTTTGACAGCTACTGTATTGTTGGCAAATTGTGCATAAATAAGTAAATAAAACATGGAATAATGGCACATTCCCCTAGATGCTCACTCCTCCACACCGGCAGCATAGGCTCCTGATTTTTGACCATTAGTTTGTATTTGCTGCCGCTCTGTAGCAGATACAAAGCTATGCCTTCCAACTGCACAGCTGTGTGTTTAGGCAGGGCTGCATCAGCCCCATTTGCGTAAAAACACTTTACTGTACGCAGACAACATTTGACGGCACCTTCCATCCAGTGTTCAGCCTTTCCAGTTGTGTGGAGCTACAAGTATCAGATGTATGCAGGTGTGCATTCTCACATACTGTATGTATGCATTCTGAGCATGCGCACAGCAAAATCACACAAAACGCACTATACAATCCGCAGTAGTAATCACTGTGCATCAGAGAATTTATATATCTGGAGAATATACTACTTTTGAATTTTGGGAGTATTTATGTATTCTTTGTGCTTACTTACTTAAGATTTTAGAAGCAAATAGGGGGATGGGAGAGTATGTATGGTGTTTACTTTTAGGACTGAATAGCACACTTATCAACCAGCTCTCCTGCTCCTGTGTAGATAGAGACTAGAGAAGTTAACACGATTCAGATCACCTTCAGGACGCCTTTCGCACACCCTGCCCGGCACGTTTACATTACAGAGAAGCCTCTTCAGTTTCGAGGCAATTAAATGGGACTTTGGAATGAAAGAGGGCTTTCTCCTCTGTGAGCAGTAAAATGCTGTTTAATGGAAGGGAATAGGACATGGGAATCAAACTGTGCTCTGTGAGGACTATTTGGCAGCAGGACACATGTTTAACTGTATTGATGATATACCGTATGTATAGATTAGTATTAAGCACAATTACATATTTATGTATTACATATAAAACAAAATGTATCTGTAAAACTATCCTGCTCTGTACTGACATGTAATAAAATAAAGAATTCTATTTTTACTAACCAAAACTTGGTTATAAAGACCACATCCAATCTTGATACAAGATTTGCAAGCAAATTATTTTTACAGTATATGGTGGATAAAATTTTATGGGCCTGATTCTGAAATACAGTAGATAGAAAGATGAAGCAGTGACTTTACACAGAACGTGAGTGCTGCTTTAAATTTTCACCTCTAACCCGGCTTACAAAATCCGCCACTTCGCAAACACAGCCCAAGGAGTTATTTGCACTTGGAACACAAACCATGTGGCAATGCAAGGGGAGCAATTGCACCTATTTTTTTGCATGTAGTGAATAAACACTTGGCAGCTTTGTTTTTTCACTGAAACTTAGAACTGAGTTAGGATGCACCTCAACTGGACTTAGAAATGTAAATCTCTATGCACATTTTATACCTGCCCCAACCTGCTGTGCAACATGGTTTTACCAAGTTGCAAATTGCTCCTTTTTTATTTCCTCCTGACTCTGAATGTTTTCAGATGTATTTGTAATATGTTAATGCTCATCTACAGAAGTGTAGCCAGAACTTTGTGGGCCCCATAGCAACATTTTGAAGGAGCCCCTGTCCCAGTGCTTGTAGAGACATACCTCTCTGCAGCAGCTGGTAATTTTATAGTACATAATAGCGCCCTAGTTTATTTTCTGAACCATAGTAGAGCCTTAGTTAATATTATCCCCCATAGTGGTGCCCTAGTTTTTCTCATTATGTCACAATGTAGGGTTGCCAATACACATTATGCCACACAGTAGCCCAATTCGTATTAGTATGCATTTGCTGTTAGACATCAATAAATCTGTAGATAATTCTGCAATACATTGGAAATGACTCCCTGGCTCACATATGAGAAAGTAAAATGACTTAAACATGCACACAAGAGCATAATATATGCCAAAGCAACAAAGAATGCACAAGCAGGTTGCTAGTGCTGCTGACTGATATCATTACCTGCTATTTGCCTACCCGCAGATAATTTGGCTTACTCATATGCTTCTGTGTCTGCATATGTTCACAGTTGCTCAAACAGTTGCTGTACTCGGACCAACCTTACAAAACCCTTTAACTCTTTTGCATATGCAGCCAGATCTGCGTCCATCTCCTCACATGCTGGGGGCCGCCAAGCACAGGGCAAGGCCACCCAGCATGTGTGACGAGCCGCCTCCCGATGTGTCTGCAATTACATTGCGGACACATCAAATTAAGGTTGACCTCCGGCAGCGTGTCATGAGGTCTGCTGCCATTTTTTTAATCAGAGTGACTGAATGTGACATCATGCATCAGCCACGTAAACGCTCTCAGCCCTCCCCCATTTGGACCACCACGCCCCCCCAACACCGCGTCGCCACCCCGCAAATGCCCTCCACTGTCAATCATCTTGCGGCTGCATTCTTCCTGGATGCAGCCACAAGGAGAAGGGTCATGCATGCCCACTATGGCCGCAGACCCGTGTCTAAATCAAATAAATCCATTCAGTATCAGGCCATTAATATTCGAAGTCTGCTAAATTCACTTTAACGAAGATTGACCAAAATATATAATGAAAGCAATCAGACTCTTAACATGCACACTCCCTAAAGTAGTCTGCATCAGTTTCAACATTCAAAAGCTATAGTGGAGTTCTAAGGGAACATTCAATTGATTGTGAAGTTAATAGCGCCCAGAGGGAGGTCCCGCTGCTATTCAATTTAGCAAGCTGCCTTGTCCAAGAATACCTGTATGTCGGAGAGTGCCAATTCTCGCGCCTAAACACCCTGTTGAAGGCATGAGAACGGGCACTCTCCGACATAAATGCCCCGCAGCGATGTTGTTTGCACTGCGCAAGGGCACAAAACAGCATTGCGGCACTAGTTTTGTTGGATTTCTGCTTGCTCCTCCGGAGGGTGCGAGCAGAAATCCACTAGTCGGCCAAAGCAGCGCACTCAATTGAATAGCGCCGGGACCACTTTCCCGGCGTCATTCACTCGACCCCACATTAAGTATTTAGTACATTATCCTCCATAAAAGCTTTTTTCATGTTATGGACCAGTTTCTACCACTCAAAATGTTGAACTCATATTGAATCAGGTTGTTCAGCTTTTTGAGGTATGCAGAGTAACATGTGTACTCAGAACAGGTTTCTGTAACAGTAACTTTCAGAATACTGTACAAGGGTTTACTTGCCTACTGTTCTGGAACTGTCGTTATGCCAAATTTTTGGGATTCCTCCAAACCCCTGATAGAATAAGCTACCATCCCGATCCTGCACACTTCACTAGGTTGACTTGTGAACCGTGTCATCATAGCATTCCCTCTGGTGCATAATGACACAGGTGCATAATTAGGCAAATATAGTGTACCGGAGGCACCAATGGTTCTAATTAAAAACCTATGATTACTAATCTAATAAGAATACTAAACATATCAATACTACCCTAATATATTAACCCTTTTCCACTGCCACAATAACCAAGGTCCCTTGGTCACTTTAAAAGCAGGGAAAGCAGGCTCACCAGTATTTGGAGATGACATCACCTCCAAGGGGATGCGGTTATGTGACAGACGTCAGAATCCCACCCGGTGGAAAGCTCGACAGTCAGCATTCTAGACACCAGGATCCCGGCGTTGGTATGGTGACTGGCAGTGTCCAAGCCACCGGTCACCCATACCCAACCCATCTCCAAGTGCCGGCAGAACAGGAACACAATGTACACGGGTGCAGTGTGAAGGAGGCCAACCCGGGAATAACTTGGGTCAAGGCAGTAGTGTACACAGGGTCTGTCCCGGGTTGAAACGGTGTTCCAAAACCTGGGTCAAACACGGATTTCAGTGGAAAAGGATATAACTGTGTTGTGGCCAGGAAAGAGGAGCTTGCAACAATAAGTAACATTTGGTATGATAACTACACTTAAACTGCTATGAACACATACCTAATTAACTATAAAGCAGAGTGGTACGTATAGCATGTAACAGTACACAAATGGAAGTTGCAACATTTCATCCCTGGATTTAAGCAACAGGTAGTCTACACCCTTTGGGTAATGGGATGGCAGTGAGGCTAAGCTGTATGATAGACACTAGAAGTAGCACATGTGACTCTCCTATATGGCCAGCAGTGGGGTCCTTCCTCGGTAAGGAGGAAAAAGGACAGTGGGATTCAATCCCCAGAGGTTAACTGTATCAAGCATTGGAAATAAAGTGAAGTTGCCTGTAACTGCCATGTCATTGACTGTGTTAGATAAGTGAAAAAAGCTAATTGGCTGCTTTGGACAACTTCTCTATTTTTATTTCTCCAAGATTTGATACATCGCCCCGTAGGTAACTATATAGATCTATTTATCATCCAAGTTGTTCAAAAACAATATTTATTAACAACACACAGAAACATCCAGAGGAAACTTACACAATCACACACATACACACACATCCAGGGGAAACTCACACACACACATGACCTGAGGAAGCAATACCGACCACTTTGCCCTTGTGCTGAGTAATACTCATTACCAACCACAGAACACAGGAACATTGGGCCTTATTCGGAGGCAGCGGTGATGTTGGACACAGTTGAGTAGTGCTTTTCATATGTGTCTAAGTCGCACAAGGCACGTGTCCTGATGGTGTCTGTACAGATTTGGAGGCACAGTATCAGAAATGTAAGGGGCATTCCTGGACAGTAACTGGGAAGTAACAGGGGGCGGCTAAAAAGACGCACAGAGATGTTGCATCTTGTTGGAGTGCCGTAGCCCTGTATCATCCAGAGACACTGAACAGCTCACATAGGAGGTCATGTGCAATTTTCCATGGTACAACCTATGCTGGTGTCTAAAGACGCACCAAGCAGTTGTTCAGTGTCTACGAATGCTGTCAGTGGGCGTACCAGTCCTTGCACATTCAGACACCCAGATCTACACCAGGGAATGACTTTGTAGCGGCATTAGCACATAGAGGGGAGAATCTGCTTCCGACTCAGGATCATTCACATTATGTTGTTGTGGCAGCCTCCGACCATGACCAGAAGGTTTTTTTCCTTGACTGCAACATTTCTGTATATGCAGCCCTTGTCTTTTTCGGCTCCATATGACATCAATGGTTCATCCGTTGTTAAAGGGAAGTGTATAAGGAAACAGAAGAAGTCATATGAAAGTTGGCAAAATATGGTGCACACAAGCAAAAACGAAATACCTGTAGTATGTTTCCTTGTTAGATACACCTTTATACAGCACGTAACTAGCACATCTCATTATCCTGTAACAAAAACTGCTGTTCAACGAACAACAGGAAGTATTCCGGGGACTCTCCAGGATCATAATATACAGGACATCTGTACTCATTTCCTATGCTCCCTCAGCACATTCCTACCACATTCCCCATTGGAAAGTAAAAAAAAATAAGTAGTTTCAAAAGGTTTTTCTTGGCACTAATAATATCAAATCATGCTTTCACGTGGGCTCACAAAACATCAGGTCTAAAAATCAGCGCATAGCTGCTACTGGGTTACTCAGAGGTACCACTGAATATATCACTATTTAATAATACAAAATAATGCATTCTGTATTTCACTTTACACTTTCCTATAAAGCACCAATTTCAAGATCTAAATACAATGGGACCAGAGAGCAAGTAGCTCTTAAGCTGATCTTTCATCAATGACAGGATTTCGTGCACAGGTTGTAACATAAGCAGCATATCTAGTTAGAACATAATCACGTGTCATACAAATTCAATAGCAACTGCGTTGACCCCACAATTGCTCTATTATTTGATAAATACTCAACAAAGCAAGAAAAAAAAGCTTTGTGAATAAGAATGTATGTGTTTACTTATTCACATACTTTACTTACTTAGCGTTCTATGCATGTACTTTAAGTATCCAGTAACACAGTACATTGCAATGTAATATCAATTGGAAGCTGCATATTACAGATTACTTAAATAGACTAGTTCAGTAAACTAATTTGGTGATGGGTGTACAGTAACATAATAAAACTGGAATACAGTAACATAATAAAACTATTCATTTCTCACCCAATTAACTGACACATGAATTCCTGTTATTATAATTAATTACCAAGCTCACCAGTGAAAGACCATTTCCCTACCGCCATCTTATCTACACCTCTTATTTTTTTTTTTTTCATTATTCCAAAAATACTTAGGGCTATGTTTATTAAAGTTTGGGTTTAGAGTGGAGATGTTGCCCATAGCAACCAATCAGATTCTACTTATCATTTATTTAGCACCTTCTAGAAGATAATAGTCAGAATCTGATGGGTTGCTATTGGCAACATGTTAACTTCTATAAACCCACACTTTCGTGAATATACCCCATAATATTACACAACATTTTTGTGATCGGTAGGGACAGCATTTGGTGGACTTCTTATAATTTTTCTTAATGTGGCCATTTAATTACAATGGCTTCATGGTTATAGAATGTAGTTTTAGTCTTTTCACAAATACTCGTACCAGTAATATTTATCATTCACGTATACAGTGGTGCTTGAAAGTTTGTGAACCCTTCAGGATTTTCTTTATTTCTACTGAAATTTGTCCTAAAACTACCTCAGATTTTCACACAAGTCCTAAAAGTAGATAAAGGGAACCAAATCAAACAGATGAGACAAAATATACATGCTCAGTTTTTAATTAGGAAAATGATCCAATATCACATATCTGTGAGTGACAAAAGTATGTGAACCTTTAGGCATAGCAGATATTTTGAAGATGAAATTAGAGTTAGGTATTTTCAATCTATGGGATGACAATCAGGTATAAGTGGACAACCTGAAGAACAGGGATCTATCAAAGTCTGATATTCAAAACACATGTTTGTAGAAGTGTAGCATGCCACGAACAAAAGAGATTTGAGCACTTCAGAAGAAGAGTTGTTGATGCTCATCAGGCTGGAAAAGGTTACAAAATCATCTCTTAAGAATTTGGACTCCCCCAGTCAACAGTCAGACAGACTGTGTGCAAATGGAGGAAATTCCCGATTATTATTATCCTCCCCAGGAGTGGTCGACCAACAAAGATCACGCCAAGAGTAAGGCATCTACTAGTTTGCAAGGTCGCCAAGGAATCCAAGGTAACATCTAAGCAACTGAAGGCCTTTCTCGCATTAGCTAATGTTAATGTTTATGAGTCCACCATCAGGAGGAGGACACTGAACTAAAATGGTGCGCATGGCAGGTTTGCAAGGAGAAAGCCGCTGCTCTCCAAAAAGAACATTGCTGCCAGTCTGCAGTTTGTTAAAGATCCCCTGGAGAAGCCAGAAGGCTATTGGAACAATGTTTTTTTGGACAGATGAGACCAAAATAGAGCTTTTTGGTTTAAATGAGAAGTGTTATGTTTGAAGAAAGGAGAACACTGCTTTACGGCATAAAAAACTCATACTGTGAAACACGTTGGTGGTAGTATCATGGTTTGGGCCTGATTTGCTGCATCTGGCCCAGGACGACTTGCCATCATTGATGGGACAATGAATTCTGAATTATACCAGAATATTCTAAATTAAAATGTCAGGACATCTGTCCATGAGCTGCATCTGAAGAGAACGTGGGTCATGCAGCAAGACAACGACCCAAAGCACACAAGTCATTCGACCAAATAATGGGTAAAGATGAATACATTTAAAGTCCTGACCTTAATCCAATCGAAATGTTGTGGAAGGACCTGAAGCGAGCAGTGCATGGGAGGAAACCCACCAACATAACAGAGTTGACGTTGTTTTATAGAGGAAAGGGGTAGAATTCCTCAATGCCGATGTTTAGGACTAATCAACAATTACTGGAAACGTTTCAATGCAGTTATTGCTGCACAAGGGGGCCATACCACAAACTGGAAGCAAAGGGTCACATACCTTTGCCACTCACAGATATGTGATATTGGATCATTTTCCTAAATAAAAAATAAGCACTGCAATGTTTTTGTCTCATTTGTTTGATGTGGCTCTCTTTATCTACTTTTAGGACTGAGGTAGTTTTAGGTCAAATTTCAGCAGAAATATATAAAATTCTGAAGGGTTCACAAACTTTTAAGCACCACTGTATATGTTAAGTAGATGTAACTGAGCATTTTTTGAAAGAATATAATGAACAGTTTTGTACTCCCAATTGAATCCAGTATGTGCTTGTTACAGTATTTTAAATACTGTATTGCAAAGGACGTCTTGAAAAAAATGTAAGCAATAAGGAAGTAATTTGAAATGACTGCAGCCATTGGTATAATAATATATGTGAGTGAGTGCACCTGTTTGACACAACAATGCATCTTTATGAGACAAGTACTATATATCAGATTTCTCTTCACCAAGGAATGTTATTACTGTATAGTCTCTATTCTTCAGTAACTCATTTTCTATAGTCACATGATTACACAGGAAAAAAAGCTAAATATGCAGCCGCACTAAAGCTAATCGTCAGTGTATTATTGACAGTCGAGGGAGTGTTACTTACTAATTTCAGAGTGATAAAGATAAAAGAAAGGCACAAATAAAAGCTGACTGAGTAATTTCATAATGTCAAGCTTGCCCTGGCAGCTTTAGACTGACTCTGGAGACCCATTTTTGTAATTCAAACCACAGTCTCCATACAGACACGGTAGCATCTCACTCCTCGTGAAGCCTGGGGTCAATTCAATTAAAAGCGATGTCAATAGCACCTGGAAGGATGTCCCAGAGCAATTCAATTGTCCTCATCGCGGGAGATGTCACTTCACGCGCCTTAAGCCGGATGTTTAGTCAGTAGAACCGTCATTCTCCGACTTAAGTGTCTGACACGATGCTGTTTGTGCCAAGCTAAAGGCACAAAACAGCATCACGGCACTAGTTTAGTCGGAGTGTTGCTTGCAGCTTAGAAGGGTGCGAGAAGAAATCCTCTGATCGGCATTAATAGCAAGGCCAATTGAATAGCTCCGGAACCACCTTCACGGAGCTATTAACATCGGTTTGAACTGTCCCCAATTATTTCAGATTTATATCACAATAATTTCCACATTTCCCTGGCAGGTGTGGCTAACAGACCTACACATACAGTACTTTCACTTTGCACATAAATTGTTGCTGTTGCAGCATATCCTTTGGAAAGACAAATGAGAGGGTGAAATAATTAGTTACATTTGGGGGTACACAATAGGGATGTACTTATCGCAAGCAAAGGATTAATCACAGAATACTATTTTTCACTTAAACTTGTTTTTACCTATATAATGTATAAAATTAAAAACAAAGATTTCAGGCTCTATTCACCAAAAATGTCGTTATTGCCCCAAATATTTTCGGGTAACATACACACAATATTTTTTTCTCTCCAGTTTTTCCCCACTATTAAGGAAAAAAATCTCAGAGACAGTGGTTGCATTAACTGCTGTCTCTGGTGTAGTGCCCGCAGGCAGTCTTTTCATGTATCCAAAAAGACTGCTTGCTCTGTGCAGGCCCCATCCCCGCACAGCATATACATATATGTAGAAATCACTGGGGCTCTGCACTTACTACATTAACTAACAGTAACAAACAGTGGAGTTTTAGTTCATGCAATGATCAATGCATTTAAGCCTGCAGCTCACGGCAAGGAACCCCACTATGCTGCAGGTCCTACTCAATTGCTCAAAATAATTACCATAAAAATAGCTATCACATTAGTGTTAAACTTTAGGTACTGTATGCTACCTGGTCTAAAGCTCACAGCAACGTTGCTTTTAAAGATGAGGCAGTTACCAAAACACCTGCTACAAAGAAACTAGGAAAACAGCTGACACAAGCTATAATAAATCAGATAAAATAGGGTGCATGAGAAAATGTAATCACAAAAATATGAATTAAAAAATGAATCTAATGAACAAAAAGCACTAATCCACGTTACTAAATTTGGGGTGCATCAATGTGGCCACATACTGCGTTGCACCCTAAATCTAGGAATGGTGAGTACTGTGGATTCTATATATTTATTTATATGTAGTATATTTATTTATATGTACGTTATACAGTGATCGCGCTGAGCCCAAAAAAAAGTGGGTCCCAGGGACCCCTCACTTTTAAAAATTGGGGTCCTACCGGTCCTTTTCTGGGTCCCATCGGAATTAAGGTTTTTATTAATATTAATCTTATTTGGACACTACAGAAGTATTGCAAGGTGGGGTAATGGGGTGACAGTGCTGCTGGGCTGTGTAGCATGCAGGACACTCTGCCCCAGAGCTTTAACTAGATATTTTGGTGCCTTTTGGCAGAAAGTGAATTGGAGCTCCACCTCCAAGAATCAAAACTACAGGCGGGGCGCGCCGCAAAAATTTAGGGGCATGGCTTCATGGGGAAGGGGCGTGACCACATAATAGTGCCAATTCACATTACACCACACTGTAGTGCCGCTTATACACATTGCACCAGGTAGAACCTCCTATACACACTGCGCCGGGTAGGGCACGTTATACACATTGCGCCAGGTAGAGCACGTTATACACACTGCGCCAAGTAGAGCACGTTATACACACCGTGCCAGGTAGAGCACGTTATACACACCGCACCAGGTAGAGCACGTTATACACACTGCGCCAGGTAGAGCACGTTATACACACTGCGCCAGGTAGAGCACGTTATACACACTGCGCCAGGTAGAGCACGTTATACACACTGCGCCAGGTAGAGCATGTTATACACACTGCGCCAGGTAGAGCACGTGATACACACTGCACCAGGTAGAGCACGTGATACACACTGCACCAGGTAGAGCATGTTATACACATTGCACCAGGTAGAGCATGCCGTTATACACACTGCACCAGGTAGAGCATGTTATACACACTGCACCAGGTAGAGCACGCCGCAGTACAGTAACGAAGACCATATACCTTAATGCTATATATACTAAAGACTCTGTACATGGGGCACACTTACTACAAAACTACTGTAGAAAGCACATATTACTCCAGGTGATCAACTCAGTTACATACCCATGGACATGAAAGCTAGGACTCCGCTCTGTGCATGCACCTCACTCCCCCTCTGCCGCCTGCTATATGGGAACGTACCTTCCGCACCAGGGCCCTGTGCTGTCACCGCTGCTTCCGTCAGATAAAAGTGAGAAGTTTGAGGGGGGGGTGTACCCAATGCGGCCACCTCGGGAACTGGCTCCCCTATCACAGGCCCGGTAGCTGGGCGTCCGTAGGGATGCTGGGGACACCTGATGGTAATGGTGCAGCCCGCTCTTCTCACGGCAGCAGTATGGTGGACAAACACGGCAGGGGCTGGAGGTGAGATTCCTGGTCGGTCACCGCTGCTCTCCTTCACACAGATCGCGGGAGAGCACAAGAGCACACAGGAGGCAGCCGAGAGGGAGGCAGATATCGGGTTGGGAGGGAGCTGCAGTTCACGGTCTTGGTGAGTCACCGCCCACAGCGTACAGCAGTCGCAGAGCCGTCGTCTCTCTCTGCCCGGCCCCCGTGTGATGCCGCTGCACGTGACTAGGAGGGGGAGGGGGCACCGCCAGACTGCCAGTGGTAAGGCTCCACCTCCGCTCTGTATGGGCAAGAAGCGCCGTCGCCGTCAGTTTACAAGGAGTTGGCTGCAGCGGAGCGCGTCCCCGGGGACCCTCACATGTTTTAAAAGTGAGTCCCCACCTTCAGATCCGGGTAAAATACGCGCTATAGCGCGTATTTGCGAACACTGGTTATATATGTAGCCCTTCCAGGCGCTTCTCTGCTTTGAATGAATACTACTCCCTCCCCCAGGGTCGACAGTCATTAGGTAGACCACTATTGGTCAACATGCAGTAGGTCAACATGGTCAATAGGTCGACATGGAAAAAGGTCGACATGAGTTTTTTGACTGTTTTGGTGTAATTTTCTTCGTAAAGTGACGGGGAACCCCAATTAGTGCACCGTGTCTCCTCGCAGCTTCGGGCAAGGTGACTCGCTCCGCTACTGCTGCGCTCGGCACAGGTTACCGTTCCCAATTGTAGTCCACGTGGATCGTAAAGTATGAAAAAGTTAAAAAAATTGAAATAAAATGTGAAAAACTACTCCCTCCCCTGGGGTATGGGTCATTAGGTCGACCACACTTAGGTCGACAGTCATTAGGTAGACCACTATTGGTCGACATGGTCAATAGGTCGACATGGAAAAAGGTCAACATGAGCTTTTTTACTGTTTTGGTGTTGTTTTCTTTGTAAAGTGACAGGGAACCCCAATTAGTGCACCGTGTCTCCTCGCATGGCTCGCCATGCCTCGGGCAAGATGTGTTGTTCTGCTACAGCTGCGCTCGGCACAAGTTACCGTTCCCAATGGTAGTCCACGTGGATCGTAAAGTATGAAAAAGTAAAAAAAATGGAAATAAAATGTGAAAAACTCATGTCGACCTTTTACCACGTTGACCTCATACATGTCGACCTATTGACCATGTCGACCTAATGCATGTTGCCCAATAGTGGTCGACCTAAGTGCTGTCGAACTAATGACCGTATCCCCTCCCCTATATGTTAAGATAGATAGATATATATATATATATATATATATATATATATTAATTAAAAAGAACAAGACAGCACACTGAAAATTAAGATGGTGGTGCAGGCAGGGTCCAGGAGGGTTTAAATATAGGCACTCACTTTTTCCAGCACTCAGAAAAAGATTTAAAAAATAGCACTCATGTTTTGATGAAAAAAATTGGTTCTTTTTATTCTTACAGATCCATAGAAGTACATATGTGTGCTACAGCTGACATACAGACTTCTATGTATCTGTAAGAATAAAAAAAAGTAAGTGCTGTTTTTTTCTTTTTCTGTGTGAGGGAAAAAGTAAGTGCCAGTGTAATTAACAAATGAGAGGTTGAGAGTGGGTGGAGTTTCATCCGGCTGCAGGCACTGGTTGTCCCTGCAGTTTTCGGTTGAAATAAGGATTTCTTTTCATAAAATGTCATTCTGAGATTGCATTATATAATGTCGTTTTTTTCCCATTTTTTATGTTTTCCTGCTACATGAATAGCTGAAAACGTTAAAGTGCTATACAGAGCAATGGCTTGTTCTCTACAGTGCGATATTGTAGGAGCAGGGTATTAATGGAGATAACTGTGTTATCTTCTCCGTTAACCCTTTGCTAAATAATGGGATACTGAAATTATGCAGATATGCTCGTTCCTGTACAATTTAAGCAGAAATTTGCTTGCTGAATATAAACCTTCATCTCATGTGTATTTGTTTTATAAAATTTAGTATTCTGTGCATGCTGGAGGTTTAGTATATATATATATATATATATATATATATACACATACACACACAGTGGGGCAAAAAGTATTTGGACCGCCACCGATTGTGCAAGTTGACCCACTTAAAAAGATGAGTGAGGTCTGTAATTTCCATCATAGATACACTTCAACTGTGGGAGACAGAATCTGGAAAAAAAAACAGGAAATCACATTGTTTGATTTTTAAACAATTTACTTGATTATTCTTGTGGAAAATAAATATTTGGACACCTATCAAGCAGCAAGATTTCTGGCTCTCACAGACCTGTTACTTCTTCTTTAAGAGGCTCTTCTATCCTCCACTCATTACCTGTATTAATGGCACCTGTTTGAACTGGTTATCTGTATAAAAGATACCTGTCCACACCCTCCAGCAGTCAGACTGCTACCTCTCCACCATGGCCAAGACCAGAGAGCTGTCCAAGGACACCAGGGACAAAATTGTAGAGCTGTACAATGCTGGGATGAGCACTCGACAATAGGCAAGCAGCTTGTTGAGAAGAGATCAACTGTTGGCGCAATTATAAAAAAATGGAAGAAATACAAGATCACTGACAATCTCACTCGACCTGGGGCTCAATGCAAGATCTCACCTCGCGGGTTATCAATGATCTTGAGAACGGTGAGGAATCAGCCCAGAACTACACGGGGGGACCTGGTCAATGACCTCAAGAGAGCTGGGACCACAGTCACAAAGGTTACCATTAGTAACACACTACGTCGTCATGGATTGAAATCCTGCAGCGCCCGAAAGGTCCCCCTGCTTAAGCCAGCACATGTCCAGGCCCGTCTAAAGTTTGCCAGTGACCATCTGGATGATCCAGAGGAGGATTAGGATAATGCAATGTGGTCAGATGAGAGCAAAATCGAACTTTTTGGTATAAACTCCACTCGCCGTGTTTGGAGGGAGAAGAATGATGAATGGCATCCCAAGAACACCATACCCACTGTGAAGCATGGGGGTGGAAACATCATGCTTTGGGGCTGCTTTTCTGCAAAGGGGACAGGACTGATCCGTATTAAGGAGAGGAAGAATGGGGCCATGTATCGTGAGATTTTGGCCAAAAACCTCATTCCCTCAGTAAGAGCATTGTAGATGGAACATGGCTGGGTCTTCCAGCATGACAATGACCCCAAAAACACCACCCGGGCAACTATGGAGTGGCTCCATAAGAAGCATTTCAAGGTCCTGGAGTGGCCTAGCCAGTCTCCAGACATCAACCCAATAAAAAATCTGTTGAGGGAGTTGAAAGTCCGTGTTGCCCGGCGACAGCCCCAAAACATGACAGATCAAGAGAAGATCTGCATGGAAGAGTGGGCCAAAATACCTGCTACAGTGTGTGCAAACCTGGTCAAGAACTACAGGAAATGTTTGACCTCTGTAATTGCCAACCGAGGTTATATTACAAAGTATTGAGTTAAACTTTTTGCTTGTCCAAATATTTATTTTCCGCAAGAATATATAAATAAATTGTTTAAAAATCATACAATGTGATTTCCTAGTTTTTTTTTCCAGATTCTGGTGGTCATTCCGAGTTGTTCGCTCCGTCATTTTTTTCGCATCGCAGCGATTTTCCGCTAATTGCGCATGCGCAATGTACGCACTGCGACTGCGCCAAGTAAATTTGCTATGCAGTTAGGAATTTTACTCACGGCATTACGAGGTTTTTTCTTCGTTCTGGTGATCGTAATGTGATTGACAGGAAGTGGGTGTTTCTGGGCGGAAACTGGCCGTTTTATGGGTGTGTGTGAAAAAACGCTGCCGTTTCTGGGAAAAACGCGGGAGTGTCTGAAGAAACGGGGGAGTGTCTGGGCAAACGCTGGGAGTGTTTGTGACGTCAAACCAGGAACGAAACTGACTGAACTGATCGCAGTTGCCGAGTAAGTGTGGAGCTACTCAGAAACTGCTAAGAACTGTCTATTCGCAATTCTGCTAATCTTTCGTTCGCAATTTTACTATGCTAAGATTCACTCCCAGTAGGCGGCGGCTGAGCGTGTGCAAAGCTGCTAAAAGCAGCTTGCGAGCGAACAACTCGGAATGACCACCTCTGTCTCTCACAGTTGAAGTGTACCTATGATGGAAATTACAGACCTCTCTCATCTTTTTAAGTGGGTCAACTTGCACAATCCGGTGGCTGTCCAAATACTTTTTTGCCCCATTGTGTGTGTATGTATGTATATATATATATATATATATATAAGGAGTGTATAATGACTGAGCTTTCCTGACATACACTTCAGTTCAGAGGTGAGGTAAGGTATAACTTTGCACTTGGACAAACCATGGCCCTCATTCCGAGTTGTTCGCTCGGAGATTTTCATCGCATCGCAGTGAGAATTCTCTTAGTGCGCATGCGCAATGTTCGCACTGCGACTGCGCCAAGTAACTTTACTATGATGAAAGTAAGTTTACTCACGGCATTTTCATCGCTCCGACGTTCGCATTGTGATTGACAGGAAATGGGTGTTACTGGGCGGATGCACGGCGTTTTAGGGGCGTGTGGCTGGAAACGCTACCGTTTCCGGAAAAAACGCAGGAGTGGCCGGAGAAACGGTGGGAGTGCCTGGGCGAACGCTGGGTGTGTTTATGACGTCAGCCAGGAACGAAAAGCACTGAACTGATCGCACAGGCAGAGTAAGTCTGAAGCTACTCAGAAACTGCTAACTCGTTTGTAATCGCAATATTGCGCGTACGTCGGTCGCAATTTTAAGAAGCTAAGATTCACTCCCAGTAGGCGGCGGCTTAGCGTGTGTAACTCTGCTACATTCGCCTTGCGAGCGAACAACTCGGAATGAGGGCCCATGCTCTAACGCAAGAAGTGTAAATACATTTATATTTTCTTTTGCATGCTGGGTAAATGCTGTCTGCGTATGTATATACAGTAGCCCAGTGGTTCCCACGGCACCCTGGAGTATTAGAATATTTTTCGCAGCACCTCTAGGCCAAAAATTACTTATTGAGAAATTCTGAAATATTAAATTAACTAAATTGTGTTTCTATGTCATCCTTAGGTTGAATTGTGTGGTGAGGTGCAAGATTTGCTTCTATTTGTCCACATATTTTATGTTTGACAGCACCAGCACCGGTTTTGCCTATTACACTGACCATAAATAATTTGGTCCTGTATCACCTATTCAAGGCACCCCTGCAAGTGCTGAGGCACCTCAGGGTGCCACGGCACACAGTTTGAGAATCCCTGCAGTAGCCCACAAATGCTGGGTGGTTTTCGTTTGCAATACAGTTTAGCGTTCTGCTCGGTTTCAGAAGCAAAAAACCAAACAACTACTAACAATTTTTTAATATAAATTTTTACGTTTAAGAAAATGTGTGTTTTAGCCCTGGAAACCCAACATTGATTTAGATTGATTTTCATCTATTTTAAATCGATAAAAATCAACATTTAATAAATATACCCCCAAATCTCTCTCCAAATTCTAAACCTGCACCAAGTGCAGTGACTCATGGTTTTCCATAGTGTAAATTTGCTCTGAATTCAGAATCAGCTCCTAAGTATTTGACCATTGGACCCTGCATAACAAATACACCAAAACTCTTGATTTCATTTTCTCTAACGTCCTTGAGGATGCTGGGACTCCGTAAGGACCATGGGGAATAGACGGGCTCCGCAGGAGATAGGGCACTTTAAGAAAGCTTTGGACTCTGGGTGTGCACTGGCTCCTCCCTCTATGCCCCTCCTCCAGACCTCAGTTTTACACTGTGCCAGAGCAAGATGGGTGCACTGCAGAGAGCTCTCCAGAGTTCTCTGCCTAGAAGCATTTTTGTTTGGATTTTTTTTCTTTCTACCTTTTACTACTTTTTCACAGGGAGCACTGCTGGCAACAGGCTCCCTGCATCGAGGGACTGAGGAGAGAGGAGCAGACCTTCTTGTCAAAGATAGACTCTGCTTCCTCGGCTACTGGACACCATTAGCTCCAGAGGGTGTGAACGCAGGTTCTTACTGGGCGTCCACCTCCGGAGCCGCGCCGCCGTTCTCCTCACAGAGCTAGAAGTACAGATGACAGAAGTCGTCAAGCGGCAGAAGCCTTCAGCTTCACTGAGGTAACGCACAGCACTGCAGCTGTGCGTCATTGCTCCCATACACCTCACATACTCCGGTCACTGTAAGGGTGCAGGGCGAAGGGGGGGGGGGGGGCGCCCTGGGCAGCAATATAAACCTCTGCATGGCAAAAAGACTATATACATGTACAGGTGGGCTCTGTACATGTATATAAAAGAGCACCCGCCATATTTTACTAAGTTTGAGCGGGACAGAAGCCCGCCGCCGAGGGGGCGGGGCTTCTCCCTCAGCACTCACCAGCGCCATTTTCTCTCCACAGCACTGCTGAGAGGAAGCTCCCCGGACTCTCCCCTGCTTACACACGGTGAAAGGGTGCTTAAAAGAGAGGGGGGAGGGCACATAATTGGCGGTTTACATATTATACAGCGCTGCTGGGGAAAAACATTTTGTGTTGGTCTCCAGGGTTATTGCGCTGGGGTGTGTGCTGGCATACTCTCTCTCTGTCTCTCCAAAGGGCCTTGACAGGGATACTGTCTTCAGGAAAGGGGTTCCCTGTGTGTGTGTGAAGTGTGTCGGTACGCGTGTGTCGACATGTTTGACGAGGAAGGCTCGCTTAATGTGGAGGGGGTGTGCTTGAACGTCAGGTCGCCGTCGGCAACGCCGACACCGGAATGGGTGGATATGCTGAATGTCTTGAATGCAAATGTCAATCTATTGCATAAAAGATTAGACAAGGCAGAAGCTAGGGATCAGTCAGGTAGCCAGTCCATGCCTGTCCCTGGGGCACCAGGTCCTTCGGGGTCTCAGAAGCGCACCATATCCCAGATCGATGACACAGATACCGACACAGATACTGACTCTAGTGTCGACTATGAAGATGCAAAATTACAGCCGAAGGTGGCTAAGGGTATACGGTACATGATTATTGCCATTAAAGAGGTTTTGCATATTACTGAGGAACCCCCTGTCCCTGACACGAGGGTACACATGTATAAAGGGAAAAAGCCTGAAGTCACTTTTCCATCCTCATTTGAATTAAGTGACTTGGGGGAAAAGGCTTGGGAATCTCCCGATAGGAGATCACAAGTTCCCAAAAGGATTCTCATGGCGTATCCTTTTCCACAAACTGATAGGATACGCTGGGAATCTTCGCCAAAAGTTGACAAGACACGTTTGTCCAAAAAGGTGGCACTGCCTTCTCAGGATACGGCTTCCCTCAAGGAACCTGCTGATCGCAGGCAGGAAATTACCTTAAAGCACATCTACAATCATTCCGGTACTATTGCTCGACCGGCTATGGCGTCGGCCTGGGTTTGTAGTGCGGTTGTGGCACGGGCAGATTCCTTATCTACGGAAATTGACACCTTAGATAGGGACGCCATTCAAATGACCATAGAGCATATCAGAGATGCTGCCTTGTATATGAGGGATGCTCAGAGAGACATTTGTTTATTAAGCTCCAGAATAAATGCTATGTCTATTTCTGCTAGGCGGCTCTTGTGGACCCAACAGTGGACGGGAGATGCCGATTCAAAGCGGCATATGGAGTCCTTGCCTTACAAAGGAGTGGAGTTGTTTGGAGACGGCCTCTCGGATCTTGTCTCTACGGCTACGGTTGGTAAGTCAAATTTCTTACCTTATGTCCCCCTGCAGCATACAAAAAAGGCACCTCATTATCAAATGCAGTCCTTTCATTCCAATAAAAACAAGAAGGTACGTGGATCATCCTTTGTTGCCAGAGGGAAAGGCAGGGGAAAAAAGCTGCACACAGCTAGTTCCCAAGAGCAGAAGTCCCCCCCTGTGTCTGCAAAGTCCACCGCATGACGCTGGGGCTTTCCGAGGGGAGGCAGATCTGGTGGGGGCTCGTCTTCGGTATTTCAGCCACGTCTGGGTTCACTCGCAGGTGGATCCCTGGCCATTAGAGATTGTTTCTCAGGGATACAGGCTGGAATTCGAAGACTTGCCTCATCGCCGATTTTTCAAATCGGCTCTGCCGACTTCCCCGTCAGAGAGGGAGCTAGTGTTGGCAGCAATCCAAAAATTGTATATTCAACAGGTGATTGTCACAGTTCCTCATCTCCAGCAAGGAGAGGGATATTACTCAACCCTGTTTGTGGTCCCGAAACCGGACGGTTCGGTCAGACCCATTTTAAACCTGAAATCTCTGAACCTGTACTTGAAGAGGTTCAAGTTCAAAATGGAATCACTCGGGGCGGTCATCGCCAGCCTGGAGGGGGGGGATTGGATGGTGTCCCTGGACATAAAGGATGCTTACCTTCATGTTCCAATATTCCCCCCGCATCAGGCGTTCCTGAGATTTGCAGTGCAGGACTGTCACTACCAATTTCAGACGTTGCCGTTTGGGCTTTCCACGGCCCCGAGAATTTTCACCAAGGTAATGGTGGAAATGATGGTGCTCCTGCGCAGGCAGGGGGTCACAATTATCCCATACTTGGACGATCTCCTCATAAAGGCGAGATCTCGGGAGAGGTTGCTGGACAGCGTGTCTCTGTTCATGAAGACGTTGCAGATACACGGCTGGATTCTCAATATACCGGAGTCCCAGCTAGTCCCTACAACGTGTCTGACCTTTTTGGGGCTGATTCTAGACACAGACCAGAAAAAGGTTTTTCCTCCGATCGAAAAGGTTCAGGAACTCATAGCCATGGTCAGGAACCTATTAAAACCAAAAAAGGTTTCAGTGCATCATTGCACGCGGGTCCTGGGGAAGATGGTGGCTTCCTACAAGGCCATCCCTTTCGGCAGGTTCCATGCGAGGACTTTTCAATGGGACCTCTTGGACAAGTGGTCCGGGTCCCATTTACAAATGCATCAAAGGATCACCCTGTCTCCCAGGACCAGGGTATCTCTCCTGTGGTGGCTGAACAGTGCTCACCTACTAGAAGGTCGCAGGTTCGGCATTCAGGACTGGGTCCTGGTGACCACGGACGCAAGCCTCCGAGGCTGGGGAGCAGTGACACTGGGAAGAAATTTCCAAGGTCTCTGGTCAAGCCTAGAGTCTTGTCTCCACATCAACGTCCTGGAGTTGAGGGCCATATACAACGCCCTGCGTCAAGCGGAGGAATTGCTTCGGAGAAAACCGGTTCTGATTCAGTCAGACAATGTCACGGCAGTGGCTCATATAAACCGCCAAGGCGGAACAAGGAGCAGAATGGCCATGGCAGAAGCGACCAGGATGCTACGCTGGGCGGAAGGCCATGTAAGCGCGCTGTCAGCGATGTTCATCCCGGGGTGGACAACTGGGAGGCGGACTTCCTCAGCAGGCACGACCTGCATCCGGGAGAGTGGGGACTTCATCAAGAAGTCTTCGCGCAGATCACGGATCGTTGGGGGCTGCCTCAAATCGACATGATGGCATCCCGTCTCAACAAAAAGCTAAAGCGGTATTGCGCCAGGTCAAGGGACCCTCAGGCAGTAGCGGTAGACGCTCTGGTGACACCTTGGGTGTTCAGATCGGTCTATGTGTTTCCTCCTCTTCCTCTCATACCCAAGGTGTTGAGAATAATACGAAGAAGCAGGGTCAGAACAATACTCATTGTTCCGGATTGGCCACGGAGGACTTGGTATCCGGAGCTGCAAGAGTTGCTCGCAGGGGATCCGTGGCCTCTTCCTCTAAGGCAGGACCTGCTGCGGCAGGGGCCCTGTCTGTTCCAAGACTTACCGCGGCTGCGTTTAACAGCATGGCGGTTGAACGCCGGATCCTAGCAGAAAAAGGGATTCCGGAGGAAGTCATTCCTACCCTGATCAAGGCTAGGAAAGACGTGACGTTAAAACATTATCACCGTATATGGCGGAAATATGTTTCTTGGTGTGAGGCCAGAGCTGCTCCTACGGAGGAGTTCCATTTGGGCCGTCTACTTCCCTTCCTTCAAACAGGAGTGACTTTGGGCCTAAAATTAGGGTCCATAAAGGTCCAGATTTCGGCCTTATCCATTTTCTTTCAAAGAGAATTGGCCTCTATTCCTGAAGTTCAGACCTTTGTGAAGGGAGTGCTGCATATTCAGCCTCCCTTTGTGCCTCCGGTGGCGCATTGGGATCTTAACGTGGTGTTACGTTTCCTCAAGTCACCTTGGTTTGAACCACTCAAAACTGTGGAGTTGAAATACCTCACGTGGAAAGTGGTCATGTTGTTGGCGTTAGCTTCGGCAAGACGTGTTTCCGAATTGGCGGCTTTATCACATAAAAGCCCATACTTGGTTTTTCACGTGGATAGGGCAGAGTTGAGGACTCGCCCTCACTTTCTGCCAAAAGTGGTCTCATCTTTTCATGTGAACCAACCTACTGTCGTGCCTGTGGCTGCATGGGACTTGGAGGATTCCGAGTCCATGGATGTAGTCAGGGCTTTGAAGATTTATGTGACCAGAACGGCTAGAATCAGGAAGACTGAAGCTTTGTTCGTTCTGTATGCGGCCAACAAGGTTGGCGCTCCTGCTTCAAAGCAGACTATTGCTCGCTGGATCTGTAAAACGATTCAGCAGGCGCATTCTACGGCAGGATTGCCGTTACCAAAATCGGTTAAGGCCCACTCCACTAGGAAAGTGGGCTCTTCTTGGGCGGCTGCCCGAGGGGTCTCGGCATTACAGCTTTGCCGAGCAGCTACTTGGTCGGGGACAAACACCTTTGCAAAGTTCTATAAGTTTGATACCCTGGCTGAGGAGGACCTCCTGTTTGCTCAATCGGTGCTGCAGAGTCATCCGCACTCTCCCGCCCGTTTGGGAGCTTTGGTATAATCCCCATGGTCCTTACGGAGTCCCAGCATCCTCAAGGACGTTAGAGAAAATAAGATTTTACTTACCAGTAAATCTATTTCTCGTAGTTCGTAGAGGATGCTGGGCGCCCGTCCCAAGTGCGGACTTCTTCTGCAAGACTTGTATATAGTTATTGCTTACATAGGGGTTATGTTATAGTTTTTCGGTGGAACCGTGGCTATGTTGTTGTTCATACTGTTAACTGGGTAAGTTTATCACAAGTTATACGGTGTGATTGGTGTGGCTGGTATGAATCTCGCCTTTAGATTTACAAAAATCCTTCCTCGTACTGTCCATCTCCTCTGGGCACAGTTTCCCTAACTGAGGTCTGGAGGAGGGGCATAGAGGGAGGAGCCAGTGCACACCCAGAGTCCAAAGCTTTCTTAAAGTGCCCTATCTCCTGCGGAGCCCGTCTATTCCCCATGGTCCTTACGGAGTCCCAGCATCCTCTACGGACTACGAGAAATAGATTTACCGGTAAGTAAAATCTTATTTTTCTCACGCCCTCTGCTTTGTCCCTTCTACGTACACCAGCATACCCTACTACCTCCCCTCATTGTGTACTAAACTGGCAACCAGTTTTGATATAATTATTGACCTTATAATTAGATATATAAGTAATGTCAACATATAAGTCATTTTTTATTTCTAAACTATGTTTCGATTGTAATTATGTAATGCCTGTAGCAATGTCGGATTGTAATTCTTGTAACTCATAACCATCTTTACCATTCCTACTTTTTCTTTTAACTAACTCAAAATAGATTTGTTTTTCATTGTATAATTAATATAGTGGTATTAAATACATGTGTGTGTATTTAGGTGCATGTGTGTTGTTCTTTGATTTCATGTAAACACAATTAAAGCTGCATACACACGGTGCAATGCAGGCTACGGCCGATATTGACTATGCGATCTGGCCGGATGCATATAGTCAACATTGGCCTGCCTGCACAGTCTATATTTTCTTGCGATGCCGATCCCGTGGGACCGCGCATCGGCATCGCAAGATGTATACACATGGTGCGATATGCACTATGTTTTCTACCGATATGGACTATATACTCCATACTGGTAGTTATATCGCACTGTGTGTATGCAGCTTTGGTTGTTTACTACATTTATCTTCTTCTGCATAGAGGGATCTGGATCTGCTATATTGCATACGGGAGTGGTATGGAAGGTAGATAGTAACTAGGTCGACAGTGTCTAGGTTGACCACTATTGGTCGACAGTAACTAGGTTGACAGGGTCTCAAGGTCGACAGGGTCTTTAGGTCGGCAGGGTCTAGGTCGACAGGTCAAAAGGTCGACATGTTTTTTTTATGGGGGGGTTTGTGTCATTTTCTTCGTACAGTGACCGGGAACCCCAATTAGTGCACCGTGTTTGCTCGCCATGCTGCGCTCGGCACAGGTTACCGTTCCCAATTGTAGTCCGTGGGGATCGTTAAGTATAAAAATGATAAAAAAAAGTAAAAAAAATTGTGAAAAAATCATGTCGACCTTTTGATCTGTCGACGTAGACCCTGTCGACCTAGAGACCCTGTCAACCTAGAAACCCTGTCGACCTAGTTACTGTCGACCAATAGTGGTCGACCTAGATAGTGTCGACCTAGTTACTGTCGACCTAGAGACCAGATCCCATTGCATACATTTGTCAACATAATGGTTTACTTCTTTATTGCATGTTTGTTTATTGTACACTGGACCTTATACCAGTGGCGTGCGGTGGAGTGAGGCAAATGAGGCAGAGCCTTTCCTGTCATACTCCAGTATACGCCAAAGTTTTGACTATAAAGTATATGAAAAATACAAAAAATATATACTAAATATCTTCTTTGTATTATTCTAATCCTTTTTATAGTCAAAACTCTGGAGTAAAAAGTCCATGGCAGGTGAGCCAATGCCTCCCCTGCCTTCCTTTTCCACACATCTCTGATCAAAGCTCACCAAATTTCCAGCAGTATACACAACCGATTCAATTGTTTTGTGGGCGCCCACCGGGGCTATTCATTTGTTAACCACGTTGGGCGTACATGTCCTGTATGCATGCCAATTAGTACTGGATTTAGCCGCGGAAAGCAGCTAAACCAGTCTAAAGTACAGGTTAGGGCGCTCAAAAAACCACAGAGTTTATGCTATTTCAGCTCGCACATCAGGAGCCTGTAAGCTGAAATTTGTCTCCCTGGCTGCATGCAAACACAACCTGAGCAACAATTGAATTGTTCCATTGGGCGCCATCTAGTGGCATTCAGGGGAACAAACAACTGAATTGTGTGCACATTTGGCTATGGTACTAGCTAGTGCCTCCTGAGCCATTTACCTTACAGCAAGCCCCTGCCTTATACCAACCAGTATGCTACCATGAGCGATCTAACTAGATTTGGCATGCATGCCAAATCTAGAGTAAGCGATAGCAGCACGTGGGCCGCACGTCGCTATTGCGACGGGCATACACCCGGAGAGATCCGTGCTTCATTTCTAAGCAATCTGGTCAGATTGCTTAGAATTTAAGCACGGATCTCTCCGTATGTATCTCCCTTAAGACTCTCCTTAAGTCTCCAAACTTTCAAGCGTTCCCCGAAAACTTTCCTCTTCAGACAACTTTATAAAATTCCGAACCTGCCCACATAACAGGGCAGTACGGATGGTGTAATGGTTAGCATTACTGCCTCACAGCACTGAGGTCATGGGTTTAATTCCCTCCATGGCTCTAACTGTGTGGAGTTTGTATATTCTCCCCGTACTTGCGTGGGTTTCCTCCCATAATCCAAAAATATACTGAGGTTAATTGGCTCCCATCAAAATGAACCCTAGTGTAAATGTGTCTGTGTGTACATATGATAGGGAATATAGATTGTAAGCTCCACTGGGGCAGGGACTGATGTGAATGGGCAAATATTCTCTGTAAAGCGCTGCGGAATATGTGTGCGCTATATAAATAACTGGTAATAATAATAACCTTCATAAACTTTCCTGTCCATTTACATCCTCACTGTACAGTCCACACATATCATCATTTTTTTTTTTTCTTCACTTTACCTTCCTCCTGACCCCAGGGTTAGTTGCCGTGTGACCATATAATACAGGCCACCAAGAACCTTTGCAATCTGCTGGACCTGTATGCAATAGATAAGACCTATCCTTGTGTATCAATCCTTATTTCCTTATAGCTTGCGAGCAGGGCTTTTCTACCTCTATGTCTGTCTGGTATTACCCAATTTTGTTCTATCACTGTTGTTCCCAATTGTAAGGTCAACGGAATTTGCTGCTCTATATAGGAAACTGTTAATAAATATTGACTAAATAAATAACTACATCAGCAGTGCCGTTTCTAGCGGCAGGCGAGCCGTGCAACCGCACGGGGCGCCCGCCGCGGCACTTTGTGTGTCCGTAATCTCCTCTCCTCCCTCTTCCCGAGCGCTCCTGCTCGGGGGGCGGAGTTTCGCGGAATGACGCGTTTGCGTTGTGACGTCATTCCGCGAAGCCCCGCCCCCCCGAGCAGGAGCGCTCGGGGAGAGGGAGGAGAGATTAGCCTGGAAGGAGGAGGCGGCCGGCGCGAGGGACGTGAGGCGGCGGGACCCGAAGAGCGGAAAGATGTAAGTATTATCTCTATCTTTCTCTCTCTCCCCCTTCCTCCCCCCCCACTTGACACCTGCCTGCCGCCATGTGTAAAATGGGGATACCTGCCTGCCGCACTGTGTAAAATGGGGACACTTGCCTCCTGTAATGTGTAAAATGGGGACTTTTTTTATTTTTATTTTTTTTCCCCTGTGGTGGGCGTGATGATATCAGACGAGGCCACGCCCACTTTAATGAGACCACACCCATTTTAATCAGGCCACACACCCTTGTCACTTTAATGAGACCACACCCATTTTAATCAGGCCACACACCCTTGTCGGGAGCGGCGCGCGCATGCTTTTTCTTTTTATAGCTATATGGGGGGGGGGCACACAATTTTTTTTATAGCAATGGGGGGGGGGGGGGCCCATTTTGAAATCTCGCACTGGGAGCCAAATTGTCTAGAAACGGCCCTGTACATCAGCCACAGAACCTTTATCATTTCAAAGCGTCAGTATTTCAAGGAAAGAGTTACAACCTTGGTAAATTTCTGCACCTTTACCTTTATATTTGTTTACATGTGGGGAATACATTGTGAGCAGTTAACTGTCCTATTAATTACCAAACCCTAAGGTGTTTGGTGCTTGTTCCAGAAGAGGTCATTTTCATCTTAAACTTCCTTTCATGATAAACCACTTATAAACTCTTCTAAAAATGCCATGTTTTATTTTTTTATAGCAGGAAATTATAGTAAAATGTCAATTCCAACTCAATGTGCGTCTTTATGAGCATGTTCAAGGTAAAGGGCCCTACTCACTGGCCGACCCGCCGCCGAGCTGCCCAACGGCGGATACGGCCGACGAGCGACCCGGCGGCGGGGGGGCAGTGACGGGGGGAGTGAAGTTTCTTCACTCCCCCCGTCACGCGGCTGCATTGAAGTGCAGGCAAATATGGACGAGATCGTCCATATTGGCCTGCATGCACAGCCGACGGGAGACCAGCGATGAACGAGCGCGGGGCCGCGCATCGTTCATCGCAGGAGTCTCCACACTGAAAGATATGAACGAGTTCTCGTTCATTTATGAACGAGGTCGTTCATATCTTTCAAAAAATCGGCCAGTGTGTAGGGCCCTTATCAGTTCATAGGCCACAGATTCCAAAATATGTATCATAAACATGTGCATGTTAAGTTGAAAATACACGGTAAAAAGTATTCCTGCTTTCCACAGTCTTACTGCCATCATTACTTCCTTGAAGTCTATTGAGCAAGTTGTTAATACTGGGAATGGTGTCACAAGATTGTGAAAGTCTACCTAATTGCAGGTCCAGAGATGCAGAAAGGGGGGGGGGGGAGAAGGTGATAAATGTCACTGATGACGTACTAGGTAAGACAGCTATTATATTAATTAGAAGGAAAACGACATCTGAAATGTTCCATTTTAACAATAAACTCCATCCATAGAATTCCTTCAGTACAAATGCAGCATTATAACTTTTAACATTAGGCTTTGCCACTATGTTTAAAGTTACAGGGGAGTATCCAATTACCCGCGGCCAATGACCGCAGGTAATTGTATTGCCGGGGGCTATCCTATTAACCCCGATGTGGCGCGCTCCTCCCCCTGATACCAGCACTTCTCGGGGATTATGCTTCGGGTGCCTCAGGCACCTGAAGCATAATCCACGCTAAGCGGGCTGCCGGAGCCGCGATAACACATGGGATTGGGGACTTAACCTCGATCCTGTGTGTTATCGCACGATCACGGGTACGTTTTTGGCCGATGAAAACAGGCTGTGATAGGATACCGTGATAATGACCATCGGTCATTAATCACGATATCAACTCATTTTTATCAGTCAAAAATGGATCGGGGCTAATTGGATTCCCCCCATAGTGCCAACACGGTTACAGTTCCAATGCATAGACTAATATTAGTACTATGTCAGCATGCTGTGTTCAACATTATGTTGCCAACAATGTCATTGATATCATACCAATCACCCAAAAAGTTGCACCTAAAAGTACCTGCATGAATTGTAGAAATAATATAAAAAATAATATAGTGGGGTCAAAAACAGGTCCTGCAGTGGAAGAGGCACTAGAATGAACTAGATGACTACACATAACATACAAGCTATATGGACAGCACATTAAGTATTTTCACAATACCTTACATAAAGCACACATAGTTAATATTCCACTATGTACTGAGCCTTAGAGAGAGATAGAGTGACAGAGATAAAGTCCCAGCCAATCAGCTTCTATTTTCAAATACCAGTGACGTACGGTGAGGTGAGGTAAAGCCTTTCCTGTCATACTGACGTATACGCCAGAGTTTGACTATATAAAGTATATGAAAAATACAAAGAATATATTATAGATATCTGCTTTGTTTTATTCTTATCATTTTTATAGTGAAAACTCTGGAGTAGAAAGTCTCTGACAGGTGTGGCAGTGCCTCACCTGCCTATCTTTCACACACATCTCTGATCAAAGCTTACCAAATTTCCAGCACTATATACTGCTGAACCTGTGTATAATGCCCACATGTACACTTTGACTCATATATTGACCCCCATTTATCAACGAGTTTCCCTGCAGGAAACTCATTTTCCATAATAATTAGGCTTGTTTCTATTTAGTATGCCTGACAGCGCTGTTATTAAGCAGCACTATCAGCTTAGCGTCCACCCCTTAATGATGCATGCAAATGTCTATTTATCAACAAGCGCTATTTCTATAATAGCGCTCATTTACCTTATTCCAATTCGTCGCCTTTTTCTTGCTGTTAAAACAACGCTGTTGCGGTGTTTGTCCTGCGCTGCCTCCCGGCTCCAGGAAGTAAGCCCAGCATGCTTTGCGGCTGCCAGGTTTCTATGGAAATGAGGGGCGGAGAAGAGGTAGCACAGCATCGCCCTGCTCGGCTTGCAGTCCCGAGATGGCCGCAGTATCAGGAAATCACTACTGAGCATGTGCCGGGAATTAGCGCATGTGCGGTAGATACAGACTCTAGGGGTCTATTCATGTAAGAATGCGATGTTTATGTTTAACTTATCACTAAACATCGCATTCTTATTTCAGGGGTTTTTTCAGATGTTTAACGCAATTCATTAATACTTACCTGTTCCCTGATGCAATGCGGTATCCGGCTGTTCCGCGATCCCGGCTTCCCCAGTCTTCTCTCTTCATACCGCGGCTGGGATCTTCTGCACATGCGCAGTGTCCCCCTCCTGCCTCCAGGTGTAATCTGCGCATGTGCCGGGGAAACGAGACCTCCAGCGGCGGGCAAGGGCAGCAAGGAGGAGGTGACCCGGCATATGCAAATGCATATGCACTGGGCTCCTCTGATTGGCTCTTGTCACGGAAGGGGGCGGGGAGAAGGCAGGAGACGGACGTCTTCATTGCTCTTCTCCTGTACAAGCCTCCCCATCGCCTGTCTGAGATGGCGATGAGGTTTTGCGAAGGGTAACGGAAAGCTGGGCTTTCCGTTCCTACATGAATTGCAGTCACCATACAAACGTATGGTGATGCGATTCAGCCACAGAGCAGGGGTGCCGCTGGGGAAGTCAGGGACTTCTCCACGGTAACCCGCTCTGTGAATTGCGGTAAGCAGAGAAAAGCCCTGTTTACCGCAAAACAGTTCTTTTCTCTGCTGCATGAATAGACCCCCTAGTGAAAAAGATCATTCATCATTCTGCAGTGTAAACAGCAGCGCTGGCAGGGCAAATATCACTACCGCTCACCGTGGGATAGGCTCATCTTATATAGATATACCACGGTGAGTGGAAACGTTATTTAGCACTCCACTGAAAGCTGTTTGATAGATGGGGGTGGGGGGCCTTTGTGTGTAAATCTGGCTCTGGTACTAAAGTAAATGGCAATCAGCCATCTATGATCTGTGCGCACCTGAAACACTTGAGTTGCTCTGTCAGGCACCATCTAGTGGCCACCGCCGCGCAAAACACTTGAATTCCCCCTATAGAGGTAAGGAGGAGGGTTAGCCTTTATTATATAGGATACTAACCTTTTCTACCCTTAAACCGCTAGGTCGCAAGCATGAAACATAATCAACATGGGTACCTGTAGAGGTGCAATGTAATTCATCCTTTACCAGGACTTCATCAAGAACTTGAGGACGTCCTAATAAAGGCGAAACGCTTTGGAAATATCTGATTGTTAGATTATGGATTGCACTTTGTAATTAATGTGATTGTTATATTATGGATTGCACTTTGTAATTAATGTGACTCCGGACTTGCAATTACAGTGTTTGGTGTTCCTTGCAGTCACACCCGCACAATGCATATAGTTTACAACCAGCATATTATTAATAAGCTTTATTTTATCAGCATGCTTGTTACTTACCACCTTTACCACACTCATACTACTTGCAGACAGCAGAACAGACCCGGACCTCTTGGAACTAGCATATGGGTGGTCATTCAGAGTTGTTCGCTCGCTAGCAGTTTTTAGCAGCCGTGCAAACGCTATGCCGCCTCCCACTGGGAGTGTATCTTAGCTTAGCAGAAGTGCGAACGAAAGGATCGCAGAACGGCTACAAAAAAAAAAAATTGTGCCGTTTCAGAGTAGCTCCAGACCTAGTCAGCGCTTGCGATCACTACAGACTGTTCAGTTCCGGATTTGACGTCACAAACACGCCCTGTGTTCTCCCTGCCAAGCCTGCGTTTTTCCTGGCATGCCTGTATTTTTTCGAACACTCCCTGAAAACGGTCAGTTGACACCCAGAAACGCCCCCTTCCTGTCAATCACTCTGCGGCCAGCAGTGCAACAGAAAAGCTTCGCTAGACCTTGTGTGAAACTGCATCGGCCGTTGTGAAATTACGTTGCGCGTGCGCATTGCGCCGGATACGCATGCACAGAAGTGCCTTTTTTGCATCATCGATGCGCAGCGAACATTTTCAGCTAGCGATCAACTCGGAATGACCCCCATGGTACGGAGCAATCCAGGTATTTTGCCCTTTCGGAACCCATGTCCCTGTGTGTAATCTTTGTTACATCCAGGAGGCATAAGTGTACACTGCAAAGCGATTTTGGGCACCAATATACGCTCAGATTGCAATGCGAATGCTATTATTGATAAATGGGCCCCTTTGGTTGACACATACTCCAGTTAGGTTAGGGGGCATGTACGAGTGCTACAACATGTGACACACACACATTCAAGCATATGTACATAGTTCTAGATTACCAGGTTAGGGAACATGTATGAGTGTAGAAAGTGTGACACACACACATTCAAGCATATGTACATAGTTCTAGATTACCAGGTTAGGGAACATGTATGAGTGTAGAAAGTGTGACACACACATGCATGCATTTGTACGTTGTACGTAGTTCTATACTACAAGGTTATGGGGCATGTATTAGTGCTACAAAGTGTGACACTCTCATGTAAGCAGATGTACATAGTTCTATACTTCCCACTCCCTCGTAAACCTCTAACACCCATATATCTCCTAATAACCTGGAATATGACTTAATAACCCAGAGTGCTCAAAAATTGTTTCTTTACACTTTTACTGAGAAAGATATACTGGGCACATGTTTATAGCGACACATACACTGGGCACATGTTTACAGCGACAGATATACTGGGCACAAGTTTACAGCGAAACATACACTGAGCACATGTTTACAGCAACAGATACGATGAGCACACTTTTACAGCGTCAGATACACTGTGCACACACTTACTGGGAAATATGCAGTCGCCACTCATTTAAAGGGACAGATACACTGAGCACACATTTACAGCGACAGATACACTGGGCACACTTTTACAGGGAAATATACACTGAGCACACGTTTAAAGGGACAGGTACACTGAGCACACATTTACAGCGAGAGATACACTGGGCACACTTTTACAGGGAAATATACACTGAGCACACGTTTAAAGGGACAGGTACACTGAGCACACATTTACAGCGAGAGATACACTGGGCACACTTTTACAGGGAAATATACACTGAGCACACGTTTAAAGGGACAGGTACACTGAGCACACATTTAACGGGAAATATACACTGAGCACACGTTTAAAGGGAAATATACACTGAGCACACATTTAAAGGGACAGATAAACTGAGCACACATTTATAGCGACAGATACACTGAGAACACATTTACAGGGAAATATACAGTGGGCAAAAATATACAGCGACAGATACACTGGGCACACAATTTCAGTCTTCTGATCAGACTCAGGGATATAATGAAGGGTAAATGAGTACGGATTTGATGATGTGGAAATTAATAAATGATGGTGCTGGTTATATAGGGGTTAATGATGTTTTAATGTTTGCTATGACTAGGCTGAAGAAGTTTTGCTTTTGAGGAAGGGGTTGATATTGTGTGATGGTCACAGAAATGTTCTTTGTATTATATGGGGATTACCAGTCTGCTTTCTGTACTGTACTGTATGTTGGTCGTCACTAGTCTCTCTGTACTGCAGGAGGGTAACTAATCTGCTCTTTGTATTACACAGTGATCAGAATTTTTACAAATTAAAGAAAATAATTTAAAAATAGTTGTTTTGCATTTTGATAAATTCATCTCCTTGTGCTATCCGTAAAGCACTGTTTAACAATAATCTCAAGAGCCAGCAATATGTTCTTGGGTCCAATGCTATAATTTGCCAGCTAGCCCCTGACCCTTTGATAGATAGGGAGAAGCCCTATCTGGGGACAAAAACACAAATTTACACCAAAAAAAGGGTTTTCTCCTTTGTATAAATAAACCTACTAATGTTAGTATTTGGGAAGTTAAATGAATTATGGGTTTAATCATTTTTTGGGACAGCTATTACCTGCTCTTAACCAAGCACTAGGCTGTAGCACAAACCCTATTTAACTTCTAACGGAAGTGCCACCCACACACGTCTTTGTAACCAACACCTAAGATACTGTATTCCTCCATACGTCAATGGCTAATAGGCAATAAGTGCTGCAATATGCTTTTTGTTTTGTATACTAGTCAGCAACCACCACGAATGTGGAGTCTGTACAGTAGACCAGTGGTTCCCAACCGTGGCCCTCAAGTAGCCACAACAGTTCATGTTTTCCAGGTCTCCTCACAGGATTGCAAGTGAAATAATTAGCTTCACCTGTGGGTCTTTTATAATGTGTCAGTGAGAAATGAATACACCTGTTTAACTGCTTGGGGTATCCTTAGGTCGACAGTCATTAGGTCGACCACTATTGGTCAACATGCATTACGTCGACATGGTCTATAGGTCGACATGGTCACTAGGTCGACATGGAAAAAGGTCGATATGAGTTTTTCACATTTTTACTTTTTTTTTAGCTTTTTCATACTTTAGGATCCACGTGGACTACAATTGGGAACGGTAACTTGTGCCGAGCGCAGCGGTAGCAAAAGAACACACCTAGCCCGAAGTATGGCGAGGGGACACGGTGCACTAATTGAGGATCCCGGTCACTTTACTAAGAAAACGACACCAAAACAACTCATGTCGATCTTTTTCCATGTCAACCTTGTTTATGTCGCCCTAGTGACCATGTCGACCTATTTCAGGTGTCGACCTAGTCACTGTCGACCAACAGTGGTCGACTTAGTCACTGTCGACCTAGTTACTGTCTATGCTATGATCCACACCCCTGCTTGGTGACCTGAAAAACACAAACTGTTGGGGATACCTGAGGACCAAGGTTGGGAACCACTGCTGTTGACTAGTAATCAGGATATGGCATCTAAACTGTATGTAGACAGTAAAACTGGTAAAGGACAGTCAAAGTGCACAAACCGCAGGCCTTTTTCTTGTATCGGGTTGTTCTAAGATTATTATTTTTTTTAACCTGCAGTTTGTACAAATGCACCACATTAGACTCCTCGCCAAGTAACACTGCTTCACTTCCATGACATGCCTTTAAACCCCATAAGTACATGTAGATCTACACTTGTTCTTTTGACAAAAGGCAGAGAAGTGACTTCTTTACCACAAATACACAAACAAACACACCTAGGCCAATAGAGTCCAAAGCTACTTAATCTACCAGTAATGTCTTTGGTCAGGAACAGTCAGAATAAAGCTACTTGAATGCAGGGAGTACAAATTCCACTCAGATAGTAGTCTGAATTAGAATTAAAACCCAACCTCTAGTATTGTGAGGTAGTTATTTTAACTACAGTGCCAGCGTTATGCAACAACGCAATATTTACATATGACAAAGAAAACAGTTTGCTTATTTTCTTCAATAACTTCTTTATATGTTGCCACTAAACCCTAACCACCTCCCAGGAAAACTTCTGCACTGGCAGCTTACTCAGCATAGTATGCGTCATATGCCGTGTTTTATATATTAAATTGATCTATATTGTCTAAAAAATATTTCATAAAACTTATGGGAGACCATCTTTCAAACTGTATGTTTCTTTATTTTCCATTTGTTAATTTAAATGTTTCAAAGCATGAAGGGGTTCAGGTTAATCTAGTTGCTGATTATGCTGGGAACTGGACACGCAAGTCTTCTGCATGTGCATGTTGCTATCATCAGTGGGCCACTGAGTGTAGAAGATAAGAGCTGACCTCTCCATACACAGCAGTGACTCATTCGGCAACATTGGTCGCTATCAATTGACACAACTGTATCCAGGTTACAATATTGACAGTAGAGCTCTATTTATAAAAAGATATATACATGGCTTTTCTTCAGCATTTTAGCTGGAAACTATTCAGTTTCTACACACATAGTAAAGCTATAAATCTGGAGAAATCATAGACTTCTCCACCTTTTCTTTTCAGCTGTCAGATTCCTGCATACTCCATGGATTCAACGGGTGCTGCGTAGGTCCTGAATTTACAGATATGAGGGAAACTTTGCTTCTCCTATGCTATTTTAAGGGCCCTATACATGGGAGAGATGTGTGCTGAGCGAACCGCTCAGCAAACATCTCTCCCGCCGCTCAGCACAGCGTGATGTGTGCTGAGCGATGCGGGGGAGGACGGGGGGGGGGGGGCGCTCATTTCACCCAGCGGGTGAAATGAGCGATGTGCTAGATTGGCCTGCATGCAGGCTCAATCTAGCACCGGCGATAGCGATGTGCGGGGCCACGCATCACTATCGCTGAGGGGGGTACACACGAGTGATCTGTGCTTAAGATCTAAGCAATCTAGTCAGATTGCTTAGATTTTAAGCATGGATCTCTCCCTGAGTACCCCCCTTTAGTTTAAACCTTAATGCCATCTGTGTCTAGTCACACTAGAGATAAGTTGGGAAGAGGCAGTTCTGTTACTGCATTCTCCCACAATGCAGTGTTTCAAGGCTCCAACAGAACCCTAAAGGTGGGTACACACTAGGCGATGTGATCTATGAGTGGCGTTGCCTAGTGTTTCTCCTCCTGGGCCGGGGCGGTCGGCGGCTGGGCATACACACTGAGCGATATGACATTCATATCACTCGGTGACGTCACTCAGCTGCCGAGCCGTGCAGGCAGCTCTTGGACGACAGTTCAAACTGAGCTGCCTGCACGCCGACAGCGAGGGTCATTAGCAACCCACGGAGCCGCGCATCGCTGGTTGGTGGCAGCATACACACTTGCCGAGAAAGTGAGCAACATCGCTCAGGAAGGGTGAAAATGAGCGACGTTACTCATTTTCTCGGCAAGTGTGTATGCACCTTTATACCCCTTTCACATCGCAAAAATAACCCGGTATCAACCCGGCATATTGACGGGTCGACACGGGTCACTGTGCAATGTGAAAGGGCCCATGGAGAATAACACTCTGTTTGGCGGAGGATATTTTCATGTTTTAGGGAATAGATCCCCGATAGGTACGTTGGGAAACCCACATGGACAGTTGTAGCAATAACCGCTCTCCCTGCATGTTACATCCCCGGGATCTTGAAGGAGTTTTTCACGTTTGTGAAAAACTCTTCTGGGGCAATCTGGTACTGCGCATGCGCACAGTGTCAGTTTCCGGAATCGGAGCCAGACCGAAGCTAAGGGAGAGGGATTCCAAGATCTCTCTACTGCTACCATGCCTCCATAGACTTAAAGGAGTTTACACCATCTGAAGATGGTGTAATGTAATGTGGCCAAACTCTGAAAAGCTTCACTTTCCAGGGTTTAGTACATACTGTAGGGGCCAGATCGTAGTCCCCATTCATTATAAAGGGGATTGCAATCTGTAGTATTAATTAGCATTCTGCAGGAGTTTTCTGTGAAATGCACCTTTATACACTTGAGAATTAAATCAGAAATATATACATACAAATGGAATCATTAGTACTGTCTATTTCCCTTTATTGTTATAAGGCACAATGATCCCTATGCTACATTCATATCCAAATAACATTTCTTGTGGCCACTTATAGAGAACCACTTGTGAGTAAAAGATAATGCAGTGCATGACCAAGTCCTGAAAAGTGCCAGCGGGGTATATTCATTTATGGTAGAAAATGAAACAGAATTGATACTTTTCATTAAGGGATGTATCCTATTAGCAGTACTAATTTTTCGGTGGTATAAAAACAGAGTAATATCGCCATTTAGCCCGATGGAGCTATCCAATTATAGCTGTTTTCGACAGAAAACACATTGGCTCCAGGATAATTCTCATTTATAGGCGGATGGAAGTCATTTTTATAACACGCTTCTCAGGCGGAGCAGTACACGCCACCTTCCACACCGCGCTCATAGGTGCTGCTCTCACAATCTCCAGAAATACTTTATCAAGGGTACAGTAGGCAAGTGGCAGAGAATCAGTGACAATGAATGAATTCCAAGTACATCTTATTGTATACAAGTGTCAACACAAAGTTAATGTATTTCCGCCACATGCCGCCGCCAGTAAGGCTTGGAGGAAAACGAGAAGACAGGTGGCACAGAAGCAGCAGCGGGGGCCCCGGGGGCCTTGCCCCTGACATACATGACACTGGTGTGTGTCACATGCGGCGTCCCCTCCGCTGCGGAACCTCCAACTCCCAACCAAAGTCTCCGCACCGCCTCCGGCCAGTGCCCGGTACAGCCAGAGACACCGCCAGCCCCGCAAGCAGCTATCACTGTGCTGTAAGCCCGGGCACCGGGTAACGCTGCAGGCAGGCAGGCAGCAACTGGTACACACACGGCTCCCTGTGATCTCGGAGAACACACATACTCGTATACTTGTGAGGATGATTGCCGATATCAGTGTCACTGTGCCACCCTACCCGTCCCGCCGCAGTGTCACTGTGCCCCCGTACCCGCCGCAGTAAGGAGACGCAGTGGGTAGAAGTAATGTAGCTTAAGCCGAAGCCAAAGAGCTGGAACAGAGATGGATGAAACATCAGGGGACGTGCGAGCACTCACCATTGCTGCATCCTGCCGGGGACGGGACTGAGAAGAGGCGAGCAGGAGAGGAGCCTTCAGCGTGTGACAGCCTGAGAGACAGTGAGTGAGAAGTAGCGCTGATGCAGGGTGAGACTGCTGGGAGGAGGAGCGAGAGAGGGCTGTCCGGCTGCAGTGTACATTCCTATATTTAGCAAGTAGCGGGGTGAGGTCCTAGGTAACCCCTCTCTCTCAGGACTCTCAGCTGTTTCACCTACTTAGGTGTCTGTGGAGTGAAACAACCTCCCTGATTTTCGGACTATTGTCATGCTGAAATTACAGGTGTCCGAGTTTAATCTTTCTATGACAACCGCTTCTACCTGGTGCCATGTCCTGTACTAGGAGCTTAGGAAGAGATTTTATCCCATTCGCAGACAATTATCTAACCAGTATACTAGAGGTTCTTTTTACTATTGGTTTCAATTAAGGGTTTAAATATAATTTCTACAGTGACTACCTGTCTCATGTTAACAATCTGCAAGAAATAATTATACACACACATATATTAATATAAATCAGAATGGATACACAGGCAGACAGACATATAAATAGATAATCGAATAAATATAAATAAAAATAGATAAATGTCTGATTGCAGTGATTGCACTTGTGTTTTTTTTTAAAGGAATTGTATAATTGTTAGTAACAACAATAACTCAAAACCACATTTCTGCTACATGAGGTGAATAATGCACTAAGGGGTCTATTCATGCAGCAGTGAAAAGCCCCTTTTTGCGTTAAACAGGGCTTTTCTCTGCCTACTGCAATTCACAGAGCAGGTTACCGTGGAGAAGTCTCTGACTTCTCCAGCGGTACCCCTGCTCTCTGCCTGAATCGCATCACCATACCTTTGATGGAGTTCAGGTTCGCCATCTCAGGACGGCGTAACCTGAACTGTAGTGCGGAGACGTCAGGGAAGCTCAATGCTTCCCTGATTGCTGCTCTGCACCTCGCGCTGGCTCCGCCCCCCGACCTCCTAGCAACCACTGCAGCCTGCCGGGAGGTCAACACCCTGCGCATGCGCAAAGGGACCCGCCGCTGGACCCCGCGCATCGCTGGGAAGGACCGCTGGAGATGACCTCACCGCAGGAGCCCCAGACACCGCAGCGCATCGACGGAAGGGTGAGTATACATGAATTGCTACTTATTACAGCTATACATCGCATCGAAGCGATGCGATGTATAGTGATAAGTAGCAATTATGTTTTCGTTTTCTGTATGAATAGACCCCTAAGAGTCTTTGGGGTCTATTCATGAAGCAGTGAAAAGTGTGGGGAAGTAAGTCAGTGGAGAAGTTGCCCATGACAACCCATCATCATTGAAGTAACAGTTATAATTTGCATACTATACAATTGTACTGAGCTGCTGATTGGTTGCCATGGGCAACTTCTCCACAGGCTCACTTCTCCAGCCTTTTCAGTGCTTCATGGTGTAAGGGACTTGAGGCCAGGTGAGTGCTTAGGTGTGAGGGGGATTGTAATAATAAAAGTATCCTTACAATACCAAGGGCAAGGTATAGGTAGCAGCAGTTGACCAATAAACAGTGTATACAGATGGAGCTGTACTTATCTAGTGCGGCTCCATCGCATAAGAGCGATCCTGGCGTGCCTAGCGATCCGTCCGTATAGTCACACCGGGAGCGAACAGAGACGCTCCCATTCTACTGAATGGGACACGTGCGCTTCACGCCCTCACGGACACGTGCGCGCCCCAGACGCGGCTGTAGGCACTCCCGGGCGCGCGCGCCCAGGCACAGATGGAGTCACGATTAGTGTGGCTCCATCTGTATTTCTTTGTCGCCTCTTATTTAAATGAATCCTCAGGATTAATTATTTAATGTAATCTATTGTGATAATATATTACAATAAATTATTCATCCAGTGTCTTCATTTAAATAATATGATGGTAAACAAAAAGACATTAATGTTTATTGGTCACCTGTTACATTGTATAGTATACAGTTATGGTATATGTGCATATACAGCACATACTTATACATGCATACATAGTTGTATCTTCATATACAGTATACTGTTACATGTGCATATACCATATAGAGTTATGTGTGTATATACAGTATACCGATATATGTGTATATATACAGTATATTATGCAGTTATGCAGTATTTGTATATACAGTTTTATGTGCATATACAGTATACAGTTATATGTGCATATACAGTATGTAGTGATATGCACATATATACAGTATACAGCTATAAATGATTACCAGTGCAGCAACTGCTATAAGACCGGGCAGAGAAGCTAGGGGGACATGTTGGCTGGGGATACATTTGGCATGACCGATGCCGGAAACCCGACTCAGGATACCAGCGCCAGTACAATGACAGCCGACACCCTGAAGGCAAGTATCTGAGTGGGTATTAGTGTTAGGGCCCGGGGGCCAGAGGCGGGCTGGCCCGGGGGGCAGGGTGCCATGTGTTCCACGGCCCACGCTACTGCCAAGGGTCACGGGCCGGCCGCCACCCTCCACTACACCAGCGGTGGCCAACCCGCGGCTCTCGAGCAGCATGCAGCTCTTTCTATCTCCACATGCGGCTCGTAAGCTCCCGCAGCGCCTCCCGCTGCCCTAGTCTGCAGTGTCCGGCGCCGGCCCGTGAGCCAATCAGAACTCGCGGACCGGCAGCCAATCAGGAGTCTTAGCTGCCGGGCTGCGAACTCTGATTGGCTCACAGACCGGCGCCTAATTAGAGAGAAACAACGCCACCGGAGAGTGGAGACTGAGGGGCAGTAGAGGCGCACGCTGTTCTCTCCTCCCCTCACAAGCAGCAGACTGAGCAGAGCAGCAGCGCAGCGGTCAGCAGCACTTGGGGGGGCGCAGTGTGGGGTCGTGTGTATCTTACACTGGGGGCATTTCTGGCACTGGGGGGACGAGTATCTGGCACTGGGGGCATATCTGGCACTGGGGGGCATATCTGGCACTGGGGGCATATCTGGCACTGGGGGGACATGTGTTTCTGGCACTGGGGGCATATCTGGTACTGGGGGGACATGTGTTTCTGGCACTGGGGGCATATCTGGCACTGGGGGGGACATGTATCTGGCACTGGGGGCATATCTGGCACTGGGGAGATGTTTAGCTGGCAGTGGGGGCATATCTGGCATTGGGGAGACGTGTAGCTGACAGTGGGGGCATATTTGACACTTGGGGAATATCTGGCACTGGGGGGACATGTGTATCTGGCACTGTGGGCATCAGTAGCGGATCTTGCCACGGGCAAGCAGGACTTTTGCCCGGGGCGCCACCTTCCGGAGGGCGCCGGTGCCATCCGGAGGGCGCCGTACCATGGCAAAATCCGCTACTGCTGTGCCCCCCGCTGCCCGCTGTGTCCCCCGCTGGTCCCCCGCTGTGAAGGGAACTAGACGCTACGCGTCTAGTTTCCCTTCGTGGAGAGGACCTTTGCTGTGTGGTGTGCAATGACGTCATCGCACACCGCACAGCATTGTGGGACTGACACAGACGCTAGGGGTCATAATTGACCTCTAGTGTCTGTCTATGCCAGATCCGAGGAGAGGAGCGGCACCGGCGGAGGTCTGCAGTGGTCGGGACCGGGGATAGTAAGTATTCATTATTTTTTATTTTTTTTCAGCGGGGCTACTCTACTGTACAGGGGGCGTAACTGACCACACCCCCTGTATGAAGCTACACCCCTATTTCCCACCCGGGGCGCCAAAAGGGCAAGAACCGGCCCTGGTGGGCATATTTGGCACTGGGGGGACATGTGTATCTGGCACTGGGGGACATGTGTATCTTACACTGGGGGCATACCTGGCACTGGGGAGATGTGTATCTGGCAGTGGGGGCATATCTGGCACTGGGGAGATGTGTATCTGGCAGTGGGGGCATATCTGACACAATGGGGACATATATGTATCTGGCACTGTGGAGGAATATATGTATCTGGCACTGTGGGGACATATATGTATTTGGCGCTGTGGAGGCACCCATTTTTTGGTGTTTTTATATGTATGTGGCACTGTATAGGTGTCACAACTGAGGGCCTGAGCTGACGGAAGGCAGCCTCAGTTGTAGGGGCTGAGATGTACCGGAACCTGGGAGGTTGTATCAGACCCCTGGACATGTAAGTAACATGAAGAGAAACCGCCCGAAAGCGTGACCACGACAACTTGAGTAAAAGTCAATGATATTTATTTATGACAAACTCCATGCATCACAGTAGCAGTAAAAAGAAACATAAAAATCAGCAGAGAAATAATAATACAGTTCCTGGGTACTACAGGGTGGCAGGGGCCACAGAGCTCTGGTGGTATGAGACAGTTCTTATTATCTGCAAGTTGGAAAGTCCTTACCAGGCTCAACTGTAGCAATGAGGAAAGCCCAGGGTCGTACCAGCTGGTGTTCCAGGGAAAGCTGGACTGCTGTAGATAAAATGCTGCTGTGGGTACTGGTTAGAACCAGACAGGTGTTGGCACGGAGTGGATACTGGCTGGAACCAGTTAAATAATAAATAAAGCTTGAGAGCGATGCAATATAGATGAAATGTAGAATTTGAGAGCGGAGAAATAATAATACCGGTGGAGAGTGGTAAACTGCAGAAAGGACACCGGCCCTTTAAGAGAAGCTGTACACTGCTGGAAGCTGAGCTGGAAGCAGGTGATGTTGTAGCTGGAAACAGGTGAGTCCAGAATGGATCGGAGAGTCAGGCTACACCGCAGATGGAATGCTGGTGCGGGTCTCTATAGCAGAAGTCTGGAGACAGGAGCTGGAACCTGGAAGACAATCACAGGAGAGAGACAAACTGGAACTAGGTTTGACAACCAAAGCACTGACGCCTTCCTTGCTCAGGCACAGTGTATTTATACCTGCAGCAAGGAAGGCATTGGCTAGGCAATTATGCAAATTAATAATACTGACAACGGATTGGTAGGAAAGATCAGCTCACAGAATCCAAGATGGCTGCGCCCATGCAGACACTTGGAGGGAAGTTTGGATTGTAATCCATGTGGTCTGGAAAACAGTAATGGCGGCGCCGGCCACCGGAGACAGGAGACGCCAGGCTGACAGATGCACCTCCGACCACGCGGACACAGCGGAGGCCGCGGCTGACGTAATCGCCACTCTGAATGCAGAAGCTCAGGGACGGCGGCGGAGGCCGCGGGAGACGTCATGCCAGATGTATAAGGCGTTACTGTGACTGCGTCCAGAGAGACAGGAGAGGATGCGGGAATGTGCACATCAGGATAACAGATGGGATCCGGTCCTGGAGCGCTGAGCCAGCCTTAGGAGGCATCTGATAGGTAAGAAATGGCGTCCAGATACCCGGATCGTGACAGCACCCCCCCCTTTAGGAGTGGCCCCAGGACACTTCTTTGGCTTTTGAGGAAACTTGGAATGGAATCTCCGGACCAAGGCAGGAGCATGGACATCAGAAGCATTGGTCCATGAACGTTCCTCAGGGCCATAACCCTTCCAGTCAATAAGATACTGAAGTTGACCGTAACGGTGACGTGAGTCCAGGATCTTGGCTACTTCATACTCAACGCCTCGTTGAGTTTGGACTTTCAGAGTTGGAGGAAGTGAGGAATGAAACCGATTCAAGATTAGCGGTTTCAACAGGGAAACATGGAATGTCCTGGGTATTTTTAAGAAGGGAGGCAACTGGAGTCTGTAAGCAACAGGATTGATGACTTGATCAATTTTAAAAGGACCGATGTAGCGAGGTGCAAACTTCATACTGGGAACTCTTAACCTCAAATTCTTCGTGGATAACCATACCCGATCACCCACCTTGAGAGCAGGAACTGCTCGACGCTTCTTATCCGCAAACTTCTTGTACCTGAACGATGCCTTGAGCAGAGCTGATCGTACGCTCTTCCAGATATTGGCAAACTGATGCAAGGTGATATCCACTGCGGGAACAGAAGTTGCTGGAAGCGGTTGGAACTCAGGGACTTTAGGGTGGAATCCAAAGTTGGTGAAGAATGGTGTTGAAGAAGATGAAGAATGATACTGGTTGTTATGACAGAACTCGGCCCAGGGAAGTAATTGAACCCAGTCATCTTGAGAGGAGGACACATAGATGCGGAGGAAGGACTCCAAGTCCTGATTCACCCTCTCAGTTTGACCATTGGTCTGAGGATGGTAAGCCGTGGAAAACTTTAGCTTGACTTGGAGGACTTGACATAAACTTCGCCAGAATTTGGCTGTGAATTGAACTCCTCGATCTGAGATAATTTCTTCTGGAAGACCGTGGAGTCGAAAGATCTCTTGTATGAATACTTGAGCCAACTTGGAAGCTGACGGAAGACCGGTAAGAGGAATGAAGTGTGCCATCTTGGTGAACCGGTCAACTACCACCCAGATGGTATTAAACTTGTTGCACATGGGCAAATCTGTAATAAAATCCATCGACAAATGGGTCCATGGTCAACGGGGAACAGATAGTGGAACCAGTTGCCCCGCAGGCGACTGGCGGGATACTTTATGTTGAGCACACTTTGGGCAAGATGCAATAAACTCCAAAACGTCCTTTTTCAGAGTTGGCCACCAATAGGACCTAGAGATAAACTCCAGGGTTTTTTGGATACCTGTATGTCCGGCAAAGCGGGAAGCATGGGCCCAATGCATGAGCTTCTTCCTTAGTGTCGGCTTCACAAAACTTTTCCCTGATGGGGGCGTAGAGTCCATCCCTACCGTGGAGAATGCCAACGGATTTATAATAGGATGCTTGTCTGAAGACTCTGACTCATTTTCTTGCTCCCATGAGCGGGAAAGGGCATCGGCCTTGCGATTCTGAGAGCCCGGACAGAACTGGAGTTTAAAGTCGAACCTGGAAAAGAAAAGTGCCCATCTGGCCTGACGAGGGTTGAGACATTGTGCGCCTTTCAGATATAGAAGGTTCTTGTGGTCTATAAGGATGGTGATTGAATGAGAAGCTCCCTCCAACAGATATCTCCACTCCTCTAGAGCGAGCTTGATGGCTAGCAACTCCTGGTCGCCAATGGCATAGTTGCGCTCCGCTGGGGAGAACTTCCGTGAGAAGAAACTGCAAGGATGTAAATGGCCATCTTTAGCCCTCTGAGATAACACCGCTCCTACTCCAACGGAGGAGGCATCCACCTCTAAGATGAAAGGAGAGTCGATGTCAGGCTGTTTCAGGACAGGCGCAGAGATGAACCTCTGTTTTAAAAGATGAAAAGCTTGCATGGCTTCTTCAGACCACTTGGACGGGTTAGCACCCTTCTTGGTGAAAGCAGTAATAGGCGCCACAATGGTGGAAAAGTCTCGTATAAACTTTCGGTAATAATTGGCGAACCCTAAGAACCTCTGGACCCCTTTGAGGGTTAAGGGTACCGGCCAATTCTGGATTGCTTGTAGTTTCTCAGGATCCATCTCTAGTCCGGAACCGGACACAATGTACCCTAGAAACGGAATTGACTTGACTTCAAAGACGCATTTCTCTAATTTGCAATAGAGATGATTGACACGGAGACGGAACAGAACCTCCTTTACCCAAAAATGATGTTCCTCTAAATTGTTGGCAAAAATGAGGATATCATCTAGATAGACCACGACATGACGGTATAGAATGTCTCTGAAAATCTCATTGACGAAATGCTGGAAGACAGCTGGAGCATTGCTCAATCCGAAGGGCATGACGAGGTACTCATAATGTCCGTCACGGGTGTTAAATGCGGTCTTCCACTCGTCACCCTCACGGATCCGGATGAGATTGTATGCACCTCTCAAGTCCAGCTTTGTAAAGATGGTAGCTCCGCTAACTCTGTCAAAGAGCTCAGTAATCAGGGGTAAAGGATAGCGGTTCTTGATGGTAATGTCGTTCAAACCTCTGTAGTCGATGCACGGCCGCAGACCACCATCTTTCTTTTTTACAAAAAAGAAGCCTGCGCCGGCTGGAGAAGAAGAAGGTCGAATGAACCCCTTTGCTAGGTTCTCTTTAATGTATTCCTCCATAGAATGCGTCTCAGGCAGAGACAACGGATAAGTTCGGCCTCGAGGTGGAACCTTCCCTGGAACGAGATCAATCGGGCAGTCCCATTCTCTATGAGGAGGAAGGATATCAGCAGAAGCTTTACTGAACACATCCGTGAAATCTTGATATGGAGGAGGTGGAACATCAGACGACCTGGGGGAGGAAGAACAGACAGGCAACACTTTAAACAAACATGTCTCAGCACAGGAGGGACCCCATGCCAGAATTTGCGTAGTCGTCCAATCAATTGTAGGATTGTGAAGACGGAGCCATGGAAGGCCCAGGACCACAGGATGTGTGGCTCTTGGAATCACTAAAAGTGAAATAAGTTCGGAATGAAGAACTCCCACTCTCAGACGAACTGGTAGAGTCCTTAGAGCAATAACTGTATCAAAAATGTTAACGCCATCCACGGCAGTTAAGGAAAAGGAGGAAGGAAGTCTCTCGGTGGGTAGGGACCACCGTTTAACATAGGCTTCGGTAATAAAGTTCCCAGCTGCTCCGGAATCCAGGAGGGCAATGACGTTCTGATAACGTTGAGCAACTTGAAGCGAGACTGGGAGATTACAATCTTGAGGAGATGGAGAGGAGATCATTACTCCTAGCCGGCCCTCTCCTTGGCGAGCTAGGATTTGGAGTTTCCCGGACGTTTGGGACAGGCATTAATAGTGTGAGACGGAGCTGCACAATACAGACAGAGAGACTCAGAGAGACGTCTTCGGCGCTCAGCAGGAGTTAAACGGGAACGGCCAATTTGCATGGGTTCATCTTTAGTTGGTGACAGTTGGCGAGGAGGAGGAGCAGAAGATTTTGGAGCAGATGATCTTCCACGCTCAGTTGCTCTCTCTCTGAAACGTAAGTCAACTTTCGTACAAAGTGAGATTAGCTCATCTAACTTGGAGGGTAAGTCTCTGGTAGCTAACTCATCTTTAATACGCTCGGATAAACCATGCCAGAATGCAGCATACAGGGCCTCGTCGTTCCATGCCAGTTCAGATGCCAGAATCTGGAACTGTATAAGATATTGTCCTACAGTACGTGATCCCTGGCGTAAACGGAGAATCTCAGACGAAGCTGAAGTTACCCGACCTGGCTCGTCGAAGATGCGCCTGAATGTTGACACGAATGCAGTGTAAGAAGATAGCAGGGTGTCGGACCTCTCCCATAACGGTGATGCCCAGTCGAGGGCTGAGCCACTGAGAAGAGAGATGATGTAGGCAATTTTTGTACGGTCACTGGGAAAATTGCCAGGTTGTAGCTCAAACTGAATCTCACACTGGTTGAGAAATCCCCTGCAGAATCTTGGAGATCCGTCAAATTTTGCTGGCGTTGGAAGATGAAGACGTGGAGCAGAAACGGGTAAGGTGGGTGGGGTTATAGTTGGAGTCACTGTGGTTGACGCCCCAGATGCGCCTGATCCACGGAGAGTTGTCTGAATCCCATCCAGCCGAGTAGAGAGACCCTGGAGACAGCGGATGATGTGGCCCTGTGCAGCCTCCTGATGTTCAAGTCGGGCTGCCAGTTCTTGCATCGGCCTGGCCGCTTGATCCTGGTCTCCGGCTGGATTCATTTGGTCAGTGCTTACTGTCACAACTGAGGGCCTGAGCTGACGGAAGGCAGCCTCAGTTGTAGGGGCTGAGATGTACCGGAACCTGGGAGGTTGTATCAGACCCCTGGACATGTAAGTAACATGAAGAGAAACCGCCCGAAGGCGTGACCACGACAACTTGAGTAAAAGTCAATGATATTTATTTATGACAAACTCCATGCATCACAGTAGCAGTAAAAAGAAACATAAAAATCAGCAGAGAAATAATAATACAGTTCCTGGGTACTACAGGGTGGCAGGGGCCACAGAGCTCTGGTGGTATGAGACAGTTCTTATTATCTGCAAGTTGGAAAGTCCTTACCAGGCTCAACTGTAGCAATGAGGAAAGCCCAGGGTCGTACCAGCTGGTGTTCCAGGGAAAGCTGGACTGCTGTAGATAAAATGCTGCTGTGGGTACTGGTTAGAACCAGACAGGTGTTGGCACGGAGTGGATACTGGCTGGAACCAGTTAAATAATAAATAAAGCTTGAGAGCGATGCAATATAGATGAAATGTAGAATTTGAGAGCGGAGAAATAATAATACCGGTGGAGAGTGGTAAACTGCAGAAAGGACACCGGCCCTTTAAGAGAAGCTGTACACTGCTGGAAGCTGAGCTGGAAGCAGGTGATGTTGTAGCTGGAAACAGGTGAGTCCAGAATGGATCGGAGAGTCAGGCTACACCGCAGATGGAATGCTGGTGCGGGTCTCTATAGCAGAAGTCTGGAGACAGGAGCTGGAACCTGGAAGACAATCACAGGAGAGAGACAAACTGGAACTAGGTTTGACAACCAAAGCACTGACGCCTTCCTTGCTCAGGCACAGTGTATTTATACCTGCAGCAAGGAAGGCATTGGCTAGGCAATTATGCAAATTAATAATACTGACAACGGATTGGTAGGAAAGATCAGCTCACAGAATCCAAGATGGCTGCGCCCATGCAGACACTTGGAGGGAAGTTTGGATTGTAATCCATGTGGTCTGGAAAACAGTAATGGCGGCGCCGGCCACCGGAGACAGGAGACGCCAGGCTGACAGATGCACATCCGACCACGCGGACACAGCGGAGGCCGCGGCTGACGTAATCGCCACTCTGAATGCAGAAGCTCAGGGACGGCGGCGGAGGCCGCGGGAGACGTCATGCCAGATATATAAGGCGTTACTGTGACTGCGTCCAGAGAGACAGGAGAAGATGCGGGAATGTGCACATCAGGATAACAGATGGGATCCGGTCCTGGAGCGCTGAGCCAGCCTTAGGAGGCATCTGATAGGTAAGAAATGGCGTCCAGATACCCGGATCGTGACAATAGGGGCTTTATTTGTATGTGGCACTGTATAACATGACTAAAAATGGGGTTATGACACAAGGTCATACTCCTACAAACGTCAAACCGAAAGGTGTGCGCATAAAAATGGGGTGTGGCTTTGTGACAACTATGCCACGCCCCCATTTTTGCTCGCGTTCCTTCGGCGTGCGCATGATATGGCTCTTACCCTTGAATACAGATCTTTTCTGGCTCTTTGCCACTGACTGGTTGGCCACCCATGCACTACACAGCTCTGCTGAAGCCGCGGCCGCACTGACAAATTTATAATAAAGTATCTTTGGGATAATTTACACCAGGCCTAATTTCTTTTTATTAATAAATATTTTTTAAACAAAAAAAACCTCCATTTAAGATGGCGCCATTACTTACGGGCCAGTGCTCTGGACTTGCCCCCCAGGGTAAAAGTTGCCAGCCAGTCCCAGCCTGGGGCGTAGTTTTAGGCATCAGGGGGGATTAGGGTTTGGCACTAGGGGATGGTTAGCCGTAGCCATCACCCACGTAGATTAAGCCCCAGCCATCACTGATAACGTTAAGGTGGTGTGGGTAGGGGGTTAGGGTGCTTCAACCCCAAACCTGTTTGGCATTCTCGGATTCAGAATGCTGCGGTCGGTCATGTCAAAACCGGCATCCCGAACGCCGGGATAATCTATCACACCCGTTGGCAGACCACCTCCCAAAGGTTCTTTATGTTTAGGGTTTTAGTCAATTTCCTTTATTGTATTTCTTCTTCATGTTCAGACAAATTCCTTGACATGTAACCACATCACAACCAACCAAACAGGCGCAGGCACCAAGTATCAGATGAAAAGTAATAAGCTCTATTAAATCAATCCATATTTTCATCAGAATATCAACTGCGTTTAAATAATGAAGGTCCAGTACAGTAGTAAATCAGTGGGTTCTGCAGATAGCTCTCACAAACCGATCTAATGCCCCCTGGTGCTTCACTCTATCACTGGCTACTTGTTGCTTTTCTTTATTTTTTTGTTTTATGAGCATTACATTTTAGATTTAATTCATTTCTGTATTGCTGGCATAGGCATCAGTATGATTTACCGGCGGCCGGGATGCGGTTGTCAGTATTCCGAGAACGGCATCCCGGCCGCCAGTATGTCTTGCAGGCTCTCTGTGCTCACCACGCTGCAGGCTCAGTGGCTCACTACGCTAGCAACAGGATCTATTCCTCTATTCCCACTCTATGGGTGTCATGGACACCCACGAGTGGGAATAGCCCCTGTGTGCCGGGATTCCAGCTGTCGGCTGTAGGATTTCGGTGTTGGTATCCTGACTGTCGGGATCCTGACAGCCGGCAAATTAACTGCACCCTCTGGCATACAATTCAGGATGAGAAACCCTGCTGGCATAGGCGTGCGCAGCACATTTTATTAGGGGGTGCACCGTCGGAGGGGCCTTTTGGGCGTGTCTAGCACCATCTATTGACGGTCAACCCAATATAAAATATCCACCCTTGTACCAATCCTAATAAAGCAGATGCATTGTCAGATGTTGTGGTGTGCACCAAACAAACACCCCTGATGGCACTCACTGCAATTACACTGCACCTTCTCAGCCTGGTCTGGCTCCCCCTCTCTTTCCCCTGCAAGCTGCAGCAGCTTACTTAAAGTCAGTCACTCACTGACACTGACAGTCACAGACTAGTACTGCTGCTGCTGGAAAAACGAGTGACGTGGCAATGTTGCTGCCGACCGCCTGCCAGTATTGAATTTGTCTTTCTAAGAGGAACGCTGGCTGCATGCTGCTCCTCATCAGTGGCTGGCGATGGCATAGCATAGAAGGAGAGAGGTGGGCATGTGGCGGGTGTGGCGGGTGGGCGTGCGAGCACCATGACGTTATCACGTCACATCACGCTGTTTTTGTACATGGAGGTGGAGCCGGGAGTTTGAAAGCCGGTGGCAGTGGCACCCTTGATTAACCCAGGCGTCCAATCAGTAATGCAGTCCTGACAGGGTGCAGCACAGAGGGGACGGTAATCAGCCTGCTCGGCGATCACTACATCAGGCATGTGAGATCGGGGTGCCAGACATTAGGGGGTGCCTGTGTGCACCAGGCACCCCCCCTGCGCATGCCTATGACTGCTGGTAATGAATGAGCATTTCACTTTTAAATGGAAAGTCTCTGATTGTCCCAAAAAATCTCAGATGCCATAGACCAAAAATGATATAGATAAAAAATGTTAATAGTAATATTTAGACCACTTAAGGGAATTATTTTGTTTTCTGAGAACGGATAGAGTTTTCTTTAGGCTGCATATAATGAATCAGTCTTTCCCTAAGTACTATCATACAACTAATGCACCTGCAGACATGCACCAGTCCCAAGTACTGTTCTACAGTAGCAAATACATGTACACTAGCATTGGCGTAACTATAGCGGGTGCAAAGGGTGCCATTGCTATGTGGCCCAGATGCTTAGCTGGACCCAGGTTATACATTTGCGTACCAATTTACCAGATTTGCCTGCTAAGTATTTGGGTCTGCTCCAATGCCCAGCCCGAATTGTGAGACATTACATAATATGGATTGTGGGTGCTGTATGTCATAATGTGAATACTGTGTGGCATAACGTGTACTGGCAGCCCTACAATGTGATATCATGTAAAATAGGGAAATACATGGGGGTATATTTACTAAGCTCTCGATTTTGACTGATTTGGTGTTTTGTTTTTTTCAAAGTGTCATCTCGGGAATTTACTAAACTCAAATCTCGGCAGTGATGAGGGCATTCGTATTTGTTTTGAAGTCAGAGAAAAAAAATACAAATGAAAACACCATCGGTCAAACACGCCTGTTATTTTATACAACTCGGTAATTTGCTAAAAATTCGTATTCACAATCACTGCCGGCAATAGCCAAACACTGCCGTGAAAAAGTACAGATCGTAAAAAAAGCAGTTTTCAAATAGACTCTCCTGATTGGCTGTGCGCTCCTGCACTGTCAGTCAGCGGTGCACTGTGGATACAATGTAGCGCAGCGGCGCTACATTATATCCAATGATGGGAACTTTTCGGTCTGCGGTAGACCGCGAGGTTAAGTAGGGTCACTCTTGTGGTTGACAGACCACAAAGACCGCAAAATTCCCACCATGGCTATAATGTAGCGCCGCTGCGCTACATTGTATCCACAGGGCGCCGCCTGACTGACAGTGCAGGAGTGCACAGCCAATCAGGAGAGTGCCATGACGTGGCGCTCCCTGATTGGCTGAAGGGACCCTCTTTGACAGGAGTTATAGGGGGGTCCCGACATTCGGGGAAAGGGGTTCCATGTGTAAACATGGGACCCCTTTCAGTGCGTGGAGCGGGTATTTCGTTTTTTATTTTACCAAGTACGTGGATTATAACTTTTAAGAAGAGGACCGATCTACACCGGATTCTTTGTAAGTATAATTTTATGTACAGGTACCCATGGATTCTACTGGACAAGGGGACCGAGTGCTTCGTGTCAACTTAGGTAAGTATGTGTATGTGTATGTAAGTATGCATGTATGTACATTAAAGTTATACTTTCACGGTGTGTGTGTCTTGTTTTTATTTGGGTATTTTTTTTGTAGTAGAACTACAGGTACCAGCGGGCCAATTTTCCCCTCGCATGCTGGTACTTGTGGTTCTCCAAGTACCAGCTTGCGGGGGAGGCTTGCTGGGACTTGTAGTTCTGCTACAAAAAAACAATATTTTTTTTTACACAAAAGGCTATCAGCCTCCCATCCACCGCCCACGGATGGGGGGGACAGCCTCGGGCTTCACCCCTGGTCCTTGGGTGGCTGGAGGGGGGGGACCCCTTGATTTAAGGAGTCCCCACTCCTCCAGGGTACCCTGGCCAGGGGTGACTAGTTGGTGATTTAATGCCATGGCCGCAGGGACCAATATAAAAGTGTCCCCCGGCTGTGGCATTATCTCTCTGACTAGTGGAGCCCGGCGCTGGTGTTAAAAATACGGGTGACCCCTACGTTTTTTGTACCCCGTATTTTTTGCACCAGGGCCAGGCGCAGAGCCCAGTGCTGGTTGTTTAAATATGGGGGAACCCCAGTCATTTTCCCCCCTGTATTTTTACAACAAGGACTGGCTCAAAGAGCCCGAGGCTGGTTATGCTTAGGAGGGGGGGACCCCACGCAATTTTGGGGGGGATTTTTAACACTTTCCACACTTCTTTTAAGGTACACAATGAAGACCTTCATGGATCACACTGATCTGGCCGGGATTCATTGTGTTAAGTCCGGCAGTGTTTTACTAATCACTCCCATAAAACACTGCCTGACATTTCGAATGACATCAACATCGGAAAACACGAAAATGCAGAATACCACAGCATAGTAAATGAGACGTAAAAAAACACAAAAAGTTGCAAATTCACACATTCGATGTCATTCGTGTTTAATCTCCCTCCAAATCCCGACAATTACGAATCTTAGTAAACATACCCCATGGTTCATAAAATAAACTAGGGCAGTACTATGGGGCATAATATTAACTAAGGCACTACTACATGGCATATAATTAATTTAAGGCACTACTGTGGTTCAGAAAATTAACTAGAGCACTATTATGGGGCATAAAATTCAATATGTTGCTATGGGGGCCACAAAGCTATGGTTAAGCCCCTGTACACTAGCTTATTCAAGAATTCAGGAACAAAAGCATGTCATTTAGTAAAATTATTCCTTCCTGCACACAGGCCTGTTTCTAGACAATTCAATTTGGCTCCCAGTGCGATATTTAATAATGCTGCCTCCCCCCCGCCGGCATAAAAAAAACACTCCCCAATAGATATAAGAAACACAAATCTGTGCTTGCGTGCGTGCGTGCTTGGGGTGTAAGACTACCTTACACCCCAGTTTTTGAGCCTGCACCAACAGGCCTTGGCCACCACAGGGAAGAAAACAAATTAATTAAGCCCCACAGTAATGCCCCCTTCACCATATTATGCCCCCTGCACCATATTATGCCCCACACCGCTAGGCTCCATGATACATTATGCCCTGCAGTAAAGCATCTAATTACTTTTAAATTACTTGCTGGTTGCCAAGGGTTTCACGCACTGGGTGTCATGCTCATTGCTTGGGATTTCTTGAGCTGGGTGTCTTGCTTGTTGCCAGGGGTTTCAAGCTCTGGTATGCCAGGGGTAATACTCGTTGCTAGGGGTGTGTAATGCTAGTTGCCAGAGGTGTATAATGCTAGTTGCCAGGGGTGTGTAATTCTAGTTGCCAGGGGTAATGCTCATTGCCAGGGAGTGTGTAATGCTAGTTGCCAGGGGTAATGCTCGTTGCCAGGAGTAATGCTAGTTGCCAGAAGTGTGTAATGCTATTTGCCAGGGGTAATGCTAGTTGCCAGGGCTGTTGTAATGCTAGTTGCCAGGGTTAATGCTAGTTGCCAGGGGTGTTGTAATGCTAGTTGCAAGGGGTGTGTAATGCTAGTTGCAAGGGGAGTGTAATGCTAGTTGCAAGGGGAGTGTAATGCTAGTTGCCAGGGGTGTTGTTATGCTGTTTGCCTGGGATTAATGCCTGCCTAGTCCCCCCAGCTTCAAATTCCGCCGCACCAGCTCCCACCCGCCAGAATCCTCCGCTACCCCTCTCCCCCTCATTCCTGACATACTCCGCAATGCGTCATTTCGTAAAACTCCGCCCCAGGAGAAGAGTATGTCAGGGAGGAGGGGGAGCAGACAGCAGGTCAAGAAAAAGTGCCGCGGCGGGTGCCCTGTGCAGTTGCAGCCCGCGTCTGCCTCTAAATTAGCGTCGAAGGTTATATTTAAACGCTTCTAGAAGCGCTGGGTGGAGCCGACTCTTACTTTCTGTGTTACTCTGATAGTCTCAGTAAAGGAATTGTTTATACAAATATCCCTGTGTGTATGTGTGTGAAAGGCACAGTAACATGACAAATGAGAATGATTCAGACAATGCAGACTGTTTGTCGACTAGTGATGTTTTCCTGCCACAGGATGATGGGGGGTTGCCTAACCCCTCTGAAACTGACACAGAGGGTTTGGGTAGCATAAAATTAATGCTTGCACAGTTGAATGAGAGATTTACATAATCTGAAAAATAATTTAAAGGTTGGAGGAGATCAGTGGAAGATGCCTTGTACACAGGCCCATCGGCTTCCTCACATCAACCCCCCTCAGCCATATCAAAGCGTTCTCTTGCACGCATGATGAATGTCGACACAGACACAGATGACGACGCGGGGGACATAGAAGATTGAGACTACACTTAAGTCTATTTATATGGCTAGTGGTACTATCCTCAGACTCACTATTGCGGGTGCATGGGTTTCAAATGCTATTGAAAAATATGCAGAAAATCTATTAGAAAATATAGACAAAGTTGACAGGGATGATATTATCGCAAAACTGAGTCACATAAAGGATTCTGCAGGATTCATGGTTGAGACCCTAAAGGACATTGGATTAATGGCTGCACTTTCGTCATCCATGGTGGTGTCGGCCCGCAGAGGACGCAGAATCTAAGAAAAATGTGGATACCCTCCCTTATGAAGGTGAAGCACTTTTTGGGGAAGCATTAGATAAGTGGATTTCTAAAAAAACATTGGGTAAGTCAACTTTTCTTCCTTCCGCAGCACCTCCTGCAAAGAAGCCATTTTTTGGCCCACAACAAAGACCCTTTCGAGGCGGGAAAGCAGGCAGGGCCAGAGGCCCCACCCCTTTCTTCGGTAGAGGAAGAGGTCGGGGCGAGACGGAAAACCAACAACAGGGGTTTCTCAGGAACAGAAATCAACTTCGGTTCCACCAATCACGTCAACATGATGCTGGGGCTCCCGGCCGGGAGCTCGATCAGGAGTGAGACAAAGATCCTCTAAAATTAGGGATGGCCACAAGGGCTTAAGAACTCCCCACTGGCATAATTTTCAAGAAAATTTGGAAAAGGTTGTTGATTCTCTGACTAGAATTCAGAAAAGAGTCTCTCAGACTGGCAGGGCTCTGCCAGCATCTCTTTCAACCTCTGTTTCAAGCCAAAACAGAATTGGTAATAGGATACCATTAAAAACAATTCCAGAGGTTATTACACCTCTTCAAGACACAGAGACTTCTTCTCTAGATGTTGACATCGCTCTAGATGACTTGATATCTTGCAGCCCAGCTGCAGAGGAATTAAAAATTCCACAACAAATTATTCCAGAAAAATCTATAGAACATGTTATTCAGATTACATCTTTGGATGTAACAGTGAGTACGCCATTGACCGTACACCGAAATGTCATCCCCATGAGGGAGGAACAGGTCCCAGCTACGCGTGGGACGCAGGTTCAGGAATCAGACCTGGATTCTCCTCTGACAGGAGACGTATTGAAAAGATTGGAAGACAATCACAAGACAAAAGACCTTCCACGGAAGATTTTAAAAGCTAAGAACATATCTTCACACAAGCATTCGAAGAAGAAGGACAAACAGACGAAGTCTACGTCAAAGTCAACAAAAACTCCATTACAAGGTTCCTGCAAGGAAACGAGACCTTTGAAATGTTCCTCAAAGGGCCATGAGACCACGTTATCTCAAAAAGAAGTCATGGACACATTGGTCCAGGTGGCCAAACCCACAGGCAGTGGCAATACAGCCCCGGTTGGTTCCGAGGGCGTTTTAGTTAAGGGAAGTGTCCCTTCCAGTTCCACTAACAAGATCACAAAATCTGGCGACCATCAGGGCCCCAAGAGGGCTAAGGAGAGTTTACTATCTGACTCTCAGATTATTTCATAGAGTTCCAAGAATTCTTCCTCGTCCAAAAGACCTAAGTCGACAGGAACACACTCTTTGCCGGGACTTACCGCAACTAAGTTTGACGGTATGGAGGTCGAACGCCAGATCTTAGCTCGGAAGGGGATTCCGAACAAGGTAATTCCTATGCTTATTCAAGCTAGGAAAGTGGTAACATCAAAACATTACCATTGTATATGGAGAAAATATGTTTCTTGGTGTGAATCCAAGAAGATTCCTACGGAGAAGTTCGAACTAGGTCACTTACTCCTATTTCTACAGTCAGGTGTGGCTGTGGACCTAAGATTAGGATCACTCAAGGTCCAGATTTCGGCCTTATCTATCTTCTTCCAGAAACAATTAGGTGCGCTTCCTGAGGTGCAGACTTTCTTACAAGGAGGTCTGCACATCCAACCTCCCTTTGTGCCTCCTACGGAGCCATGGAATCTTAATGTGGTGTTGCAGTTCCTGCAGTCAGATTAATTTGAACCTCTAAGAGAGGTAGATTTTAAGTTAATTACATGGAAGGTGGTCACTTTGTTGGCCTTGGCATCCGCAAGGCGAGTGTCAGAATTGGGGGCCTTGTCTCATAAAAGCCCCTACTTATTTTTTCATGAGGGTAGAGCTGAGCTGCGCACGCGACAGCAATTTCTTCCTAAGGTTGTGTCGGCTTTTCATATCAACCAACCTATTGTAGTGCCAGTGGCTACTGGCACGTCTACTTCAGCAAAGTCCTTGGACGTGGTCCGGGCTTTGAAGATATATGTTAAGAGGAATGCTCCTCTTCGAAAGTCGGAAGCACTGTTCGTGCTTTATGATCCCAAGAAGATTGTGTGTCCTGCTTCTAAGCAGACTATCGCTCACTGGATCAGATGTACGATTCAGCATGCTTATTCGACGGCAGGATTGCCGGAACCGAAATCGGTAAAAGCTCACTCTACTCGTAAAGTGGGTTCTTCCTGGGCGGCTGCCTGGGGGGTCTCAGCTATTCAACTGTACCGAACAGCTACTTGGTCAGGGTCAAACACATTTGCTAAGTTTTACTAGTTTAATACTTTGGCCACTGATGACCTTCAGTTTGGTCATTCAGTTTTGCAGGGTACATCTGCACTTTCCCTCCCCTAGTGGGAGCTTTGGTATCATCCCCATGGTACTTATATGGACCCCAACATCCTCTAGGACGTAAGAGAAAACAGGATATTTAATACTTACCGGTAAATCCTTTTCTCATAGTCCGTAGAGGATGTTGGGCGCCCGCCCAGTGCTTCTGTTCCCTGCACGGTTATTACTTGTTAAGTAATGGCAGCTGTTGCTGCCACTTTTCGTTCATGCATATTGGCACATTTTCGTTTGGTTATATGCTGGTTGCATGGTTATAAATGCAGTGTGAGTTGGCGTGAATCTCGCCACATATATGTAGTATACTTCTCTCGAAGTTGTCCATCTCCTCGGCACAGTTCCTAAACTGAGGTCTGGAGGAGGGGCATAGAGGGAGGAGCCAGCCCACACTATTAAAATTTTATAGTGCCGAAGGCTCCACAGGACCCGTCTATACCCCATGGTACTTGTATGGACCCCAACATCCTCTATGGACTACGAGAAAAGGATTTACCGGTAGGTATTCAAAATCCTGTGTTATATATATATATACACACACTGCTCAAAAAAATAAAGGGAACACTAAAATAACACATCCTAGATCTGAATGAATTCAATATTCTTATTAAATAATTTGTTCTTTACATAGTTGAATGTGCTGACAACAAAATCACACAGATATTATCAATGGAAATCAAATTTATTAACCCATGGAGGTCTGGATTTGGAGTCACACTCAAAATTAAAGTGGAAAAACACACTACAGGCTGATCCAACTTTGATGTAATGTCCTTAAAACAAGTCAAAATGAGGCTCAGTAGTGTGTGTGGCCTCCACGTGCCTGTATGACCTCCCTACAACGCCTGGGCATGCTCCTGATGAGGTGGCGGATGGTCTCCTGAGGGATCTCCTCCCAGATCTTGACTAAAGCATCTGCCAACTCCTGGACAGTCTGTGGTGCAACGTGGCGTTGGTGGATGGAGCGAGACATGATGTCCCAGATGTGCTCAATTGGATTAAGGTCTGGGGAATGGGCGGGCCAGTCCATAGCATCAATGCCTTCGTCTTGCAGGAACTGCTGACACACTCCAGCCACATGAGGTCTAGAATTGTCTTGCATTAGGAGGAACCCAGGGCCAACTGCACCAGCATATGGTCTCACAAGTGGTCTGAGGATCTCATCTCGGTACCTAATGGCAGTCAGGCTACCTCTGGCGAGCACATGGAGGGCTGTGCGGCCCCCCAAAGAAATGCAACCCCACACCATTACTGACCCACTGCCAAACCGGTCATGCTGGAGGATGTTGCAGGCAGCAGAACATTCTCCTTTGTGTCTCCAGACTCTGTCACATGTGCTCAGTGAGAACCTGCTTTCATCTGTGAAGAGCACAGGGTGCCAGTGGCGAATTTGCCAATATTGGTGTTCTCTGGCAAATGCCAAACGTCCTGCACGGTGTTGGGCTGTAAGCACAACCCCCACCTGTGGACGTCGGGCCCTCATACCACCCTCATGGAGTTTCTGATCGTTTGAGTAGACACATGCACATTTGTGGCTTGCTGGAGGTCATTTTGCAGGGCTCTGGCAGTGCTCCTCCTGTTCCTCCTTGCACAAAGGCGGAGGTAGCGGTCCTGCTGCTGGGTTGTTGACCTCCTCTGGCCTCCACGTCTCCTGATGTACTGGTCTGTCTCCTGGTAGCGCCTCCATGCTCTGGACACTACGCTGACAGACACAGCAAACCTTCTTGCCACAGCTCGCATTGATGTGCCATCCTGGATGAGCTGCACTACCTGAGCCACTTGTATGGGTTGTAGACTCCGTCTCATGCTAGCACTAGAGTGAAAGCACCGCCAGCTTACAAAAGTGACCAAAACATCAGCCAGAAAGCATAGGAGCTGAGAAGTGGTCTGTGGTCACCACCTGCAGAACAACTCCTTTATTGGGGGTGTCTTGCTAATTGCCTATAATTTCCACCTGTTGTCTATTCCATTTGCACAACAGCATGTGAAATTGATTGTCAATCAGTATTGCTTCCTAAGTGGACAGTTTGATTTCACAGAAGTGTGATTGACTTGGAGTTACATTGTAGAAAGGATAAAGAGAACTTGTCTCTTGGTGGTATGCCAATTCCACCCTCCCGGCGCTAATTAAAGATATCTCACAAATGAGTATGTATATAAAGGAAAATTCAACACACTGCAGCGTATGTTTTTAAGACTTAGTTAGAGTCTTAGGCATACAGGTACATACATAGACAGATATTTAAAACATCGCGCTGTGTGTTACTGGTTTTTTTGCTTTCATAAATATAGGCAGTATTGAATTATATATAAAAATCTAAACATATATTATAGGAGTTGCTCTGTATAAATCAGTGATGAGATCGGGAGACGTCCGCAAATATCTCAAATAACATTTATTACATATACATACATACATAAAAACATGCATCTAAAATCTAAAACAATATCACCTTTCAAGCATGCATATAGCCAGTTTTAGCTTGAACAAGGGAATAATCCCTAATTAGCATAAAATATGTATGATTGATTAAATAATTGCCTTGATGACACTTTATGTGAATATATGCTGAAGTCCTGAATAAGCAGTGTGTAACACTGTATTGAACAGTCTTTAATACTGGGTCCACACACGGAATTGCTACTTTGTATGCCGGCATCCCGGCTGTGATAGAAACAGTTCAGTGTGAAACTGAAAGCAGTATTTATAGTTACCACTGATTCTCCCTGCTAGGATGACGTATCCGTCCCTTTTCTTCACCCGGTGGTGAGGCCGTCACCGCCCCGTGTGATGTACGCCGGGATGGGATATCCTTATAGGTGGAACTGCAGACTCTCAGCCAAGGTGTGCTCACTGCGGGCTACGATATTTACTAATCGGCCAATTAGCTGCGGTGCTGGATTGCCTGTGGCTGCAGAAGTTCACCACCTCTCCCGGATAGATGTATTAGCAGGGTGGGTAGTGGACGGTGATCAGTGCTTTCAGCTTCCCGTGATGGTATACCAGTATAGGTTTTCAGGAGCCGGGACGCCGGCATACAAAGTAGCAATTCCGTGTGTGGACCCAGTATTAAAGACTGTTCAATACAGTGTTACACACTGCTTATTCAGGACTTCAGCATATATTCACATAAAGTGTCATCAAGGCAGCTATTTAATCAATCATACATATTTTATGCTAATTAGGGATTATTCCCTTGTTCAAGCTAAAACTGGCTATATGCATGCTTGAAAGATGATATTGTTTTAGATTTTAGATGCATGTTTTTATGTATGTATATGTAATAAATGTTATTTGAGATATTTGCGGACGTCTCCCGATCTCATCACTGATTTATACAGAGCCACTCCTATAATATATGTTTATATTTTTATATATAATTCAATACTGCCTATATTTATGAAAGCAAAAAAAACAGTAACACACAGCGCGATGTTTTAAATATCTATTTTGGAGTTACATTGTGTTGTTTAAGTGTTCCCTTTATTTTTTTGAGCAGTGTATATATATATATATATATATATATATATGTGTGTGTGTATATATATATATATATATATATATATATATATATATATATATATAAATAATAAAATTACCACCCACATGCCTTTTTACAGGTGTATTGCCAATATGAAACACACAGACTGCCCGCCCCCTTACAGACACACACAAGCACATGCACACAGACTGTAGATTACACACACTGACAGCCCCCCCTCCCCCCCACCCCCACACAACCACTCAGACCGCACCTGCTGCCTTGGACAACTTGAGTCATACAAAAGCCCCTTCCATGCCACCGCCTCGTACACCACTCCTGCACCCGATCTCCTGACAGTAGCGGAGCCGGAAGCTGCCGCCGGGGAGACTTGTCCTGCACACTTGCACCTCCTCCTTCTTCTTCCCTGGGTGGTATAAATATATCGTATTGTATTCCTCGATTTTACATTTTAATGTGCATATTATTTTGGTATTAATGTTATATACTCTGGTAACACACCTTAGTTGTGCCTGGGTAGTGTAAATTTAATAAACCTATGTCATACCCTATTTTGGCGTACACTGTCCCTATTTAAAATATGGGGGTGAGGCACCAATGCTCTTTCTGGCACAAGGCACCAAAATGTCTAGTTAAGGCTTTGCTAGTTGCTGTGCTCTTTGCACTAGAACCTGCACTAGAACCTTGTTTATACAGCTTGTGCCCCTCACATAGACCCGCAGTCCAATGTGATTTATTATATGTTTGCAAAAAGACATATTATCAAAAACTTGGTTTTGTGTGAGTATGTTGTTATTGGTAAAGTTGAAACTATGGTGGTCATTCCGAGTTGTTCGCTCGTTATTTTTTTGTCACGGAGCGATTAGTCGCTAATGCGCATGCGCAATGTCCGCAGTGCGACTGCGCCAAGAAAATTTGCTATGCAGTTAGGTATTTTACTCACGGCATTACAAGGTTTTTTCTTCGTTCTGGTGATCGTAATGTGATTGACAGGAAGTGGGTGTTTCTGGGCGGAAACTGGCCGTTTTATGGGAGTGTGTGAAAAAACGCTACCGTTTCTGGGAAAAACGCGGGAGTGGCTGGAGAAACGGAGGAGTGTCTGGGCGAACGCTGGGTGTGTTTGTGACGTCAAACCAAGAACGACAAGCACTGAACTGATGGCAGTTGCCGAGTAAGTGTGGAGCTACTCAGAAACTGCTAAGAAGTGTCTATTCGCAATTCTGCTAATCTTTTGTTCGCAATTTTGATAAGCCAAGATTCACTCCTAGTAGGCGGCGGCTTAGCGTGTGCAAAGCTGCTAAAAGCATCTTGCGAGCGAACAACTCGGAATGAGGGCCTGTGTTACATAGTGAAAGAATAGGAAGTGACAGTGTATGGCCTTATATTTTCAATTTGATGTTACACCTAAAACAGACACATGACTGAACTTGGGTCACATGCCTTTTCAATTCACAGCAATATGTGAAAAAAGCTATTTTTTTTATATTTTACACCCTCTTTGAATGGCTTTACCTGTGTGACATCTGAGGTGGCATGAATAGCCTTTCTGATATCAAAATCGTCATCTCTTATTGGAAATTTGATTTATCTCCTACCTGTCCATCAAATTTAATCCCCTAAATGTATGCCCCGTTCATCACCAGACCCCGTCCCTATTAGGGCTGCATCCAGAAATTTCCCGTGCTGGTTTTCCAACCCAATCCACCCCTGTTCAAGATAGACATTTGTTAATGCACAACTCAGTCATGATAGATCAACTGTTGTTGGTGAATTGTAAAATGCAGAAACACAGAAGTAATAGGTTATTTGTAATTGTAGTTGGGAGATTTGACTTGAATGACAGACAGCACCGTGTGATATGTGATAGGCTTCCTCAGCTAGCTCCTAATTTATGCACTGTAATTCAGGATGGGCTGAATCTGAGTGATCTGTATTGGGGATATCTGTATAATCTCAGGATCCCACTAAAATTTCTGTGCACTAGAAAGAAGTGTTCTCCTATTGCCCAACCTAATAGTCATAGTGAGACCTGGACAGTCCTCTGGCATCAAATCAAAATGAATAAGATTCACTCTAATTTGCTGCCAGGCTATCTATGGATGGGAGGACAAGTACCATGTGCAGGGGAATGCATTGCTTCAAAGAGAATGGTGGTTGGGTGTTAAGGGAATGGGTTTTTTTATGTTAACTTTATGCGCTTTAGATTCTGTGGACTTCTTTTATTGGCTAAAGGTGATGTCTGTCCATGATCAGTCCTGCATTGGTAGAGATGACTCCTTAAAAAGCAAACGCATGCTCCTAAGCCTCGATGCCCATAAGGCATTCGACATGATCCTATGGCCACACCTATTTAAAGTGTTGGGGATGAGGGGCTTTGAGACAGAATTCATCAATTTAATACACTGTATTTATCATGACCCGTCTTCCTCCTTACTGATAAACGGAATTATAGGACCCCGCTTCCGCTTGGAAAGAGGTACCCGACAGGGTTACCCTTTATCCCCCCTCCTATTTAACATTGCCCTAGATCCTTTATTGCGTACTTTACAAAACAGTAAATTTTTCCAGGGAATAAATATTGGCGGTCGGGAAGTCAAATTGTCCGTATTTGCCGACGACGTTCTTCTCTTCATAGCTAACCCTGACCATTCTCTCGGACAAATTTTAGATATAATTAACCTGTTTGGTTCCATTTCAGGGTTTCGAATCAATTTGGAAATGTCTACTGCCATGATGATCTCTGGCGCGTCCACGCGTCCACAATGGGTGTGGTATTGAAGGTCGACAGTAACTAGGTCGACAGTGTCTAGGTCGACCACTATTGGTCGACAGTAACTAGGTCAACAGAGTGTCTAGGTCGACAGGGTCTTTAGGTCGACATGTTCTAGGTCGACAGGTCAAAAGGTCGACATGAGTTTTTTATGTTATTTTGGTGTCGTTTTCTTCGTAGAGTGACCGGGAACCCCAATTAGTGCATGGCTCGCTTCGCTCGCCATGCTTCGGGCATGGTGCCTTCGCTTCGCTCTGCACAGGTTACCGTTCCAATCGTAGTCCACGTGGATCGTTAAGTATGAAAAGGTTCAAAAAAGATTTTTTTTTAAAAACCTCATGTCGACCTTTTGACCTGTCGACCTAGAACATGTCGGCCTAAAGACCATGTCGACCTAGACACCCTGTCGACCTAGTTACTGTCGACCAATAGTGGTCGACCTAGACATTGTCGACCTAGTTACTGTCGACTTAGAGACCGGATCCCGTCCACAATGGGCTACGCAATTCTCATTAAAATGGGCTAACAAGCATATACCATATTTAGGGATTTATGTGCCTCGCAATTCTGCAGACTTGTATAGACTCAGTGTGAGTCAAGCCATTGATACTTTTTCTAAGGATATAAAAGGATGGGAGCGCCTCCCTCTATCCTATCTAGGTAGAGCCAACATGCTGAAAATGATAGCCATCCCTCATCTGCTATACCCTTTACAATCACTCCTGGTATTGTTGACAAAAACAGATGTATGTCAAATCAATGCGTTAATCCGCAAATTCATTTGGAGGGGGGGGGGTCGTTCCCGCATAGCCTTGAGAAAGCTTCACCAAACAAAATCAAATGGGGGCATAAACTTTCCAGATATAGAGACTTATAATCATGCAGCACTTCTAAGGCACTTGCATGACTGGCTTCACAAGAGCTCCCTTTACACAAATACCTCCTTAGAACAGGGCTTCTTAACTAACATGGACTTACTTTGTTTCCTGCACCAACACGACCCGGAGATTCCTGACACTCTGAAATGAAACCCACTTTTGTATACCACCAGAAAACTCTGGCATATCCTCCGTTGTAACGCTTGCCTAAATTCATACCATTCCCTCCATCTACCCCTGATCCAAAATCCTAACTTTCTAGATAGCATGGCTGCTCACCCCTTCACTATGTGGAAGTTGGTGGGGATTAATGGTATTGGGTCCCTAACCTCTACGGACACCCAATGTCTTTTAACCTTTGCGGAGGTATCCTCAAAATTTGTAATGGTTAGCCCATATCCCTTAGCTTTTTTTGCAGGCCCGCTCTTACGTGTCACATGTGATAGGGCACTTTTCGGGAGGGGGCTGGAACAACTCATTGGACTGTCTCCTGACACATCCAGTACCTAAATCTAGAGCTATCTCGATTCAAAACACATTTCTAAGAAAAAATTTGGATCACAGTAAGGTAACTAGTGGCATGTCCAAGTGGTTGGTCCATTTTCCGACTCTCTCCATGACCACTCTGGAAAGGGCCCTACTGTTCTCACTGAAAGCGCTACCAGCAAGCATGTATACCAAATTATTTCTAAATGTCTGCCATAATACGTATCTATCCCTGCTCAGGCGTTTTCAAATGGGAACGTCCGAGACTCACTCCTGCCCAAAGTGTCATCAAGATGAGGCAGACACCTATCATTGCCTTTGGGCTTGCCCCATTATCCAATATTTCTGGCATCTTGTCTGTAGATATGCAGAGGCAAAACTGGTAACATTTGTGCCCTTTACACCGGAATGGGCAGTTTTGGGGGTCTTCGACCCACATCAATGCTTGATCCCAGAGAGTAAGAAGTTATTACTAGATCTTAGCACGGCAGGCAAGAAAACGATTTTACAGGGTTGGATTGAAAGTGCCCCCCCGCAAATTCCTTTGTTCCTAACCAAACTAAATTTCTTGTTCAGAATGGACTGGGAACAAGCTATTGTTGATAAAGAAAAACAGGTGGAGCGCTTTTTTGCGATGTGGCAGTCATATATAGATACTCTCCCCCTCAGTACCAAACGACAAATACACCACAACCTTAAAAACATCTCCTGGTATCTCACACAATTGGCAGTGCGGGATCCACCCATCTCATTACACTGATAGTGGTGATGTGGCTTGGCGTCTCCCTTCATGGCTCTGTGGTATGATGCAACTTTGCGACTAACGAAATGTTAAATTCTTTGCTATTTATTTTTGTTTCAATCTTTTATCTGAGCTGTAACTATAATATTTATACTGGTTACTATTATCCTGTTGTGACATTGATATCCAGTATGTTTTGATAAATGAACAATTTCATTGTCTTAGTGTAATAGCATTGGTACATTTTATTTGATGTATACTTGATTCATGATGTTTCAGTAAAAAATTCTTATATATATAAAAAAAAAAGGAAACGCATTCCTTTAGATTTTTACATTTGCCTCAAAATGCATACTATAGCTTTTCTAAGTATCTAAAAATATTATTCACAATTAAAGCAATAGTAATTGTTTCACAAACGAAGTTTAGGTCCTTGATATGTATTTAAGCCTGTTGTGCGATGCCCAGGATAGGATTCTTCTGTGATCTAAGTGTCTGCACAATGCTGGCTGAGTGGCCCCATCTTTTGATGCATGCACATGGTGCCATCATCTCACTGACAACGACAACACCAAACCTTTAGGTTCGACCATCCCACTGGTGTTTTGGGTATTATAACTGCTGGACCTTGTCATGATTTTACAGTGTTTTGTACTGTAAGTCACATTTTTTGGTGTTCATAATGTTCCTGTTTATGTTAATTGTAAGGTGCTGATTACCCCTTGTGGCGCCATATAAATAAAGCATAATAATAAATACAGTTTAAATTTAGTATGGATTTGTATGTGTGTGTGTGTGTGTGTGTGTATATATATATATATATATATATACAGGTTGAGTATCCCTTATCCAAAATGCTCGGGACCGTAGGTATTTTGGATATCGGATTTTTCCGTATTTTGGAATAATTGCATACCATAATGAGATATCATGGTGATGGGATCAAAGTCTAAGCACAGAATGTATTTATGTTTCATATAAACCTTATACACACAGCCTGAAGGTAATTTTAGCCAAGATTTTTAATAACTTTGTGCATTAAACAAAGTGTGTGTACATTCACACAATTCATTTATGTTTCATATACACCTTATACACACAGCCTGAAGTTCATTTAATACAATATTTTTAGAAACTTTGTGAATTAAACAAAGTTTGTGTACATTGAGCCACGAGAAAACAAAGGTTTCACTATTTCACTCTCACTGAAAAAATTCCGTATTTCGGAATATTCCATATTTCAGAATATTTGGATATGGGATACTCAACCTGTATATACAGTCCATGTAATCCGGCTCTCCATTCAAATGTTTGCTGCACCAGGTGCCTCTGTGATAAATCACATACACAACCAGCCGACGTGGCACTCCTGGTGGCTTGAACAATAAGAGCTCTCAGGTAGGCAGCCTACCTGCGAGTTCTTATTGTTCAAGCCACCAGGAGTGCCACGTCAGCTGGTTGTATATATATATATATATATATATATATATATATATATAAAATGGGTTATGTTCAATATCTCAGCTATCGGGATCCCAGCAGCCGAAATATTGATGTCATAATCCCAACAGTCATCAGAACATCAACACCAGCATCCAGAAAACATCAGGATCCCTACGCCGGAATCCCGACAGCTGTTAACCTGAAGGTAAGTATAGCCGGGAGATTAGGGTTAGGCTCCTGAAGCGTGGGGGGTATTTTAGCCACCACCCGGGGGGGGGGGGGGGGTGATGTTAGTGTATTAGAATGCTTAATATTTGTAGACACTCCCTTACTAATATGTGTAAGCCTGAATCTTCAGTGATGGTCCCTAGGACCATGCTGGGAAGTGGGTGGTCCAGTGTGCAGTGTGTCTGGAGTTGGTGATGGAATAAAACAGCACAGCAGTGAACTCACATGTCTCTGTGTCCTTATGACTGGATTTACAAACATATGAACAAAACATGGTGTCAGAAGAAGTTTAACTTGGACTGCTAGTGCTCTCAGAGTGTGAAAGAATCCTGCAGAAGTCTGTAAGGCTGTGATACTCAGTGTCTGCAAAGCCTGCCGTGTGCTCCTCTCTTCAAACAGTGAGTAACCATGGATAAACTGGCTCCTCCAACCGGCATGCTGATGTCTGGTAACTTGTCTGCAAACTGGAAAAGATTTAAGCAAAGGTTTAATATATATCTTGCTGCATGTGGAGCTGATGCAGAGGCTGACAAAACTAAGGCATCCATTTTCCTCCATGTGATAGGAGAAGATGTGCTGGACATTTATAATAGTTTTCAGTTTGATGAGGGGCAGAATATGGTGCTATCTTCTATAATGAAAAAGTTTGAAGATTACTTTGTGCTAAGGAAAAATGTGACATATGAAAGATATAAGTTTTTCACATGTGATCAGAAGTCTGGAGATGGATTTGATCAGTATGTTACAGAGCTGCAATCACTCAGTAAAACCTGTGAGTTTGGTGATTTAAAGGATTCACTGATTAGAGATCGTATTGTCTGTGGAATACCTGATAATGGACTCAGAGAGAGACTGCTGAGAGAGCAAGACCTAACACTAGAAAAGGCAGTGACTATGTGTAGATCTGCAGAAATAACTAGATTTCAAGCCAAAAAGTTACACAAGGACGCTGCTGGTGCTGTCCATGTAGTGCAAAAAACAGAGCCAAGCAAACCTCTATTCTCAAGAATGAAGCAGTCTAAGCCACAGTCTAATAAGGAAATTTGTAGTAGATGTGGAAATGCTCACAATATTAAAATGTGCCCTGCTAATGGTAAAACCTGCATGAAATGTGGTAGCCTTAATCACTCTGCCAAATGCTGTAAAATGAAAAGTGAAACAACCAAAGTGCATGCTGTTAAACAAACAGATGAATTCTTTGTGGATTGCATTGAACTTTGCAGTGCAGATAAGAAAGAATGGATTGTCCCTTTAACTGTGAACGAGATTGTCATTCCCTTTAAGCTTGATACTGGCGCGCAGGTGAATTTAATATCGTTTCAAGACTGTAAGACTTTTAGAGTAAAACCTAAAATTCATCCAGCCAGAGTGAAAGTTACAGGGTACACTGGGGAGGAAATTCCTGTGAAAGGTACATGCTTAGTGACACTGAAATATAAGGGACAACAGTTTAAAACATCTCTACTGATTGTGGATAAAAATGTGCAACCGATTCTAGGATTAAGTTCCTGTGAGAAACTAAGCTTGCTAAAGAAAGTTTTTATGGTGACATCACAAGTAGAAGATGACTGCAAATCGATGTTTACAGAATACAGAGACTTGTTTGAAGGTCTAGGTTCTTTGCCTGGAGAGCATAAAATAAATATAGACACGCAAGTTTCTTCAGTGATACACCCCTGTAGAAAAGTGCCGTTTGCGCGGAGAGAAAAACTGAAACAAGAGTTAAATCGCATGGAAGCCTTGGGTGTGATACAGAAAGTTGATGAGCCTACTGAATGGGTAAGCTCCTTAGTAATTGTTGAAAAAAAAATGGACAACTCAGAATATGTCTAGACCCCAGAGATTTAAACAAAGCTATTAAACGAGAACATTTCAAGCTACCAACCAGAGATGAAATCATGTCACAATTTGCGGGAGCAAAATGGTTCAGTAAATTGGACGCATCTTCAGGATTCTGGCAAATGAAGCTAGATGAGGCCAGCTCAAAGCTTTGTACATTTAATACACCAGAAGGAAGATACAGATTTCTTCGACTACCATATGGAATATTGTCTGCTCCAGCGGGATATATCACAAAAAGATACACATGATTTTTGAACATATTCCAGGTGTTGAAACAATGATGGATGACATTATTGTCTGGGGACCTACAAAGGAAGAACATGATTCTAGATTGAGACAAGTAATGGAACTTGTCAAGAAAGTGAATCTAAAGCTAAACAAGGACAAATGTGAATTTGGCGTAAATACACTTACCTTTATGGGCGACGTAGTCTCGGATCAAGGTGTAAAACCAGACCCAAGGAAAATATCAGCCATAGTGAACATGGAACGTCCTAACAACAAAGACGACGTCAGAAGATTCCTAGGAATGATTACTTACTTAGGAAAGTTTTTTTCTCAACTCTCTGAACGAACAGCCTCTCTTAGATGGTTGTTGGACAAAGATAACGAGTGGATGTGGTCACATGAACAAGAAGAAAGTTGGCAAAACTTGAAACAGATCATTACAGAGCAACCAGTGCTAAAATTCTTTGATCCTGCGAAAAGAATAAGAATTTTAGCAGATGCTTCACAATTTGGCCTAGGCTCAATGTTGTTACAAGAACATGAGGATACATGGCAACCAGTAATCTATGCATCAAGAGCACTGACAAGTGCTGAAACAAGATATGCTCAGATAGAAAAAGAACTTCTAGCAATCACATATGCATGTGAGCGATTTCATCAATTTGTTTATGGTCAAACATTTACAGTGGAAACTGACCACAAGCCATTGGTAGCTATCATGACTAAATCATTACATGACTGTCCCATGAGAATTAAACTTATGCTTATCAGACTACAGAAATATGATGTACACTTGCTGTACTGTCCCGGCAAATACATGTACATTGCTGATACACTTTCTCGTGCTGTGGACAAAAGTGAAGGTTCCAAAAGTCTGATGGATGAAGAGATAGACGCCTATGTTAATTTGATTGTAGCTTCTCTACCAGTGTCTCTTGCAAGACAAGAACAGATTAGGAAAGAAACTGAGACAGATGACACAATGAAAGTGTTGAAAGATATCATTCTGAAAGGTTGGCCAGCAGAAAAACATGCGTGCCCACTGTCTATTCATGATTATTGGATGAACCGCAGTGACCTTACAGTTGTCGATGGTATTATTTACAAAGGCAATAGGTATGTCATACCTGCACGACTAAGAAAAACTATGCTGTGCAAGATACATGAAGGCCACTTAGGAGAAGAAAAATGTAAGCGGAGAGCGCGTGAAGTTATGTATTGGCCAAGAATGAACCAATACATAGCACAGACTACAGCTACATGTGAATTATGTCTTACGTATAGACCAAAACAACAAGTCGAACCACTGAGTCCTCATGCAGTGCCAGAGACCGTACCAGAAAGTTGGCGCAGGTTTATTTGATTGTAATGGGAAAACGTACATTGTCGTGACTGATAATTACTCTAACTACCCTGAGGTGAAGACACTACATACAACTACTAGTAAAGCCGTAATCAATTGCATGAAGTCAATCTTTGCAAGGCATGGTGTTCCTATGGAAGTGTTCACTGACAATGGTCCTCAGTTTTCCAGTGCTGAATTTAGACAATTTGCTGATGAGTGGGAATTTGTCCATACTACGTCAAGTCCCCACTATCCACGCTCAAATGGGTTAGTGGAAAGTTCAGTAAAAACTGTAAAGAGTCTCATGAAAAAAGCTCAAGAAGGTAAAGAAGATTTCTACAAAAGTCTTTTAATCTACCGCAGTACACCTTTACAGAATGGACTTTCTCCTGCACAAATGCTGATGGGAAGGAGGATTAGAGCAAATCTCCCGATACATGATGAACTGCTTAATACACATAACTCAGCGTTGGTCAGACTGAGTAAGGAACGTCAACAGGCGAAACAGAAACTGTTCCATGACAGGCAAGCAAAAAGCTTATCTGATCTAAAATCGGGTGACCAAGTCCGTCTCAGAGATCACGAGAAAGGTATTTGGGTGCAGAAAGTTATTGTGCAAGCACAAGTAGCACCAAGATCTTATACTATACGTACAGAGCGTGGAACAGAAGTAAGAAGAAATCGGGTGTACTTAAGATCTCAACCTAACCATAATGAAGACAACATGACTGAAGAATACCCTTCATCTGACATGTATGATGATCCTGATAATGGTGAACAAACCACGATTCTAGAAAGGTACAACATGGTCGATGAAACACAGACTGTGTATGAAAGACCCAAAAGGGAAATACGCAGACCTGAGAGACTCATTGAAACGTGTTAGATGATGTTCTTAATATGACGTTGTTAATTGTTGCATTGAAGCGTACAGGGCTTATCTTTAAAGAAAAGAGGATGTGATGTTAGTGTATTAAAAAGCTTAATATTTGTAGACACTCCCTTACTAATCTGTGTAAGCCTGAATCTTCAGTGATGGTCCCTAGGACCAGGGGGATGCTGGGAAGTGGGTGGTCCAGTGTGCAGTGTGCCTGGAGTTGGTGATGGAATAAAACAGCACAGCAGTGAACTCACATGTCTCTGTATCCTTATGACTGGATTTACAAACATATGAACAAAACAGGGGGGATAGGGTTAGGCTGCGGGGGTAAGGAGGTTAGGGTTAGGCAGCAGACAGGGGGGTTAGGGTTACTTAAAAAGATGCTGGCATCGGTATTCTAATCGCAGGCATCTCGTGCGTCGGGATCTTATACACAACCCATATATATTATATCACTCAGTATATCAGTGAGTACCAGATATACTCAAATATACTCAGTAAATCTATTACCAATGGGAAATGCTTTCTAAGTTTATAGTTAATTACCAGGGACGTTTAAAGAGAGGAGGGGACCCGCGTGCAGCTTAATGCCAGAGTCTACTGCGTATGCGCAGGTCTTCGGGAACATGGCGGCCATTTTTCCCGCAATGGCCATTTTCGGAGTCATTTATGCTCGCTCTGGAGGACCGCTGCTGCGGGACTCCGGTGTAGTAAGTATAATATATGGGTGCGGTGTGGGCCCCCTGGACCCAGGGGCCCATGTGCGCCGCACACACTGCACCCATTATAGAAACGCCTATGTTAATTACATAGTCTTTATCTTTCTCTCTTGGGACTTGTGAAACGCTTACAGTTGCCTATTGTTTCTGCTTCCAACACATTAAATAGAAGAACCGAATATTCATTTGCTGCCTAATATATCCCATGCTTTGGCAGGTGCCATTGAAATGAGAGAATAACTCTTTCCACTTCACATGTCAGTGGTTTTATGGTTATGGCTGATTGTATGTAAGTCCCCAAATCTCAGAATAGAATAAATAATATAGGCTTTGTTTCAGTACACCACCATATCTCTGTCTGTTCCTTTGCAGGTATGTGTATTTCTTCTTGATGCAAGTATTTATACGTATTCAGGCTACAATTATTTCATGCATCTGAGGAAGTTGTGAACTGCTTGAGAAGTGAAGAGGACACCAGTGACAGACACCAGTGAAGGGTGGCATTTGATTTGACAGCTGTCGGGATGCCGGCGCTCACCATACTGATGCCGGAATCCCGACAGCCGGCATACCGATAACTATTCTTCCTCTTGGGTTATCCACGACACCCCTGGAGGGAGAATAAATATTGTGGCGAGCTCAGCGAGCCCGCAAGGGGCTTTTTTGCGCTCACCCCACTGCCTGCATGCCGGCGGTTGGGATCCTGGCACCGGTATGCTGGACGCTGGGATCCCAAGCGCCGGCAAAACATACTACACCCCCAGTGAATATGCCTGCCAGAAGACACAGCAGAGCAATGAAAGGAGGCATAGGACTGAATGCACAGCAAAAATAGAAGAACATCTGATAGAATTTACTCCTTTTTCAGGTGAAATTATATATGGGTGTAGTATGCGTGTCAGCATACCGAAGCCAGGATCCCGGCAGCGGAATCCCGGCGAGGGGTGGCAAGTGCAGCAAGCCTCTTGCGGGCTCGCTGCACTCGCCACGCTGCAGGCTGGGTGGCGACCTACATTCGCTACAGGTTCTGTTCCTACTCTATGGGTGTCGTGGACGCACACGAGTGGGAATAGTCCCTGTTGGTCGGCATGACGACCGTCGGGATTGTGAGGGGGCGAGATGTAGGGGGAGGTTATGTGACCGTCGGTCCCCTGACTGCCGGTCACATAACTACATCCCATTTAATATATATATATATATATATATATATATATATATATATGGAACAGGGGGGGATAGGGGTAACGGCAACTTGTGTTGTTAAAAAATAAATATATATGTACTATGGTAATTATGTAAAAGTATAGAACTTTTAAGAGCTAATATTAGTATAAGAGTAAATAACAATTTTAATGCACAAAAGAGTACAGGGTAAAAAATATACAATAAAAAATTATGAGTATATAGGGGGGGAATATATTATTAAAAAATCAATGCAGGTATATTGTAGGAGATCAGACTTATCTTAATATCAATGGAGGTCAAAAGGGAAACCCAACGTGTTTCATCCTTTAGGACTTCATCATGATGAAGTACTAAAGGATGAAACACGTTGGGTTTCCCTTTTGACCTCCATTGATATTAAGATAAGTCTGATCTCCTAAAATATACCTGCGTTGATTTTTTTAATAATAATTTTTTTCCCCTATATACTCATAATTTTTTATTGTATATTTTTTACCCTGTACTCTTTTGTGTATTAAAATTGTTCTATTTACTTTTATACTAATATTGGATCTTAAAAGTTCAGTACTTTTACATACTGTAATTACCATAGTACATATATATTTATTTTTTAACAACACAAGTCGCCATTACCCCTATCCCCCCCTGTTCCCTACACACATCACAGTATTATACCTATACTGTATATATTAGGGGCTGGCTGACACCTAAATATTTTGGGGTGTGTGTTTTATGGTACTTTAGTCAAATAGACTATTTTTATACAAATATTTTTATTACTTGGATCATATCCCACAAGTGGAATTGGGACTGTCCCGCTATCCCACCTACGGCCAGCAGTGTCCCGTGGTGGTGGTGGTGGGGGGCATTTGAGAGTCTCCAGTCACGCCCTGATCTGCAGCGGTAAATAGACGCTGTGCACATGAGTACAGCATCTATTCACGGGAGAAAGTGGGACTGAGGGAATGCCAGTAGCTCATAGAGGATCACCGCCTAAATGATTAAAACATGGGTGTGGCTCGTGATCTTGGCTTTATCGCAAAACCACACCCCCTTTCCCATAGGCTATGCCCCTTTTGTCACGCGCGGCTCTGCCACGCGAGTGGGTACAGCTTTCACAGGAGCTAATGTTGGGAGGTATGATATTTGTCCATTAGTCCAGTATCCATACTATAATACAAATGCTTAATACTAGTAAATGTCGGCTCAGGAACCTTCATTTGGTAAGGTACAGTTCAGACAAGGTAGTCGTGATTGAGTTGGTTAATAAATTAGTGTTAATACATTTACTGATCCAGTGTTAGCATTAGACAGGTTTCAAATGCTGTTAAATATCATTGCAGGGACAACTGTGATAAGCATATAATGGTACCATATTTAGTATTCAAATATCCCTGCTGCCCCATTTAGATATCAGCCGGATTACCACCAGCCTTGTGGGTGCCTCAGTTAATGGATCCCTGTCAAGCAAACAGCAGTTCAAGAACATGACTGCACTATTTCTGTGGACACAGGGCTTTAACCAGCATATTAGATTCAAAGCCAGCCCCACGCAAACGCGGGGTATGCGACTGCGTAGAGTGCCAGATGATGAGGGAAGGGCCGTATATTTGTATGGGCTCAATGGGCACTTGCCCAAGGCCCCAGGAGTATAAGGGCCCTAGTATGATAGATCAGGGTCTCCTCTTTCCAGGGGTACCAAATTTTTGAAAATCGGCCATGGAGAACCGGAGATATTTGATGTCAAAGCAGTGGTCCCCATACCAACCTGTTAATTGCTCTTCCCAGCCAGATATCTCAGGCTCTGTCTGACTTAGTATTTTTCTGAGGGTAAACTCCAAAAGCTGGGACTCTCCGCTTTCAGTGGACACTGGCAGCTTGTCTCTACTATGCCCAGATTCAGAGATATCAGCCTTCAAGCAACTGGTCCCTGCTACAGCTCCACATACCTAATATGCAGTTTTATATTTTCGTCGGTGGATTGCTCTGGCTCCTGAACTCTGATCTCCAGGTCCCCAGTACCTCCTGAAAGGCGGGACTCTCTAGTTTTTTTTCTTTATCCCATTCAAAGCTACGAAATCTATTTCTAGGAACTTGAGATATCTGCAGTCAAGCAAGCTGCACTCCCAACAGAAAATGATGAATATTAAGCCCACTCCTCTATCCACCCCTCACCTACATATTAAACACCCCCTACCACCCTGGAAGTCATGTACCAGGGCCCCTTCCTTCAGCACAATGCCCCCTTCTACAGTTTAGTGTTCTCCCTCCCGCCCCATCTTTGCAGTAAAGGAGTAAATAGCAGAAATTACTGCTCCAGGTCCTACATGCTGAGCTGAAGATAGAACAACACCTACTGCCAGCGGGACATCAAAGCTGCTGCTGACAGCACCCCCCACCACTACCACTGGAGGATGGGTAGGGGCCCCAGTACATTGCTGTGCCCAGGGGCCTACACTGCTGTTAAGGGCACTGCCGCAGATACCCCACCGCCTGCATCCACCCTGTCGCCCACAGCTACGCTGGAGGTAGCCTAGCTGCGGCTTTCCCTCCTGTCTGCTACCATGGCATACTGTGTGAAAAGGGCTCTGCTGTGGCGTAATATGTATAAGTGGCTCTACTGTGGTGTAACATGTATAAGTGGCTCTACTGGGTGGTGTAATGTGACTAACAGACACCAATGTGTGGTGTAATGTGAATAGTGGACACCACTGTGCTGTGTAATGTGAATAATGGATACTACTGTGTGGTGTAATGTGAATAGTGAACACCACTCTGTGGTGTAATGTGAATTGGTACTATTCTGTGGCCACTCCCCTTACCCATGAAGCCATGCTCCTATATATTCCACTTAGGGGCGCCAAAATATATTTTCACTTACCAAAAAAATTAGGCTCGAGCCGACCCTGATTAGACCCCTGGAACGACATGGCAGGTAAACAACGGTTCCAGTTCTGAAGTGTGCAAGTTGCTTATAGCTGCACTTCGGTACTGCAGGCTGAGGGTTTTAGCCAGCAACGTGTTTCGAAAACCACTGTTAACTTTTTCAAGTGTAGACGCTTTTGTTTTGCTAAATACTAAGGAACCGCTCATGCTGCACTTTCCGAACAGAGGTTTATTATCCTCAGTTTGCACCATATGTGAATATTTGAATTTCTTTTTGTCTCTCTGCAGTATACTGTAGTAAAAGAGTTTCAAGCAGACACATACTGTATGCATCTAGCTACTAGATTTTATATGTCTTTTTTTGAATAAAGTCTTTGCACCTATTTCCTTTTATGGATAGTGTTTAATTTTTTTTATTTAGTTTCAATGTATATATGTAATATTTACCATATGTGGACATTCATCAATGTATTGTATTGCTGTTTAAATACAAATTTTTATATAATGGCAATGTGATGACGGCAGGTATGTGCTGTTCTGGACACCCCATGTTTCTATAGCTCATTGCTGCCAAGTTCTTCCAAGAGATATAAATATCCCATTAGCATATCTCCCAACTTTGAATTCTTGAGACAACGAACAGCTCTGTCCGCACCCGCCAGAAAAGGGGGCATGACCTCAGCAAATGGGTTCATGGCTTCACGGCAATGCTACGACTGCCTGCCACGCCTCCCATTATCGTCACAGTGGGGGCATGCCCAGCGCTCTGTGAGCTGCTGGCATGCCCCCAGTCCCTCTGTCTCCTGTGAAGAGACGCTGTGCACATGCGCACAGCATCTGTTCACCGCTGAGCAGAGTGACAGGAGACCTCCCAACAGCCCCACCACCACCACGGGACACTACGCCCCACGGGTGGGAGAACGGGACAGTCCCAAAAAAAAGGGACTGTCCCACAAAAATCGGGACAGTTGGGAGGTATGCATTAGTTAATGGCTCATAGCCTCCAACGTGAAAAAAATAATTTGATTGTTCAAGTACAATGTGGCTGATTACTGCCCAGTTCTTCCATGGTTTATAAATAAATCCAGGTAACCTGTGGCCAACTGCCATCCCATTAGTTACTGGCTAATAGCCTTCAACATGACCCCATCCCACCAGGTACACAATGGCCTGGTCCTGTACTTCTCACTTCATTTATGATTGTAGTCACAATTGTTAAAGACACCCTTCTTATCAATATACTTGTCCAACTGCAGGTGGCTGCAGTCATAAACTGTGGGAAGTCCAGGAGCAGAGCCTCTAGTACCTGGTGGAAGGGGTCATGTTGGAGGGTCTGCTGACATATGTTTTGTTTATGTTGCACTAAATGGGTGCTTTATTGCAAGTTTCTAACGTTTGTTTACATGTTAACTTAAGTATTTTACATAATAACTAAAATATCTTTGGATTGATGCTTTGCATTATATATAGTAAATTATGTTTCCAAAATTACTTTGGAAATTGCATCTCAAATTGTACTGTATTTCATTATGTGGGAACTAGCATGGACACTTTATATATTGTGTTTTAACAACATATAATTTTTTTGTTAATTGTAAAACGTTTTGGATTTCTGTACTTTAATATGCTTGTGCTCCAGGTGCCATGATACCGTCAGCCAGGATGTCGGCGATCAGCATACCGATGCCGGGATTCCGGCCTCCAGCATGCCGCAACGGGACTGCGCTCGCCACAGGTTCTATTCCCACTCTATGGGTGTCATGGACACCCACGAGTGGGAATAGCCCCTGTTAGCCAGGATTCCGTCTGTCGGCACTGTCAGCGTTCTGGATTCCGGTGTCCAGGCTTGGCCCACAGGGGCACAGGGGAAACCACCGGTGGGTCCCACTGCCTGGGGGCCCAACTCATGCTTTAAGGATCAGGTTCTAGACTGTGCACTTGAATTATACATCATACATATGTTACCTTATACTGGACTATGGTGTATTTTCTACAGTGCTTTGCTGTTATTAATCTGGTACATTATCATGCATGCAGCAGATGAATTTACTGTATATATTTATTAAGGGGCCCAGACGTTGCACTCTCTAATGGTTAGTTAAACCAATGAGGTGGCAGGCCACACCCCCTCTGTGGACTGGCCAAACCCCTAAACAGGGGCCCCTACCGCCGCATTCCCCCGGTGGGCCCTACATGCCCCAGTCCGACACTGCCGGCGTCGGTATCCTGACCACCGGGATTCCGACTGCCGGCAATGTAACTGTATTCCTTTGTTTTACGTTGCAGTGTACTAGCAATGCCCCATCAATGTGCCGTAATATTGTGAATGGAGGCCCCCAGCAGGTGGGCCTGTGTGCTCCAAATGCCAGGGCTGATTTTTGGTCCCAGTCCGGCCCTGTTCAGAGATATGTCCTATTTACAAGATGAACAACAATTCATACAGCATTGTTCTTATTCAGATAACTGTATTTTTCCTTATTTTGCAATTCAGAATTTAGATCTTGCTAAACTTGAAGTTCAGGTTTGTGCTGTGCTGCCGTAGTTACTCACTGGGGGCGGGATGTACTAATGTACATCGCCGCCCATCGCCGCCCTGCGCCACGATGCAGATCGCATATGTACTAACATATGCGATCAGCATTGCGGAGGACAGCTCTTCCGATAAGAGCTGTCCTCCGCGATGCGCAGCGGCAGCCTGACTTCCGGGATTCGGCCCCAGGAGTCAGTCTGCGCATGCGCGGGGTGACGGGGGCGGCCGCAGGGCATGCTGGGAGGGATTCGATCGGATCCCTCACACAGCGCCGCGGAGAGAAGCCCATAGGCTTCTATGGACGTACGCCCCGCCGCGGCGCTGTCCTGCCGGCAGGGGGTTAGTACATCAGGAAAATGCGGTAAACAGGGAGTTTACCGCATTTTCCGCTTAGTACATCCCGCCCTGGAAATCACAAGTGATTTCTTGCTATTGGGCCATTGAGTGTGTAAGATAAGGGCCGGTGTAGTATGGTATGCCGGCGGCCGGGCTCCCGGCGACCAGCATACAGGCGCCGGGAGCCCGACCGCTGGCATACCAACAGCGTGGTGAGCGCAAATAAGCCCCTTGCGGGCACGCTGCGCTCGCCAAACTGTGGGCATGGTGCCGCGCTACGCGCGCCACGCTATTTTATTCTCCCTCCAGGGGGGTCGTGGACCCCCACGAGGGAGAAAAAGTGTCGGTATGCCGGCTGTCGGGATTCCGGCGCCGGTATACTGTGCGCCGGGATCCTGACAGTCGGCATACTGAAGACCACCCACAAGGGCTGACCTCTGGCAGTGAACAGGGACTCGGATGGCAACAGGGGTCACTAAACTGACATAACTGTAGCCAGGTTACTTGAGATACGCACACAAATTAGCCTCTGCCAGACCTATCTCCAGTGTCATACTACTGCTGCACTGAGTCTTACTGATTACTGTTGCCCTGTGTGTCATTATAGCAGAGTTAAAAACACAGGGGGTCATTCCGAGCTGTTCGATCTGTATTTTTTTCTCGCAACGGAGCGATTAGTCGCTAATGCGCAATGTCCGCAGTGCGACTGCGCCAAGTAAATTTGCTATGCAGTTAGGTTTTTTACTCATGGCATTACAAGGTTTTTTCTTCGTTCTGGTGATCGTAATGTGATTGACAGGAAGTGGGTGTTTCTGGGCGGAAACTGGCCGTTTTATGGGTGTGTGTGAAAAAACGCTACCGTTTCTGGGAAAAACGCGGGAGTGGCTGGAGAAACGGAGGTGTGTCTGGGCGAACGCTGGGTGTGTTTGTGACGTCAAACCAGGAACTAAACTGACTGAACTGATCGCAGATGCCGAGTAAGTCTGGAGCTACTCAGAAACTGCTAAGAAGTGTCTATTCGCAATTCTGCTAATCTTTCATTCGCAATTTTGATAAGCTAAAATTCACTCCCAGTAGGCGGCGGCTTAGCGTGTGCAAAGCTGCTAAAAGCAGCTTGCGAGCGAACAACTCGGAATGACCCCCACATACAATACCCACAGTACTGGGAAAGAATTTTGACCATAATTTGGTTATAAGAGTTGGAAAAGCAGTAACAACATGTGTACAAGCCTAGCGCTGTATGCATATAAATGCGTATGTTAACAGCACAAATGGTCGCCATTACTTCATCATATATTGGAAATATTTATTAAACTGCAATTTGTCAAAATTTCAAAGAAAACATCGGTTTTCACTGGAGATTTGCTATCACAGCTCTTCCTGTAATTATTGAAGTCTGCATGTAGAGATTTCTCCAGCCTTAGGGGCATATTTGTCATGCATTTTTTTTTTTTTTTTCAAAAATTACCTAGAAACTGCAGTTTTTGCAGAATTTTATGAATTGTTGCTATTTGCTAACAGCCCAGTGCAGGAAATTTCACAGAAATCTCCTGCAGAAGGTTAATTAGTGCTATTACAGTATGTGTGACGCTTTTCAGAGTTTGGTCCTATTAGTTTACACCATCTTCAGATTTTGTAAACCACTTTATGTCTATGGAGGCTAATACCCCTTTTACAACTAGAAACGCGGGTCGCAGCTGGGAGCCTGACCCGGGTGCTAACCGGCTGCGACCCACATCAGCCCCCTTTCCTGCTGCAATCACCAACCCTGGCATATTGCCGGGTTGGTGACGTTGCCGAGGCGGCGCTGGGAGATCACATGATCTCCCAGCGCCAACCTTACATACACTGTGAATGAGAGCCGGGTTGCTTCGACCCAGCTTCTGTTTACACAGCACAGCTTGCCGGGTTGAACCCGTGTTCAACCCTGCAAGCTACCCGAGTTGGAATACCACTCGACCTGGATTATTCCACCTCAGCCCTGTTACACCAACCAGCAACACGGGTTATGTGCGTTCATGTGCAATAACCCGTGTTATATGCTGGTTGGTGTAAAAGGGGTATTGCTTGCAGGAGAGAGATCTCCTGATCCTCCTCCCACAGCCTCTATCTGACAGCAGGAACTGACACTGTGTGCAGGCTAAGACTACCGGACACGTGCACATAGCTTGAAATCCTTTCGCTGGCAACATTGGGGGTCATTCCGAGTTGATCGTAGCTGTGCTAAGTTTAGCACAGCTACGATCGTTAGCTCAGACATGCGGAGGGACGCCCAACACAGGGCTAGTCCGCCCCGCATGTCAGTGCTGGCCCCCCCCCGCACAAATACAAAAGCATTGCACAGGGGCGATGCCTTTGTATTTGAGGAGTAACTCCCGGCCAGCGCAGCTCTTGCGGCTGGCTGGAAGTTGCTCGTCGCTCCCGCTGGCCGCAGCGGCTGCGTGGCACGTCACGCAGCCGCCGCGGCCCGCCCCACCAACGTTCCGGCCACGCCTGCGTTGGCCGGAATGCTCCCCCTAAATGGCGGCTTAACGCCGCTGTTCAGCCACCTCCCGCCTAGCGACAACCTCTGTCTCAGAGGCGATCGCTAGGTAACGAAAGCTGCCATGCGCCGGCGCACTGTGGCGCCGGCGCATGCGCAGTTCCGACCCGATCGCTGCGCTGCAACAAACTGCAGCGAGCGATCGGGTCGGAATGACCCCCATTGGCCTGTCGGATAAGGAAAATTTTCATCACAAAGCGAACTGACCACATACATTACATGTTCTGTTAACATAACAGTCGTGAATGAGCAGAGCTGTGTATTTCCATTATGAATAGCTAAAATAGTATGTCAGGTACTGTCCTATTTATCATTTTCCACAAATGGGCCCCATAAACTATCATTCCTTATAACAGCATATAGTAGCAGTCAGCGGCGGATCCTACCTCTTTGAAGGAGGTAGCCAGCCTAATCCCAGCACCTGTGCAATGTGTCTGGCAGGCGCCGGGACTGGCAAGGCCTGATTAACAATGGGGTGGATGAAGCTCCAGCTCCAGGCCCCCCATTGAAAATAGGCCCACAGGATCTCCTGCAATGCAGCCAGTGTTGACAGTAAAGAAAAACTGGCTGCATTGCGTAGTCCCCACAGAGGCCTGCACTTACCCCTCCACTAGGCAGGCTGCCGTCAGCTCCGATCGGGCAGGGTATGGTAGGTGTCAGCACCCCGCGCAGCAGTGGCGGAACTAGCGAGCGGTGGGCACAGGTGCGACAAAATGCTTTGGCCCCCCACATCCCATCCAAGTCCACCCCCTCACCCCTGGAGAGGATCTGGTGAGGGGGACCTGCTCAGGGCCAGAGAAATGGATACCTAGCAACAGTGCCGTAACTAGACATTTTAGCACTGTGTGCAAGAAACGGCATCGGAGCCCCACCCCTGCATGCAAAACAGGGGCAGTGCGCGCCGTAGGCGCGCGCAAAAATACATAGTGGCGTGGCTTCGTGGGGAAGGGGTGTGGCCACAAAATAATACCAATTCATAAAACGGTGCACAGTAGTCTCCATTCTTCAAATTACGCCGCACAGTAGCATCACTACACCAGGTATAGACCCTTTTACACCTTACAGCGGACAGATTCCTCTTTTTACACATTACGGCAGACAGCGTCCCCTTTTTACACATAACGGCAGACAGCGTCCCCCTTTTTACACATTACGGCAGACAGCGTGCACTATTTACACATAACGGCAGACAGCGTCCCCTTTTTACACATTACGGCAGACAGCGTCCTCCTTTTTACACATAACGGCAGACAGCATCCCCTTCTTACACACTACGGCAGACAGCGTGCCCTTGTTACACATTACGGCAGACAGCGTCCCCCTTTTTACACATTACGGCAGGCAGATTCCCCCTTTTTACACATAGCGGCAGGCAGATTCCCCATTTTTACACATAGCGGCAGGCAGTCCCCCTTTTTACACATTACGGCAGGCAGATTCCCCCTTTTTACACATAGCGGCAGGCAGATTCCCCCTTTTTACACATAGCGGCAGGCAGATTCCCCATTTTTACACATTGCGGCAGGCAGTCCCCGTTTTTACACATTGCGGCAGGCAGATTCCCCATTTTTACACATTGCGGCAGGCAGATTCCCCCTTTTTACACATAGCGGCAGGCAGATTCCCCATTTTTACACATTGCGGCAGGCAGTCCCCCCTTTTTACACATTGCGGCAGGCAGATTCCCCATTTTTACACATTGCGGCAGGCAGTCCCCGTTTTTACACATTGCGGCAGGCAGATTCCCCATTTTTACACATTGCGGCAGGCAGATTCCCCCTTTTTACACATTGCGGCAGGCAGATTCCCCCTTTTTACACATTGCGGCAGGCAGATTCCCCATTTTTACACATAGCGGCAGGCAGTCCCCCCTTTTTACACATTGCGGCAGGCAAATTCCCCCTTTTCACACATTGCGGCAGGCAGTCCCCCGTTTTTACACATTGCGGCAGGCAGATTCCCCATTTTTACACATTGCGGCAGGCAGATTCCCCCTTTTTACACATTGCGGCAGGCCGTCCCCCATTTTTACACATTGCGGCAGGCAGTCCCAACAAAGAAAGAAAGAAAGAGACAGAAAGAAAGATACAGAAAGAAAGAAGAATTAGACTTACCCTCTCCGCTGGCTCAGGCTCCTCGGTGCAGCGTCAGACGATTCCCGGGCTGGAGAGGAGGAGGAGGAGGGAGGTGGAGGAGGGAGCCGCAGCAGCGCTGTGTTATTGGTGGAGGCGCTGCTGCTGCTGCCCCTCTGCTTCACTATAGGCTGCTCTCGGAAGACAGCCTATAGTGAAGCAGAGGGGCAGCAGCAGCAGCGCCTCAACCAGTAGTAAAGCGCTGCTGCGGCTCCCTCCTTCACCTCCCTCCTCCTCCTTCCCCCGTACCGCTGCTCCTCTCCTCTCTCCGGCTGGCTGTGCGCTGCGGGCAGCGGTTGCCCGCAGCGCACAGTGGCATGTAATGAGTCAGTTTGACTCATTACATGCTTTGGGCCCCTGGACAGAGGCGGGCCCCAGTGCAACGCACTGGTTGCACTGGCGGTAGTTCCACCTCTGCCGCGCAGCCCGTATCCCTGATGCTGCAGCCTGTGCTGGTGCTCAGTGGCTGGGCTGTGCAGCACTTCCTGATGCTGCATGCCCCGCCCACTGCATGACATTGTGCAGTTGGCGGGGCCAGCACTCGACACTGCGGCAATCCATGTCACACACTATACTGAGCTGAAGCAGGAAAAGGTAATACCCCTTTTCTCATACGTCCTAGAGGCATACTTGCCTACCCTCCCGGAATGGCCGGGAGGCTCACGAAAATCGGGTGACCCTCCCGGCCCCCCCTGCCCGGCTGCCCACTTAGCGAGTGAAGTGGGCGGTCCGGGCAGGCGATGACGCGATTCTTGCACAGTGGGGGGCGTGGCTTGCATGACGCGATCCAGCAGCCACGCCCCCGTCCCTCCACTAGCCCGCCTCCGGCCCGCTCCCGTGCCGCCTCCGGCCCGCCCCCCTCCTCACATCAGCTCACTGCCCGGCGTTCCCGCCCCCCTGCTGAGCCGACTGGCAGCTCTCTCCCGGAGAGAGCAGCCCAAAAGTCGGCAACTATGCCTAGAGGATGCTGGGGTCCACTTCAGTACCATGGGGTATAGGCGGTTCCGCAGGAGCCATGGGCACTGTAAGACTTTTTCAGAGTGTGAACTGGCTCCTCCATCTATGACCCTCCTCCAGACCTCAGTTTAGAAAATGTGCCCAGGCAGACTGGATGCACTCCAGGGGAGCTCTACTGAGTTTCTCTGAAAGACTTTATGTTAGGTTTTTTATTTTCAGGGAGGACTGCTGGCAACAGTCTCCCTGCTTCTTGGGACTTAGGGGGCAGAAGTAGGAACCAACTTGCTGAATAGTTTCATGGCTCTGCTTCTGGCTGACAGGACACCATTAGCTCCTGAAGGGTACTGAACACTAGCTGCGGCTATACGCTCACTCCCACAGCCCGCCGTCACCCCCCTTACAGAGCCAGAAGTCAGAAGACAGGCGAGTGTACAGAAGAGGATCTTCAGTCATCATGACGGCTAAAAGGTACCGCGCAGCGGGCGGGAACGCTGCGCGCAATGCTACCCATCAACACAAGCACAGCAGGGTGCAGGGCGCGGGGGAGGGGGGCGCCCTGGGCAGCATGAACCTACTCAAAACTGGCTAACAGGGGACATAAGATGCTGAGGCACAGTCCTACCCCCGCCAGTATAAAAAAATAGTATTGAAAAGTCTGAGGGGAAAAGCGCCATTACGGGGGCGGGGCTTCCTCCTCAGTCAGCCAGCACACTGCTCAGCGCCATTTTTTCTCCTAGCAAGCTGCAGAGAAGAACGCTGGTCCTCCTCCACTTCTGAACCAAGTATCAGGGTGCAAAACAGGGGGGGGGGGGGCACAGTATAAATTGGTGCTGTATGGTGAATTTGTAATTATAAAAGCGCTACAGGTCTGTGGGCATTTTGTGTTACACAGGGATTATATCACTAGTGCTGAGTTGTGAACTGGCAAAATCCTATCTGTGTCCTTCTGACAGATTTTACTGTGGGTTTGTCCCCTATAAGTCCCAGAGTGTCTGTGGTGTGGTTGTGCACGTGTGTGACATGTCTGAGACAGGGAGTTCTTCCCCTGAGGGAGCCATTTTAGGGACACAGAGTTGTAATGTGGTGGCGCTGCCGGCACACCACGAGCATGAATGGGTGAAAGAATTACGTGATAGTGTGAATCATATCAGTAAGAGATTGGATAAGTCAGAGTCTCATGCATAAAACTGGAGAAAATCAGTGGAAGATGTGATTTTTCATAGTTCTGCCTTTTCATCCACAGGGGACCCCTCTGGGTCACATAAGAGGCCATTTGCACAAATAGTACAAACTGATACCGACACGGACTCTGATTCCTATGTCGAAACTAGTGATTCCAGGGGAATAGATCCTAAATTGGCAAAAAGCATTCAATATATGATTGTTGCTATAAAGGAGGTCTTAGAAGTTACGGAAGCCCCTCCTTTACCTCAGGAGAAGGCTTATTTTTTATAAGGAAAAGAAAATTAATGTAATCTTTCCCTCCTTCTCTCGAGCTAAATACTCTCTTTGAGGGAGTTTGGGCAAGCACTGAAAAGAAATTTCAGATTCCCAAAAGAATTCAGGTTGCTTATCCTTTCCCGGCAGAGGACAGGAAAAGGTGGGAGTCACCCCCCGTTTTAGTCAGTGCCCTGTCACGATTAACTAAAAAGGTGATTCTTCCTGCGCCTGGGACGGCTTCACTAAAGGAGCCGGCAGACCACAAGTTGGAGACTACGTTAAAATCTATTTATGTGGCTAATGGTACGCTACTCAGACCCACCATTGCTTGTGCGTGGGTAAGTAGTGCTATCGAAAAATGGTCAGACAACTTGTCATCTGAAATTTACACGATAGATAGAGACGAGATACTCCTAACGTTAGGTCATATCAAAGACGCTGCTGCATACATGCTAGAAGCCATGAAAGATATTGGGCTCTTGGGTTCAAAAGCCGCTACCATGGCAGTCTCAGCTCGGAGGGCGTTGTGGATTTGCCAATGGAATGCTGACGCAGATTCCAAAACAAATATGGAGGCTCTCCTGTATAAAGGTGAGGCCTTGTTTGGAGATGGGCTGGATGCTTTAGTCTCTGCGGCTACCGCTGGTAATTCGACATTCTTGCCTTATGCTCCTGCGCCGGCGAAAAAGACACATCACCCTCAGATGCAGTCCTTTCGGCCCAACAGATACAAAAAGGGTAAAGGTTCCCCTTTCTTTGCAGGTAGAGAGAGGGGAAGAGGAAAAAAGTCCACAGCGTTTCCAGGATCACAGGAGCAGAAATCAACCCCTGCTTCTGCCAAATCTGCAGCATGACGCTGGGGCTCCCTTGCAGGAGTCCGCTCGGGTGGGAGCACGTCTGAAACTTTTCAGTCAGCTCTGGGTTCAATCTGGCCTGGACCCATGGGTCTTGCAAATAGTGTCCCATGGATACAAACTGGAGTTTCAAGACGTCCCCCCATGCCGATTTTTCAAATCGACCTTGTCAGCTTCTCTCCCGGACAGAGAAATAGTAACAGCTGCAATTCAAATATTATGTCAGGATCAAGTCATTGTCCTGGTGCCCTTGTCACAACAGGGAGAAGGGCTTTATTCAAGCCTCTTCATAGTTCCGAAGTCGGACGGCTCGGTCAGACCAATTTTAAACCTGAAAGATCTGAATCTCTACCTGAAAAGGTTCAAGTTCAAGATGGAATCTCTGAGGGCAGTGATTTCCATTCTGGAGGAAGGGGACTTCATGGTGTCAGTGGACATAAAAGATGCCTACTTACATGTTCCCATTTATCCTCCTCATCAAGCTTATCTGAGATTCGCAGTACAGGAATGCCATTACCAGTTCCAGACGTTGCCGTTCGGACTCTCCACGGCACTGAGGGTATTCACTAAGGTGATGGAAGAGATGATGGTCCTCCTACGACAGCAAGGAGTCAATATAATCCCTTACCTGGATGATCTCCTGATAAAAGAGAGATCCAGGGAAATGTTGGTGCAGAACATTGCACTCTCCCTGTCCATACTCCAACAACACAGTTGGATCATGAATTTTCCAAAGTCGCAGTTGGAACCGACAACAAGATTGTCCTTTCTGGGGATGATACTGGACACAGAAGTACAGAGGGTCTTTCTTCCAATAGAAAAGGCTCTGGAAATCCAGAGAATGGTCAAACAAATTTTGAAACCAACAAGAGTGTCGATCCATCAATGCATTCGGTTGTTGGGAAAGATGGTAGCGGCCTACGAGGCCATACAGTTTGGCCGATTCCATACCAGAGTATTCCAGTGGGACCTGTTGGACAAGTGGTCTGGATCCCACCTACACATGCACCAGAAGATAATCCTGTCTTCCAGAGCCAGGATTTCGCTCCTGTGGTGGCTACACAGTGTCATGATCCGTGCCATATATCCTTTCTGCCTCTAGGTGTCACTCTCTGCCTCCTGGTCTGTCTAGCAGTTCCCACTCTGTGACCTGGCAGCATTGATTATCTAGTTATGTGCAGCTGTGGTTTGCACCTGGGAAGCTGCTATTTATCCTCTGTTCACAAGCACTCCTGTGCCAGTTCATCAAGTCTATCTTTGAGGCTGCAATATCTCAGCTCATTGTTAATGGACTACTGAGCAGCTGACCGGCATTCTTCCAGTACTCAGGTAACCTGTATTCCTTCAGCTTGTTGTTAAAGAACTGAGTAGCTGGCCTGCATTCTCCCAGTACTCAGGTAATCAGTATTTTCTCAGCCCTGTTATGATTCCCGTACTCCAGACCAGAGGAGATCTAATGGCAGAGGTCTGAGTACTGGAAAGATATGCTGGTTACAGGAGCGGGAAAGCCTAGTAACCCCTGGCGCCCTAACTCCGTTGTCTCGCCCGTGTTATCAGAAATCCCCTGCGAGACTATGGTTGCTTGAGCCCATGGCAGCCGCGTTTGAAGGGCGGATTATGTCTGCCCAACTTCGATGCCCCCTCAGGTCTTAATGGGAGACAAAGGGAAATCCGAGACAGGGTGATAACAAGGGGGCCTCTGACTAAGCAACCAGGCCAGGGGCTACAAGCTAACTAACTTAAACCAAAAGTATGTGCGGACAAACCGCCAGGGAAAAGGACAACCAAAGATCCACTGATCCGTTACTCCTATCCAGCACCGCTGGATACCAGAGTGGATCAGTGGGAGCGGAATCCTCCGCAAAAGCTCCGGAACACAAAGAAACGAAATAATAAACAGTAAGCGGTCAAGCCGCAACACACGGCTACACCGCGACTCACGAACACCACAGGATGTTAAAGGTGCTCGGTCGGACTCCAGGAATAGATGACAACTTCCGAGTACTGGACCACTGAGGACAGGAACAACCGGATTGAGCAGGACTGGAAACTCTCTGTAACTGACACAGCAAACAGGAAGCTATCACCGGCGTCTGTGAGAAGTCCGGAGAGTGCTTAAATTTGGGAGCCCTCCAATCAAGATCCAGACAGGGTAATCACATAATCATGCCGTGCAGCTGCATGCTGCACGGCCAGGATACAATTGAACCGATTAATTAAGACCTAGCAACGGGGAACGCGGTCCGACCGTGGCGTCCCCGTTGCTAGGGTCTGAGCGGCTCCGTGCGCCCGGCGTCTAGCGTTGCTAGGGAGCCGGCGGCTGTCTGCCTGCGGCGTCCCTAGTTGCTAGGCGCCGGGCCACACTGACGGGCGGACCCTCGGCGCCTAACAGTACCCCCCCCTTGAGGAGGGGTCAAGGAACCCCTAAGGCCAGGTTTCTGAGGAAATTCTCGAAAAAATGCCCTTTTGAGCCTCGGGGCATGGAGATCCTCATCCAGGACCCAAGACCTTTCTTCTGGACCATAACCTCTCCAATGTACCAAAAAATAAAGCCGACCCCGGGACAACTTGGAATCGAGAACCTTCTCCACCAAGAACTCCTGCTGACCCTGTACATCTATTGGTGATTTCCCCTGAGAGATCTTGCGAGGAAATCTACTGGACGAAACATATGGTTTCAACAAGGAGCAATGGAAGGTATTTCCGATCCGTAAAGTTTTTGGTAAACGTAACCGGAAAGCAACTGGATTGACTTTTTTGATAATATGAAATGGTCCAATAAATTTAGGACCCAATCTGGCTGAGGTTTGTCGAAGTTTAATGTTGCGAGTCGACAACCATACCCTATCTCCTACTTTAAAAGTGCACGGCCGCCGGAGCCTGTCAGAAAAAATTTTCTCCCGAAATGCCGCTTTTCTGAGAGCCAGGTGCACTTTTCTCCAAATGAGTTTGAGATGAGAGGTCAAGGTCAGCGAGGAGACAGAGGAATGTTGAAAAAAGGAATTAGCTCTGGGGTGAAAACCAAAAACTGTAAAAAATGGAGACACATTGGTGGAGGAATGACAGGCATTGTTGTAAGCAAACTCCGCCAACGGAAGAAACTCAGACCAGTCATTTTGGAGTTTGGCCGAGTACAAACGCAAATATTGTTTTAATGATTGATTAACTCGCTCAGTCTGCCCGTTGGATTGGGGATGGTAGCCAGACGTTAAAGATAATTTCATCTTTAATGAGGCACAAAAAGGCTTCCAAAATTGTGCAAAGAATTGTGGACCCCGATCAGAAACAATATCAGTGGGTAACCCATGGAGTCTGAAAACATGGCGGAGGAACAAGACTGCCAATCCCTGGGCAGATGGCAATCGGGGAAGAGCAATGAAATGGGCCATTTTGCTAAAACGGTCCACTACCACCCATATGACTCGGCATCCGGCTGACAGAGGGAGGTCCACCACAAAATCCATGGAAATATGAGACCATGGCCTAAGAGGAACATTCAAGGGCATAAGTTGACCGATAGGCAAGGAACGGGGAACCTTATGCTGTGCACAGACCAGACAAGAAAAAACAAACTCTTTAATGTCTTTGGAAAGACCAGGCCACCATACTGAGCGGGAAACTAATTCAAAAGTTTTAGCGATCCCCGGATGCCCGGCAACTTTGCTATCATGAAACTCCGTCAAAACAGTTGCTCTCAAAAACTCTGGGACATAAAGACGACCAGCAGGAGTATTTCCAGGAGCTTGATGTTGAAGCTGCTTTAACTGGGTAAATAAATCTTGTGTGAGGCCTGCCCGAATGACTGAAGACGGAAGTATGGGAGTAACAGGACTGTTGTCTTGAACTGGAAGAAAACTGCGTGACAGGGCATCTGCCTTGGTATTCTTGGAACCTGGCCTGAAGGTGATAATGAACTTGAAACGAGTAAAAAATAAAGCCCAACGAGCTTGCCGGGCATTCAGCCGTTTAGCTGATTCAATGTATTGAAGATTTTTGTGATCAGTCAAAACTGAAATGGTATGAGTGGCTCCTTCAAGCCAATGCCTCCACTCCTCGAAAGCCCATTTAATAGCCAGTAATTCCCGGTTACCAACATCGTAGTTGGTTTCAGCAGATGAGAATTTCCTGGACATAAAGGCACAAGGATGTAATTCTAGAGAATCCGGATCCTTCTGAGATAGGATAGCCCCTACTCCAACCTCCGAGGCATCAACCTCAACAATGAAAGGCAATTCTGGGTTGGGATGTCTGAGGACTGGGGCTGAGACAAAGGCTTGTTTCAAGGCCTGAAAAGATAACTCCGCTTCACGTGACCAGTTGGTAGGATCTGCTCCCTTCTTAGTCAGTGCCACAATGGGAGCAACTAGGTCGGAGAAAGAGTGAATAAATCTTCTATAGTAATTCGCAAACCCTAAAAAGCGCTGAATTGCTTTTAAGTTGGTGGGTTGCGCCCAACTAAGGATGGCTTGGAGCTTCTTTGGTTCCATACAGAATCCCCGAGGGGAAATGATGTACCCTAAAAAGGATACCTCCGTGACATGAAATTCACACTTCTCCAGCTTGGCATATAGGTGATTTTCACGTAATTTTTTTAGAACCTGACGCACCTGGGTAACATGTTGTTCTATAGAGTCAGAATATATCAAAATATCGTCTAAGTAGACTACAACGAATCTTCCAAGAAATTCACGGAGTACATCGTTAATGAGATCCTGGAAAACTGCCGGAGCGTTAGACAGGCCGAATGGCATAACCAGATACTCATAGTGACCCGACTGAGTACTGAATGCCGTTTTCCACTCATCCCCTGACTTGATTCGGATGAGGTTATATGCTCCTCTCAGGTCAATCTTAGAAAAAATCACAGCCGAACGTAGCTGATCAAAGAGGACAGAAATCAGCGGCAAAGGGTAAGTATTTTTCACTGAGATCTTATTCAAGGCTCTAAAATCAATGCAGGGTCTGAGTGATCCATCCTTCTTCTCCACGAAGAAGAAGCCTGCACTTAAAGGGGATTTAGATGGCCTGATAAATCCTTTCCCAAGGCTTTCTTTAACATACTCATTCATGGCCACAGTTTCAGGTCCGGACAATGCATATAACCTTCCCTTAGGCAAAGTGGCACCAGGAATTAGCTCAATAGCACAATCATAAGGCCTATGGGGAGGCAGAATGTCCGCATTGCCCTTGGAAAATACATCAACAAAATCCTGGTATTCCACAGGAATGGGTGCGGGAATGACAGCAGCTATTCTGATGGGAAACGTAATACATTCCTTATTACAGATGGTACCCCATTGTGAGATCTCCCCCGACTGCCAATCAATGATGGGATTATGAAAGGCCAGCCAAGGGTGACCCAGAACCATTGGGACTGCTGGGCAATGGGTAAGGAAAAACTCAATTTTTTCAGAATGCAGAGCTCCTACCGAAAGTAGAACAGGAGGTGTACAGAGAGAAATAACCCCATTGGACAAGGGACTCCCATCTAAACCATGCATGGTGATACACCTACCCAAGGCTAACTGAGGAATACCTAAGGCCTTGGCCCATGTTAAATCCATAAAGTTCCCTGCAGCTCCACTGTCCACAAAAGCCGAGACTGAGGAACAGAGGCTGCCAAAGGAAACTTTAGCTGGGACTAACAGTGAATTATTTGAGGAGATAAGCTGCAGACCAAAGTGAACCCCCTCACAAATCACTTGGTCGAGGCGTTTCCCGACTTGTTCGGACAATTACGGGCAAAATGTCCCTTACCTCCACAGTATAAACAAAGACCAGAATTTTGCCTTCTGGTTCTTTCTTCAGGAGACAGTTTGGAGAGGCCTATCTGCATGGGCTCCTCTATGTCCACAGGAATGGAAAAAACACAAGGAGTAGACCCGACAGATGCTCCTTTTTCAGCCCTCCGCTCTCTGAGACGACGATCAATCTTAATAGAGAGCTCCATGAGTTTATCGAGAGTCTCAGGAGCGGGATACTGAAGGAGACTGTCTTTTATAGACTCGGATAAGCCGAGGCGAAACTGACTGCGCAGGGCTGGGTCATTCCATCCACAGTCGTTCGACCAACGGCGAAACTCCGTACAATAAATCTCTGCGGGATTCCTACCCTGTCTGAGAGCACGCAACTGACTCTCGGCGGATGCCTCTCTATCAGGGTCGTCATACAATAGCCCTAAAGACCCCAGAAAGGCGTCTACAGACAATAAAGCCGGATCGTCTGTTCTTAAACCAAAAGCCCAGGTCTGAGGATCCCCCTGAAGTAAAGAAATAATAATTCCAACCCGCTGAGATTCCGTACCTGAGGAGACTGGTCTTAAACGAAAATAAAGTTTACAAGACTCTTTAAAATTAAAAAACTGCTTTCTATCCCCAGAAAAACGGTCAGGCAAATGCATTTTTGGTTCAGGAATGACCCTCGGGGAAGTCCGTAACAGATCTTCCTGTGACCTCACCCGAAGGGACAGATCCTGAACCATCTGAGTAAGTTCTTGAATCTGGCTAACTAGAAGCTGGCCAGGATTTGGCCCAACACCGGTGGGATTCATGAGGCCGACAAATCTTCCAACTGAATAAGGGAAAAAATTAAATCCTGTTTAATTTTAAATTTTAGTCTGGCCGGTGATAATGTTATGATTCCCGTACTCCAGACCAGAGGAGATCTAATGGCAGAGGTCTGAGTACTGGAAAGATATGCTGGTTACAGGAGCGGGAAAGCCTAGTAACCCCTGGCGCCCTAACTCCGTTGTCTCGCCCGTGTTATCAGAAATCCCCTGCGAGACTATGGTTGCTTGAGCCCATGGCAGCCGCGTTTGAAGGGCGGATTATGTCTGCCCAACTTCGATGCCCCCTCAGGTCTTAATGGGAGACAATGGGAAATCCGAGACAGGGTGATAACAAGGGGCCCTCTGACTAAGCAACCAGGCCAGGGGCTACAAGCTAACTAACTTAAACCAAAAGTATGTGCGGACAAACCGCCAGGGAAAAGGACAACCAAAGATCCACTGATCCATTACTCCTATCCAGCACCGCTGGATACCAGAGTGGATTAGTGGGAGCGGAATCCTCCGCAAAAGCTCCGGAACACAAAGAAACTAAATAATAAACAGTAAGCGGTCAAGCCGCAACACACGGCTACGCCGCGACTCACGAACACCACAGGATGTTAAAGGTGCTCGGTCGGACTCCAGGAATAGATGACAACTTCCGAGTACTGGACCACTGAGGACAGGAACAACCGGATTGAGCAGGACTGGAAACTCTCTGTAACTGACACAGCAAACAGGAAGCTATCACCGGCGTCTGTGAGAAGTCCGGAGAGTGCTTAAATTTGGGAGCCCTCCAATCAAGATCCAGACAGGGTAATCACATAATCATGCCGTGCAGCTGCATGCTGCACGGCCAGGATACAATTGAACTGATTAATTAAGACCTAGCAACGGGGAACGCGGTCCGACCGTGGCGTCCCCGTTGCTAGGGTCTGAGCGGCTCCGTGCGCCCGGCGTCTAGCGTTGCTAGGGAGCCGGCGGCTGTCTGCCTGCGGCGTCCCTAGTTGCTAGGCGCCGGGCCGCACTGACGGGCGGACCCTCGGCGCCTAACAAGCCCATGGTTAAAGAACTGAGTAGCTGGCCTGCATTCTCCCAGTACTCAGGTAATCTGTATTCTCTCAGCCTATGGTTAAGGAACTGAGTAGCTGGCCTGCATTCTCCCAGTACTCAGGTAACCTGTATTCCCTCAGCTTGTTGTTAAACAACTGAGTAGCTGGCCTGCATTCTCCCAGTACTCAGGTAACCTGTATTCTCTCAGTCCATGGTTAAGGAACTGAGTAGCTGGCCTGCATTCTCCCAGTACTCAGGTAACCTGTATTCTCTCAGTCCATGGTTAAGGAACTGAGTAGCTGGCCTGCATTCTCCCAGTACTCAGGTAACCTGTATTCTCTCAGTTCATGGTTAAGGAACTGAGTAGCTGGCCTGCATTCTCCCAGAACCCAGGTAATCTGTATTCTCTCAGCCTATGGTTAAGGAACTGAGTAGCTGGCCTGCATTCTCCCAGCACTCAGGTAATCTGTATTCTCTCAGCCTATGGTTAAGGAACTGAGTAGCTAGCCTGCATTCTCCCAGCACTCAGGTAATCTGTATTCTCTCAGCCTATGGTTAAGGAACTGAGTAGCTGGCCTGCATTCTCCCAGCACTCAGGTAATCTGTATTCTCTCAGCCTATGGTTAAGGAACTGAGTAGCTGGTCTGTATTCTCCCAGTACTCAGGTAACCAGTATTCTCTCAGCCCATGGTTAAGGAACTGAGTAGCTGGCCTGCATTCTCCCAGTACTCAGGTAACCTGTATTCTCTCAGCCCATTGTTAAGGAACTGAGTAGCTGGCCTGCATTCTCCCAGTACTCAGGTAACCTGTATTTCCTCAGCTTGTTGCTATCCTGTGATTCAGCTACCACAGTGCAATCCTGGCATCCCGTGTATTCACAGTCTCCTAGTATCCTATGTCCCCTCAGTTTTCCTTTTCTTTTTGTGTTCTCTAGTTACTCCTGGTTTATATTTATTGTTTACAGTTGTACAGTGTTTAATAAACTTGCTATTATACCGTGAACATCAGTCCCTGCTAACATGTTCTCACAATGGGAGATCCAAACGGATTCTGACAGTATGAACTGGCCCAAAACAAACAGCAGGGGAGATAATTGCAGTCTGCCTGAGGGAGTTTTCTCACAGCTCGTTAACCCCTCAGCTCCCAGGACATCACCTTCTTTAGATTTCTTACAACTGGGAATTTTAAAGGGAAAGTTAGACCAGCTACAGACTTTAGTATCCAGTTTTCAATGCAGTCTACCTGAATTCCTGGGGAGACTGGTGGACCCCAGTAAAATAGCTCCAGAAAAGGGGTTTTCTTCTGACCCATGGACTAGGCATGCTAGGGGCACCTCTCCTCCACCGACAAGAGGCAGGTTACGAAGTTTCCCTCGACCTAGCCTCTCAGAAACAGAATGCCAGTATCGTAGAGACAATAAACTTTGCCTGTATTGTGGGGGTCAAGGACATTTTATTCTAACTTGTCCCATTCGAAAACCAAGGAATGGGACAGAGTGCATCTCCAATCTTTAAATACCATCTGTCACAAAACTGGTCTTCCACCTAAAGTTTCCGAGTCTGTTGCCCCAGGAGGGGGTTCTTCAGAGTGTCCAGCCCCAGGAGGGGGTTCCGAGTGTCCAGCCCCAGGAGCGGGTTCCGAGTGTCCAGTCCCAGGAGGGGGTTCTTCAGAGTGTCCAGCCCCAGGAGGGGGTTCCGAGTGTCCAGCCCCAGGAAGGGGTTCCAAGTGTCCAGCCCCAGGAAGGGGTTCCGAGTGTCCAGCCCCAGGAAGGGGTTCCGAGTGTCCAGCCCCAGGAAGGGGTTCCAAGTGTCCAGCCCCAGGAAGGGGTTCCGAGTGTCCAGCCCCAGGAAGGGGCTCAGAGCATCCAGCCCCAGGAGGGGTGTCCGAGTGTCTAGCCTGATAAAGCTAAATATTTATCTTATTTAAAACCCTTTAAGAGGCCTAAGAACACTATATGCTATTGACGTATGGAGTACCGTAAGGGTACGCTCGTTGCGTAACAATCGCTTAGCCGTGGTCGAGACGCTCAAGCGTCACGTTCGCTCACGGCCAAGAGATCACAGGCAGGCACGCTATTGGCTGCTGACTAACGTAATGGTTCGCTTTAGCGTAGCGGACGCTCGGGACCACGAGGAGATCACCAGCGGCGCAGACGCTCACAATGTTAAACCTTTATATCTAAACCATAAACAATGTAATATGCAGTAAAACCTTAGTGTAGAGATAGGGTGTAGATGCAACACAGTGTAACCTTATTAACTTAAAAGCTGTTTGAGCGTCACCGACGCTCTGAGAATACTTAACACTATAAGAAATACACAACTACCGGGCTTAGGGTCTAACGCCTTATATGAATGTTATACTTGCAAAAAGAATAATACAATACAAGTCATACGCTACAATATAACATAGACTAACTAACCAGGTAACTACACAGTAAATACAATACAATACTATTACGTTTAAGAGAATACGAGAGAAAGAGGAGAAGAGAGAGAGAGAGAGATATGGCCCATAATAACAAGAAAGACAATATGATTGCGGAGAAAAACTTACGCACAAAGGGGAACGATCGCATGCGCCTCTGGACATCCAGCTCCCGATTATCAGCAATGAGAACCGTTGAAGAGTGAGAGCTGGATGTGATCGGCTTGTCTATTTATGCCCCACACACAATACAATTCAATGGTCCCTACAATCTCATTGGACACAGGAATTCCTCCTCGCATTATAACAAAAGGTCATAGGTTGATTCATACAGGTGGGCTGTGACAATTTCCAACTGCTCAGGTGGGTGGGAAACTAGGTTTCCCGCCGCATGGATAAGTAAGTGCAAATAATAGTAAATGGACATAAACTTCTTATGTCCATAACTATTCGCACGAGCGATTAATTCGCTTCAAACCAACACCGGAATATTGCTAATTAAATACTCTTCCGATGGATACTAAACACCACTGTATTACTCCTGTCTGACCCTTCGTATCAAACAAAGAGGGACTTCTCTGTCCATGAACATTCTACATTAACCAAACTTTCAGATTCTATCAAAGGGACCATAATCTCCAAAATACATTATATGGTGAAAATATGTAACGAAAGAGTCGCCCGCTAGACGCATACAATCTCTACCGTAAATGCGCATACCGTGTGCCTGCGGGTGCCCGCAACAGCGAGTATGCGCACGCACGGGAGAGCGCATGCATGCGCAGCAGGGACACATATGAGGTGCAAATATGGCAGTGTGCATAGTGATATTTTTCTGACTTTGACAGTCCACCCTTTGGCAGTCAACAATAACTGCCACTTCCTAAAACATTTCAAAAAGAGAAAAATATATGTCAAGTGTAAATACATTTCCATGGTTGGGTAGGGGAGGAGAGGAGAAGGTAGGAAAAAGGGTATGACCTAGTGAGATAGCAGAAGCATGTGTGTATGAATCCGTGTTTGGGGGTCATGTATCATCGTGCCGTACGTGTTTTAAATCAAGCTTCGAGGTATTGCGAAGTATACATTTGAATTCCTTCTTATCCCGTGGTACGGGTCTGTGGATGGGCTGTCAAACTTTACCGAGCTCTTTTCGGCTGTGGTTGTAACAAAATGGGGAGCACATTTTAGTTGATGATACATGAATGGGGGAATATGTGATTGCTGATATCTGTGCCTGTATTCCCTATCGACTATGTGTGTAATTACCTGAAGGTTGTAGAGATGAAGGAAAGACATAATTACGGTAAATGCAGTGGTATTCTATGTCAGGTTAATGAACATTTGTCGGTTGAAGTCTTGTTCGGTGTCTGTTGAATGCAGTCTTCTTTGTGCTTTTGCCAAAAGGCGTGTGGGCAAAAAGCTTTGTCAATGTCCATAGGCTTACAAAAGTGTTGGGCTAGCGTAATTTTAAAATTTCTAGGGAAACTGGGGGTCTATGGCATAGTTCATCAAATCTCTGTGTATAAGGTTGTCAAAACTTCTTCTTTAATCCATCAGTTGTCTGTATACAGGATCATCAAATTCCTCGTCAAAAGTGGGTCTTTTTACCTTGGAAAAACCAGAAAAACAGGTGAAAGAAACGGACCGTAGAAATCGCATTTTCATCACATCATTGTTTCTACAGTTGGGTCATAAATCAAATCCATTGGAATTACAATTTCCTCACTCCTTAAACTCATCACCCTGGTACTTCGTTTGCACTTCATTAAAGCCTGACCGCATCTAAATATCAAGCCAATCGTTATGACAACACCTAAGATACATAGAAGAAACTTCCCTACATTCATTATGACTCCTTGAGCCCATTCTCCTAAACCAGAGAACCAATTTCGCGGGTTCAACCATGACACCCAACCAGTCAGCTCATTACTCACAGCAGCAAGGGTGAGATTGTGTCTCCTGCGAAATTCCCACTTCAATTGGAGAATATCGTCCATCTTTTGGTCTATGACCTCGACCGGGTCCTCGGTACTATTCGTTATATATGTGCAGCATTTCACGCCGTACTGCGTTGCCAGTGTGACACAATATCCACCTGTTACTGCCGTGAGATAATTGAGAATCATTCTATGCTGAACCAGTTCTGTTTTATAAGCTTGAAGTTCTCTTCCAGTATACCTAAACGTGTCGTCATACATTTCTGTGATATTGTCTAACAAATTTGCGAGCGCAGATATGTATTTATAATTCAACACTCCTCTGGCGGTGCGAGTGATGTCTAACGCGATTAGAAACTGAATCCCGGTGGATTCATGGATCATGTCAGAGGCCGGATGCTCTGTTCTTTCTATCAGGTGCCGTTTAACTACGTGCTCGTAGTGGGTGTGAGTATAAGGAGCTTGGGCAACACGGTGTATATCTTTCATTTTGGCATGTGATACAGTCATTACTTCAGGCAGTACTTTTCCAATATAACACAATCCTTCAGAGTTTGGGGCAAGCCACTTATACGCCTTCCTCCCGCATATGAAATATGCATCATCGGGGAGAACATATGGGACGGAGTAGGACATAACCATATTACACATCTTCCATGTGAAATCTCCTAACCCTAATTCTCCCATCTGTCTAGTACACGTATCAGCTTGTACGATATGTGCACAGTATCCTGGTGATACCTCTCCAACTCTCGTAATCCTACTTCCTAGGGTATACCTATATCGGAAAGATTTTCCTCTACTGGCTATGTGGCGTATAAGCTCTGTATCTGTCGGCATTCTATCTGCTCTATATGAAAAGGTCATGGTTTGGTTACTCCATGACACTTCCCAATTTCCCGGCTTTCGGGGATTGGAAATGTTAAAACATATTAGGGATCTATCCACATGATATTGGTGGAGCTTCAAACTAGGAGGACTGGAGATATTAAACCTCCTGTCCACCGGCCTCCCACCACTTAGCTCAAGTACCTCCCCTATCGTTAAAGGAAATGGTACTAGTCCTGATTTGCTATGACCTTGAGGTACTTGAGAGCATACCCAACAATCTGTTTGATTTAACACACTACCCACTAAAGAGTGATAGTCACTCAAGGGATGCCGGTCCATGTGGATATTAAAACTGGATTGGCATTTCTTGATGCACCCATCCTCAACTACGTTGTCACAGAGCCTACAGATACAGTTTTCTTCAGCTAACAATCCTTCACAATTCCTTCTATGGTCAATGCTATCGGATCGTTTTCTGATACTCGCCTTTGCTTGTTGATTATGTTGTTCTTGGGAAACTACGCCTCCATCTCTGTCATCAGAACCCATTCCAGAACCTCTCTCGAACTCCATGGTACTCTCGCCGGAACAGACTGCTCTGGTCAACATCATGGTCAACAGGAAAATCCGGATCACAGTCTCTTGAGGCAAGTCCATCTTAGGAGGAAACGAAGAAGAATGAGAAGGGGGAAAAAATAATTTGAGGGAGAGGGGATGGGAAGTGGAGAAAAACAATAAAAGGGAAACGGGGGATCGACAACTGCTTTTGATCTTGTGATTCTCGATGCTCGGGTGCCGCCTCAGTCCTCCTGGAACAGACACTCCAGTGATACAACTTCCTCTACCGTCTGTTCCTTATCACGGGACCTCTCTGGATCAGCAACCTTCTTACAGTGGGACGAATGAACCCAAGTCTCTCTCTCTGCAACTTTCAATGCTGTAGTGCTAGTCAATAAGACTTGGTATGGTCCTTCCCATCTGTCAATAAGGCAACCTGAGCGTAGGAAATTCCGTATCATTACATAATCCCCAGGTTCAATGTCATGACAATTACTATCTGGTAAATCAGGAATCACTAACTTCAAATTATCATTTTGATTCCTTAACTGTTTACTCATGTTAATCAAGTATTTTACAGTCACTTCATTGTTACACTTCAAATCATCCTGAGGGTTAATCATAACATGCGGTTGTCGACCAAACAAGATTTCAAAGGGAGACAGATTAAGAGGGGACCTGGGAGTGGTTCTGATGCTGTACAGTACAATGGGTAAAGCTTCTGGCCATGTCAATCCTGTCTCTGCCATAACTTTGCTCAGTTTATTTTTAATAGTGCTGTTCACTCTTTCCACCTTCGCACTCGCCTGTGGACGGTATGGAGTGTGCAGCTTGCTATCAATTCCCATCAACTTACACATTCCTTGAAAGACATCACCTGTAAAATGGGTACCCCTATCACTTTCAATTATTCTAGGGATACCATATCTACATACAAATTCCTGCACAATTTTCTTAGCAGTAAACATAGCGGTATTTGTGGCCGCAGGAAATGCTTCGACCCAATTTGAGAACACATCTATACAAACAAGTACATATTTCAAATTTCGACAAGGGGGTAATTGGATAAAGTCAATCTGTATTACCTGAAAAGGACCGCCTGTAGGTGGGATATGAGATGGTTCTGTTGGTATTGCCTTTCCGATATTCTTTCTCAAGCATGTAAGGCATGACATTGCTCTCTTACTTGCATGAGATGAAAATCCTGGGGCGCACCAATATGCTCTTACCAACTTGCACATTCCTTCCTTGCCCAGATGAGTCAGCCCATGAGCTGCCTCAGCTAAACATGGAAGATATGCTCTGGGGGCCACCGGTTTACCTTGTCCATCCGTCCAGAGTCCTGAGGACTCCTGGCCATATCCCTTTGCCTTCCAAACTGCCTTTTCCTGTGTGGAACACAAATTTTGCATTTCACACAACTTCTGTGTGTTGATGGTGTTAAATACCATCAGTTGTGTGGTGTCTGTCTGTCTGGGGGTGCCAGCTGCTAACTTAGCAGCTTCATCTGCTCGGCTGTTACCAAGTGATACTGGGTCTTGGCTATATGTGTGTGCTTTACACTTGATAACAGCCACTCTGTCGGGTTCCTGTATCGCTGTTAGAAGCCTTTTGATGTGAGCTGCATGCGCTACCGGTGTACCAGCTGCCGTCATGAAATTTCTGAGGCGCCATAGGGCTCCGAAATCATGGACTACCCCGAATGCGTATCTAGAGTCGGTGTAGATATTGGCTGATTTGCCCTTAGCCAATTCACATGCTCTGGTTAGGGCGACCAGTTCAGCAACCTGGGCTGAGTGAGGTGGGCCTAGCGGTTCTGCTTCTATGGTGCCTTGGTCATCTACGACTGCGTATCCAGTACACAAGTCTCCCGAGTCTGACTGTCTGTGACAACTACCGTCCGTGTAGAAAGTTAGATCTACATCTTCCAGTGGGTTGTCACTGATGTCAGGCCTTGCGGTAAAATTTTGGGTCAAATATTCCATACAATCATGTGTGTCCTCTTTGTATTAAATTCTCCTTCCCCACCACTCTCATCCTCCACCCTTTGTGCCTGTCCAGGCACACCTGGGAGATATGTTGCAGGATTTAATGCACTGCATCTCCTTATGGTGATGTTTACGGGGGCCATTAGTGCCAATTCCCATCTTGTAAACCGCGCTGATGAGACGTGCCTGGTTTGGGCAGAATTTAGCAAGGCTGACACTGCATGTGGTGTATGAATTGTGAGGTTGTGACCTAGCACTACATCTTCGCTTTTCGTTACTAGCAATGCTATCGCAGCAACGCTTCGCAAGCATGTGGGGAGGGATCGCGCTACCGTATCTAGCTGAGCGCTATAGTATGCTACTGGCCTGCTGGCATCACCGTGCTTTTGGGTTAAGACGCCTGCCGCGCAACCAGCACTTTCTGTTCCGTACAGCTCAAAGGGTTTCCCATAGTCTGGCATACCTAATGCTGGTGCCTGCGTTAGGCACTGTTTAAGTCTCTCAAATGCCATCTCGGACTCGTCTGTATGCGAAATCCGATCAGGTTTGTTTGAGGAGACCATCTCCTGCAAAGGTAACGCCAGAATGGAAAATCCTGGGATCCAGTTACGGCAATACCCACACATTCCTAAAAATGTTCTGATCTGTTGCTGGGTTTGTGGCAGAGTCATGTCTCTAATTGCTTGAATTCTATCAGCGGTCAGGTGTCTCAGTCCTTGTGTTAGACAGTGTCCCAAATATTTTACCTTAGTTTGGCATAATTGCAACTTGTCTTTGGAAACCTTGTGTCCTGTGTCTGAAAGATGAAACAGGAGCTGTTTCGTATCCTTCAGGGATGCTTCCACTGAATCAGAACACAGTAGTAGATCATCCACGTACTGTATTAATACTGATCCACTCTCTGGTTGGAAAGACTGTAAACAATCATGCAAAGCCTGGGAAAATATACTTGGACTGTCTATGAAACCTTGTGGTAATCGAGTCCATGTGTATTGGACTCCTCTGTGTGTAAATGCAAACAAATATTGGCTGTCAGGGTGCAGAGGTACCGAAAAGAAAGCGGAGCAGAGGTCGATAACAGTGAAAAATTTCGCAGTGGGAGGGATTTGCATAAGGATGACAGCTGGATTTGGCACTACGGGGAACTGACTCTCAACTATTTTGTTAATCCCTCTTAGATCCTGCACTAGCCGGTAACCCCTCCCCCCACTCTTTTTCACAGGGAAGATGGGACTATTGGCAGTGCTGGACGTTCTTACCAGAATGCCCTGTTGTAGCAAGCGCTCTATTACGGGATACACTCCTAACTCCACCTCTGGCTTCAGAGGGTACTGTGGGATTTTTGGAGCTATCCTACCATCTTTTACTTGTACAACTACCGGAGCTACGTTTGCCATTAATCCAGTGTCCTGTCCATCTTTAGTCCAAAGTGACTCTGGTATCTGGGATGTCATTTCTTCTACTTGGGATGGAGTCCTATTTGTCATAATGGTATGTGACATTAATTTTGATGGGGAGTCTAACATGTCTCGCACTTCCTGAGCGTGATTCTCAGGTATGTCCAAGAATACACCTTCAGGAGTACAATAAATGACGCACCCCATTTTGCACAATAAGTCTCTTCCCAGGAGATTTGTCGGTGCCGATGCAGCCAGCAAAAAGGAATGCTTGGTATGTAACGGCCCTATTGTAATCTCGGCTGGTTTGCTAACAGGGTAATGCTGGACTACTCCCGTTACCCCTATGGCTGGAATTGTCTTACCAGTGGTTCTCATGCCCACTGTCGAATTTATCACTGATTTGGCCGCCCCTGTATCTACAAGAAAGTTTAATGTTTTACCAGCTACATTGATTGCAATTTCGGGTTCACTTCCAAGATTTGCAATCAATTTTACTGGCTGCAGATTACAGGTATGGCCCCACCCCTATTGGGTATGGTGACCTCCCTGAATCCCGCTGGCAGCAACTACTTGTGACGGAGTTAATTGGGAACTACCAGTGGCTTGCCAGTCTCTGTTCGGGGGATATCTTTTTGTTTCCCCTGCATGTGGCTCATAACTCCGTTTCTGCGGACCCTGCTCCCAATCTCGTGTGTCATGTCGTTGTCTAGGGGGTTGGTATGATCTCTGTGAATTTTTCGCTCTACAGTCTCGTGCTATGTGTCCCTGTTTATGACAAAAATAACATGTTACCACATTTGACTTACCCACAGGGTTTGGTGATATAAACACAGGCTGTTTTGTGGTCAGGGCCTGTATACTTACTGACATTAACTTATCACCTTGTGACTCCCTGTGTCTGGTGATATTCCGGTCGTGATCAATAGCAGCCTCTCTCAAAGTAGCCACCGACAGACCTCGCCAACATGGTTGTGTGGTCTGTACCCTGGTCTTTAATGCCTCTTTTAAACCATCCATTAGCACAGATACTGCTACTTCTTGATGATTTGCATTGGTCCTAATGTCCTCTATGCCAGTGTATTTTGCCATTTCTAATAATGCCCGGTGAAAATAATCAGCAGCTGTTTCTGACTCTTTTTGTTTAATGGAAAAAATTCTATTCCATTTGGCTACAGCTGGGAAATACTCCTTTAACTGTAAATTTATTCTTTTTACATTGTCTTTGTTGTACACATCTGTAAGAGGTACATCCTGATCCAGTCCACAGTCAGCTAAAAATTGAGCTGCGTCGACATTGGAGGGTAAACAAGCCCTCAGCAATATCTGCCAATCTTTGTTATTGGGCTCTAAAGTGTTTCCTAGGTCTCTGATGTATTTTTGGCTAGCAACTAAGTCTTTTCTGGGGTCAGGGAATTCAGACACTATGGTCCTTAATTCCATTCGGGAAAACGGGCTGTACATGGCAATGTTCCTAACAGGAGTGACTCCTGAAGTGTCCGTTTTCCCATTTGGCACTACTATTACCTTAACAGGATTAATTCTAACAACATCATTCTGTGTAGATTCTACAGCCTGTGGTGAAATAGTCTCAGCATAGTGTATGGTGCCGTACTTACCCGTTGATACGACCTCACCTGTCCCTCCGCTAGGGGGCTTTGTTACTAATCTTATGGGTTGGGCCGTGCCTACTGTTGTTTCTGATATGGTGGCTGCTAGAGAGAGCGCCGATATTGTTGCCGATTCGTCCTCTTGATCACACTCCTGGGGAAAGTTCAAAACAGGGTACAACTTGCACGGGTTAATACTTGCATTGGTTAACTTATTAACATTATCCTTAACATTTATACAGTTGCTAAGTGCCTGTTTGTTACCCCCTGATGCGTCATTCTCCGCAACCAATTTCTCTCCTGATATGTATGGTGGCGGCGGGGCCGTGGCTACCAGTTTCCTGATAGGATTAGATCCCGCCGCCTGAGCCAATCCTCTCTGTATTTCACCCTCCTGTTGCCATAGCTGCAAATAATCATAATGTTGGATTCGTCTCTTTGTTGATTTAATGAGACATATCCTCCTCCTTAAATTCATTAACACTTCTGGGCTGAAGCTACCTACTCTTGGGAATTTCTCCCCGTCATGCATTGTCATTCTCTCCCATTCATCACATAAAATTTCTGTGTGCCTTCCGTATTTTTCACACATTACATACCTTGCCGACCCGACTGGTCGGTTTACAGAATCAACCCGAACCGAGGTTGATCGCCCCCTTCCTGAACAACTGGCCCCCATAATTTGCAGGTGTTGCTTGCTCTACCTCTGACCTTTATATCAGGGTGTTCAGCGAACCCTTACAAAAAACCAAAATATTCAAAGATAGGTTGACGGTGAAGTTTACCGAGCACCTCACTCACTCGCCCACGCCGACCAATATGCCCACACACTGATATAGTGCTGGCGTACTCGACCCAGGGCCCCTATTAACCTTCGTTTACTGGAACATGTGAGTGTGATCCGAAGAGCATTAACCCTTTCCAGTAAAGGTGGGGTTGTCGGATAATTCCTGAGTGACCAGCGAACTTCCCTTTTTGAAAAAATAAAAAATTACACAAATCACGTCAGAATGTACAAATAGCGTTTGTGACCCCTTTACTCTAATGGTACTAGGTCAGATTACTAACTAATGTACACAATTACGTGCGGTACAATCGTTCAGCACATAAGCAACTAATCTTATGTACGGAGCGACCAGTGGAATCGACATTCAGCAGCTGCGAATTCCTTCAGCCTGAGCTTTATGGCCTATATGGGTGTTGCACCAACCCTTCTTGGTGTTGTGCCTTGTCTCTATAGCGGACTTCCTTGTCTGCTGTACCTGGACCTCCTGGTCTGTTATGCGACCTCCTGGTCTGACCTCCTGGTCTGTTACAGTATGACCTCCTGGTCTGCTACACTCTAATGCTCAAATTTTATGTTTAACCAGGGATGCCTCCCTAGCCACCACGTATGTCACTTACACGTATGTACCTTCACGAGAACTCGATGATTTCTGTGGTTCAATCCCCAAAATTGTAAAAACAAACACTCACTCATCACATGTACACTTTTGTTTCTATTTCTATTTCTGCGCAGAAATTTTCTTTAGACCAGATGTGTTGTAAATTTGGAGAAGGATCTGTTATTTTAAATTTCGAATACTAAAATAGATTTGCGCTATTTATCGCCTGTTGAAAATCAACACTATCGTGTGACTTGAGTTACGTGGGCGTACCCAGACGCTCCGTTGCGTAATTTACGCTGCGTGCGTCGGCCTTTGCGTACGCGAGTCTCAGCTCTTTTGTTAGAGACACGTGTACACAAAACCAATGTCCACCGTAACACAATGTACACGTTTATCAATGTAGATGATCCTCGATCCTCTACTGAACCCCACACCAATCTCTCCTTGTACCTTTAGGTAGAGCTGCGTGTGTGCTTTACACTTTATCCCTTAACGCATTACTTTTACACTTTAACTATGAAATAGCGACAAATCTCTCTTAGCACGTTTATCAATTATAAAATGGCAAACAGGAGAGTGATATATGAAAATACACGAATGAAAAAGAAATGCAGATATGTGCGTGCGTACGCAAGACAGAAATAAACAGTTTTAAAAGACACTAGCGTTTTGTTCTTACCTCCGGTTCCGGATTCCCTCAGCACCCTTTACTAAGCGAAGCAGACGCTTATCCCGTCAGCACTGCGAAGAATATGATCTCCCGCCCTTTGCTGATGGATAATGTCTGCTGAAATTACCTAGCAGAGATATGTGAAGGACAGGACGAGCCGCCAATTGATAAAGCTAAATATTTATCTTATTTAAAACCCTTTAAGAGGCCTAAGAACACTATACGCTATTGACGTATGGAGTACCGTAAGGGTACGCTCGTTGCGTAACAATCGCTTAGCCGTGGTCGAGACGCTCAAGCGTCACGTTCTCTCACGGCCAAGAGATCACAGGCAGGCACGCTATTGGCTGCTGACTAACGTAATGGTTCGCTTTAGCGTAGCGGACGCTCGGGACCACGAGGAGATCACCAGCGGCGCAGACGCTCACAATGTTAAACCTTTATATCTAAACCATAAACAATGTACTATGCAGTAAAACCTTAGTGTAGAGATAGGGTGTAGATGCAACACAGTGTAACCTTATTAACTTAAAAGCTGTTTGAGCGTCACCGACGCTCTGAGAATACTTAACACTATAAGAAATACACAACTACCGGGCTTAGGGTCTAACGCCTTATATGAATGTTATACTTGCAAAAAGAATAATACAATACAAGTCATACGCTACAATATAACATAGACTAACTAACCAGGTAACTACACAGTAAATACAATACAATACTATTACGTTTAAGAGAATACGAGAGAAAGAGGAGAAGAGAGAGAGAGAGAGAGAGATATGGCCCATAATAACAAGAAAGACAATATGATTGCGGAGAAAAACTTACGCACAAAGGGGAACGATCGCATGCGCCTCTGGACATCCAGCTCCCGATTATCAGCAATGAGAACCGTTGAAGAGTGAGAGCTGGATGTGATCGGCTTGTCTATTTATGCCCCATACACAATACAATTCAATGGTCCCTACAATCTCATTGTTCATTGGACACAGGAATTCCTCCTCGCATTATAACAAAAGGTCATAGGTTGATTCATACAGGTGGGCTGTGACAATTTCCAACTGCTCAGGTGGGTGGGAAACTAGGTTTCCCGCCGCATGGATAAGTGCAAATAATAGTAAATGGACATAAACTTCTTATGTCCATAACTATTCGCACGAGCGATTAATTCGCTTCAAACCAACACCGGAATATTGCTAATTAAATACTCTTCCGATGGATACTAAACACCACTGTATTACTCCTGTCTGACCCTTCGTATCAAACAAAGAGGGACTTCTCTGTCCATGAACATTCTACATTAACCAAACTTTCAGATTCTATCAAAGGGACCATAATCTACAAAATACATTATATGGTGAAAATATGTAACGAAAGAGTCGCCCGCTAGACGCATACAATCTCTACCGTAAATGCGCATACCGTGCGCCTGCGGGTGCCCGCAACAGCGAGTATGCGCACGCACGGGAGAGCGCACGCATGCGCAGCAGGGACACATATGAGGTGCAAATTTGGCAGTGTGCATAGTGATATTTTTCTGACTTTGACAAGCCCCAGGAGGGGCGTCCGAGTGTCCAGCCCCAGGAGGGGCGTCCGAGTCTACAGCCCAAGGAGGGGGTTCCAAGCGTGCAGCCCCAGGAGGGGTATCCAATGTTCAAGCTCTAGTAGGGGCATATGAGTCTTCGTCTCAAGAAGGAGTACCTGATCTGTCAACCCCAGGAGGGGTGCTGGAAATAATAACCCTGAGAGAGGTGTCTGATTCATCAACCCCAGGAGGGGTCACCAAAGTGTCAGCCCCAAGGGAAGTATCCAGAGCCAAGTTCCCAGATGGAAATTTTTGTGCTACAGATGCAGTCATGAACTCCTGTTTGCCATCCTCAGAGTGCACCACCCTGTTGGCATACAGCAAGGTGCAGGTCCAGGATGGGCCATATAAACATTTGGATTCTACTCACTCCGGTTCCAGACAAAATCTGCCTCCTTTGGTACAAATTGATTCTAATTTCTCTGGACTCAAACCGGTTCCGTCCGTAGGTCCAGGGATTCCTCCGGTCCAAGCCGGTACAAGTTCGTCCGGACTCAATCTGGTCCCGTCCATATGTCCGGTTCAGTTCGTCCCGGTTCCAGCTGGTCCAGCAGTATTCCAGGTCCAGTCTGGTCAGTCCATCCCAGTTCCAGCCGATCCAGCAATACTCCAGGCCCTGCCTGGTCAGTCTACTTCAGTTCCAGTTGAAACCAAAACCTCAGGACCTAAGCTGGTTCCGTCAGTAGGTCTAAAACCTTCATCAGTTTCAGCCTCTAAGCTTTCGTCCGATGCTTTTGCATCTGTTTATTTTGATGGAGATTTATTGCAATATGTTGCTCTAGTTGATCAATTTCGCTCTCTGATGGAATCAGATCCTTCAGGTACAGTAACTCCTTCCAACGTTACTCAATGTCTGTTCCTGGCATTCAGAGGAAGAGCTTTGGAGTGGGCTAATACGCTTTTCGAGAATAATGATCCTGTGTTCCATGATTTACAGACTTTCAGTAATGCAGTCTTTAAAGAATTTTCTCCTAAACCCTCGGAATCTGACTCTGTTAAAAAATCTTGCTCCAAAAAGAATTCCAGTTCGTCTTCATTCAAACTACAACAGTCTGATTCAAAAGTAAGTTTGTGCAGTCCTGCCAAGGATAATCCAAGTATCTCCTTCCGTAAGAATCCGACCATTAGAATTGGCCATGTAGGAGTCTCTCCTAGCCCAATACTAAGTTCTCCACCAAAGAATTTAAAACTACAGTGCACTTTTTGTCATCTGGAAACTGTGTATCTAAGGGAGATTCGTATCTTTCATTAGACTTGGACTCAGACTCTGAATTTGATCCAGTTCGTGATGCTACTCCTTTCCTGTGAGGTCCTGTTCCTTCCCGTTATGCTTTCATGCATGAAGAGGTTCCAGAAGTACCAAAAAGCTCTACAGGTCTCTGTATGAAAAGTCCTGGTTATAGAACAAGATTTAATTTAAGCCTCAGTGGAGTGCTAGCTTCGAAAGCACAATCTTCTTGCATTACAAATCCAGGAAAGGAACCTTCTACAGTTTCCTCAGTCCTTTCAGATGACGGAAATTCTAGTCTTGTCAATGATGGATGGTCTACCTGTTCTGAAGATGAAGATCAGGAAGACTTCTAAAGAATCCAGTTAAGTTTTGTTTCTGGAATCTCTGGTTTCCACTTTTTTGAAGCTTTGTGCACAAGTTGTTCATCAAGTTCCCCTAGTTTTCAAGTTGGGCGTCTGGAATTCGCCCTTGAGGAGGGGGGTACTGTCATGATCCGTGCCATATATCCTTTCTGCCTCTAGGTGTCACTCTCTGCCTCCTGGTCTGTCTAGCAGTTCCCACTCTGTGACCTGGCAGCATTGATTATCTAGTTATGTGCAGCTGTGGTTTGCACCTGGGAAGCTGCTATTTATCCTCTGTTCACAAGCACTCCTGTGCCAGTTCATCAAGTCTATCTTTGAGGCTGCAATATCTCAGCTCATTGTTAATGGACTACTGAGCAGCTGACCGGCATTCTTCCAGTACTCAGGTAACCTGTATTCCTTCAGCTTGTTGTTAAAGAACTGAGTAGCTGGCCTGCATTCTCCCAGTACTCAGGTAATCAGTATTTTCTCAGCCCATGGTTAAAGAACTGAGTAGCTGGCCTGCATTCTCCCAGTACTCAGGTAATCTGTATTCTCTCAGCCTATGGTTAAGGAACTGAGTAGCTGGCCTGCATTCTCCCAGTACTCTGGTAACCTGTATTCCCTCAGCTTGTTGTTAAAGAACGGAGTAGCTGGCCTGCATTCTCCCAGTACTCAGGTAACCTGTATTCCCTCAGCTTGTTGCTATCCTGTGATTCAACTACCACGGTGCAATCCTGGCATCCCGTGTATTCACAGTCTCCTAGTATCCTATGTCCCCTCAGTTTTCCTTTTCTTTTTGTGTTCTCTAGTTACTCCTGGTTTATATTTATTGTTTACAGTTGTACAGTGTTTAAAAAACTTGCTATTATACCGTGAACATCAGTCCCTGCTAACATGTTCTCACAATGGGAGATCCAAACGGATTCTGACACACAGTTGTCACCTACTAGAGGGATGCATGTTCGGGATTCAGGACTGGGTCCTAGTAACCACGGATGAAAGTCTCCGAGGCTGGAGAGCAGTCACACAGGGAAAAAGCTTCCAAGGAAAATGGTCAAGTCAGGAAACCTGTCTTCACATAAACGTTCTGGAATTGAGAGCCATTTACAATGGCCTTCTACAAGCGGTGCATCTTCTTCAAGATCAACCCGTGCAGATCCAGTTGGACAATGTAACAGCAGTCACGTACATAAACTGTCAGGGCGGAATGAAAAGCAGAGCGGCAATGGCAGAGGTGACAAAGATCCTCCTCTGGGCAGAAAGACATGCAAAAGCTCTGTCTGCAATTTTCATTCCGGGAGTGGACAACTGCGAAGCAGACTTCCTCAGCAGACACGATCTCTATCCAGGAGAGTGGGGCCTCCACCAAGAAGTCTTCGCAGAGGTGACAAGTCTTTGGGGAATTCCTCAAGTAGACATGATGGCATCTCGTCTCAACAAGAAGCTTCAGAGATATTGTTCCAGGTCGAGAGACCCTCAAGCAATAGCATTGGATGCACTGGTGGCACAGTGGGTGTTTCGGTCGGTGTATGTCTTCCCTCCACTTCCACTAAGACCAAAAGTTCTCAAGCTCATAAGAACATGGGTTCAAGCGATCCTCATTGTCCCAGACTGGCCAAGTAGGGCTTGGTATCCAGATCTTCAGGAGTTGCTCATAGAAGATCCTCTGCCTCTTCCCCTTCATGAGGACCTGCTGCAGCAGGGGCCGTGCGTGTATCAAGACTTACCGCGGCTACGTTTGACGGCATGGCTGTTGAGCGCCGGATCCTAGCCCGAAAGAGTATTCCCAAAGAAGTCATCCCCACTCTTATTCAGGCCAGGAAAGGAGTAACGTCTAGACATTACCACCGTATTTGGAGAAAGTATGTGTCTTGGTGTGAATCCAAGAAGGCTCCTACGGAAGAGTTTCAGTTGGGACGTTTTCTCCATTTTCTGCAGGCGGGTGTGGATGCGGGCCTAAAATTGGGTTCAATCAAGGTCCAGGTTTCGGCTTTATCAGTTTTCTTTCAAAAACAATTGGCCTCCCTTCCAGAAGTTCAGATGTTCGTGAAAGGGGTGCTGCACATCCAACCTCCATTTGTGCCTCCGGTGGCACCATGGAACCTTAATGTGGTGTTGTAGTTCCTTCAATCAGATTGGTTTGAACCTCTACAGGAGATAGAATTGAAGTTTCTCACTTGGAAAGTGGTCATGCTGTTGGCCTTGGCATCCGCAAGGCGGATGTCTGAGTTGGGGGCCTTGTCTCACAAGAGCCCTTACCTGATCTTCCATGAAGATAGGGCAGAGTTAAGAACTCGTCAGCAATTTCTTCCGAAGGTGGTTTCGTCTTTCCATATAAACCAACCTATTGTGGTGCCAGTGGATACTGACACCTTCACTGCGTCAAAGTCTCTTGATGTGGTCAGAGCTTTGAAAATTTATGTCGCTAGAACAGCTCGGATACGGAAAACAGAGGCTCTGTTTGTCCTGTATGCTCCCAACAAGATTGGGTGTCCTGCTTCTAAGCAGACCATTGCGCGCTGGATCAGAGAGACGATTCAGCACGCTCATTCTACGGCAGGATTGCCGATACCAAATTCGGTAAATGCCCATTCTACTAGAAAGGTGGGCTCATCCTGGGCGGCTGCCCGGGGGGGTCTCGGCATTACAACTTTGTCAAGGAGCTACTTGGTCAGGGGCAAACACGTTTGCAAAGTTTTACAAGTTTGACACCTTGGACGATGAGGACCTCAAGTTTGGTCAATCGGTGCTACAGGGTCATCCGCACTCTCCCGCCCGTACTGGAGCTTTGGTATAACCCCATGGTACTGAAGTGGACCCCAGCATCCTCTAGGACGTATGAGAAAACAGGATTTTAATACCTACCGGTAAATCCTTTTCTCCTAGTCCATAGAGGATGCTGGGCACCCGATCCAGTGCGTACTTTACCTGCAGTGGTTAGTTTTGTAGTTACACAAGTGTTGTGTTACAATTATTTTCAGCATGTTGCTGCAATTGTTCATGCCCGTTGGCATGGGTTATGTTGAATGCCATGTTGTGCGGCATGGTTGATTTGTGAGCTGGTAAGAATCACACCGTTAAATTAAAAGTAAATCCTTTCCTCGAAATGTCCGTCTCCCTGGGCACAGTTCCTATACTGAGGTCTGGAGGAGGGGCATAGAGGGAGGAGCCAGTTCACACTCTGAAAAAGTCTTAAAGTGCTCATGGCTCCTGCGGATCCGTCTATACCCCATGGTACTGAAGTGGACCCCAGCATCCTCTACAGACTAGGAGAAAAGGATTTACCGGTAGGTATTAAAATCCTGTTTTCCACTAGCTCTAAAAACATGGGTAAATGCATGGGGGCGCGCATTTACCCGTGTTTTTTTCTAGTGGAAACGGCCCCCATTGCAAATTCCCGGATCAAGTGATCCGGGAATCCTACCTGGTAGCTTGCCGGGTTGAACACTGTGCGACATGGCTCACGTTCACACTGTATGGAAGGGCGGCGCTGGGAGATCATGTGATCTCCCAGCGCTGCCCCTGCCGCGTCACTAGCAGCGTCACCAACCTGGCAATATGCCGGGTTGGTGAGAGCAGTGGGAAAGGGGGCTGAGCACGGGCCGCAGCCAGGTAGCACCCGTGTCAGGCTCCCGGCTGCGACCCGTGCTCAGTAGGTGGAAAAGGGGTATTAGAGAGAGAAGTAACATGGGAGGGAAAGTAACAGAAGGAATGTAAAGAAGGAGTGCAGTTAAGGAACAGTAATGCACCGGAGATAGACAGTTAGGTAGGTGATTAAGGTATGTTAGAAAAGTAAAGAAAGATTAGAAAGGAAGACAAGCATGATATGAGAGGTGCAGTGATCGCATAATACAGTACGCGCTACAGGCAGTTTGTGACCCTGTTTTAAAAAATTAGTGGGGCCTGCATGATGTGCTGTAACAGTCAGTAACAGTGCCTCTCACCGCTGGCATCAATCTCATCCAATCGCTGCCTGAGACCAACATCCTCCCCTCTCTGCCCACCACACGCACAGCATGACGCTCTACAGTTTAAATCAGGTGTGACTGTGTGCGCATCGGGGGAGAACTTGTTGGTGTGACTCAGGCACCTACTGCTTCCCTGTGCCCCATACAGCATCTGTATCTGACCCGCACTGTATCTAACCTGCACTGTATCCAACCAGCACTGTATCTGATCCGCACTGTATCCGTCCCACACTGTAACCTGCACTGTATCTGACTGCATTGTATCTGACCAGCACTGTATCCCACCCGCACTGTATCCCGCACTGTATCCGACCCACAGTGTATCTCTCCCGTACTGTAACCTGCACTGTATTTGACCTGCACTGTATCTGATCCACACTGTGTCCCACAGTGGAGAGGTGGGTACACACTGATAGATATATCTGCCGATCAATTGATCGGCAGATATATCTATGGACGGATCAGGCAGTGAGCTGTGCATATACACTGCCCGATCCGTCGGGGACTGATGTCATGAACTGGGTGGGCATGTACACAATAGAACGGCCGATATATCGGCCAGTGTGTACCCACCTTAACTCGCTCAATATTTAACTATGTATCCAGCAGGTATGGAGCACTTTTTTATGGTTGGGGAGATTTTGGGGGAGCTGCTCAACAAAATATGTGTTATGGTAAGAACTTACCGTTGGTAATGGTGTTTCTCCTAAGTCCACAGGTTCCACAGGATATCATCAATGGGATATGATGGAGCGACAGCGGATTTGCACCAATCAGCCAATGCTTTCCAGCCTCCCAGCATGCAACGGGCCGTCCATATATATCCCCGCCCCCTGGTTCAGGCAAATCAGTTGTATTCCAAAGCAAAAGGCAGGAGCATCATGTAGAAACCTAATCATGCACACCCTTCCATACAAGAAGGAAGAGGTTAGTGAGTAAAAATGATCCTCAAATCAGGTGCGTCAGGATGGGATCCCTGTGGAACCTGTGGACTTCGGAGAAATACCGTTATCAACGGTAAGTTCTTAGCATAACGTATATCTCCGGCAGGGTCCACAGGTTATCCACAGGATAACAACGGGATTTCCCAAAGCAGTTTAGTGGTGGGGACGCTCCTGATGCCCAGGAGAATCCTTCACCCGAATTCAGCATCGTGAGAGGCAAAGGTAACCAAGGCATAATGTCTTAATTAATGTGTAAACGGAAGACCATATGGCTGCCTTACATACCTGTTCTGTTTAGGCACCACATTGTGCTGCCCATGAAGGACCTACCTTATGAGTAGAATGAACAGAGACATTAGCCGGAACAGGGAGATCAGTTTGAGAATATGCTTAGTCATCCGAAGACATCTTGCCATCGTCTGCTTACCAGCAGCCCATCCTCTCTTGTGAAATCCATAGAGAATGAAGAGAGAATATGCCTTTCTGATGACACTGGTACAATCTACGTAGATCCTTAATGCACGGATCACGTCCAGCGATGCATCTCCCGTCGAAAAGGCCCGGAACCTAAAAGGCCGGGACAACATTTTCTTTGTTAAGGTGGAACTTAGTCATCACCTTAGGAAGATACCCAGATCTAGTTCTGAGAACTACTTTATCTAGCTAAACAATCAGAAATGGGGAACAATATGACAATATCCCTAAGTCTGATATTCTTCTAGCTGACGCCATAGTCAGTAGAAAAGACACTTTAGCTGTCAACCATTTATGATCCATATTATTAAGTGGTTCAAATGGGCAACTTGAAGGGCTTTCAGGACTAAACAAGTCCCATGGCACTGTAGGAGAAGCAACCAAAGGTTGAATGCGCAGCATACCCTGGAAAAAAGTATGCACATCCTGTAAGTTGGTCATTTCTTTTTGGAACTCTACAGTCAATGCCAATCCTTGCTCTCTCAAGGAAGTCATCCATTCCTGTCTGAAGGAATGCTAAAACCTTGGAAACTCTGAAAAATTTTTGGGGTCCCATTCACCTACAGCACCTGGAATTCGCAGATGTCTCTCACCCAAGCACTCACCAAGCCCATCACTGCATAGCCTCCAAGATCTGGGGATCTTGGGCATATCCAGTGTGGTGTGGCTGTAGATTTTCTTTCACTGCACCAATGAATGTAGACTTGCCATATTTGGTGATAAATGCGAGCTAAGGAAGGTTTCCTTGCTCTGAATACTGTTTGAAAGTATCCTCTTGACCTCAGGATAGAGGTTTCAATGGCCACGCTGTCAAAGACAGTCGATCCGCATGTCTGTGATAACCAGGACCCAGCGTTAGTAGGTCTGAACGTTGGGGGAGCAGAAGTAGAGCATCCATTGCCATTGTCTGCTGGTCTTCCTGTTTAAACTTTCTCACCACCCTGGGTAATAGGGTAATTAGAGGAAAACCCATCCACCAGATGAAGGTCCTATCTCACCGATAAGGCATCCACAACGATCGCCATTGGATCCTTTGTTCTTGACCCGTATGTGAGCATTTTGTTGTTGAACCAAGATGCTATGAGATATATCTCTAGCAAGCACCTCTTGTTTGCTAGAGTCCGGAAGATCTCTGGGCGCCAATTTACTTCCGTGAATGGTGTGTCGACTTGAAAAAGGCTGTTTCCCCGTTTAGGATTCCTGGATGATGAAGTCCTGCCCACCTAGGTATGTGACTTACCTTCTTCATTACTTTTCGGCTGAGAGTTCCTCCCTGATGTTGAGGTACACTACTGCCATCCCTTTGTCCGAGCGGAACTGGACTGGTTTTCACTGAAGACTGTCCCGTGCCTACACTGGTGCCCTGTATATGGCCCGAGGTTTAAACCTTTATCGATAGACAGCTCTTTGGGAACACAATCTTCCTGACACTGATCCTAGTGTCAGAATCTTCCCAATCTGATATCAAAAGGATTTCCCTTTGTCCAGCTGGGATGTCTGTAGCCACCAAGCTAATGACCTTCTTACTTTTATCGTAAGTACCATAGTCCATCTTTATTATCTGATGCAATCCATTAATACTTACAACATCTTGTATTCCCAGCTGGTCCCTCCAGGTACCAACCAGGCCCACACTGCTGATATTCCATGAACCAATGAAATCTGGGCATACCAAGTGTGGTGTGACTGTAGATTCTACTTTGTAAGAATCAGACGCTGCAGAGACCTAGAGTGGAATTGGGCATTCTCCCTCCTGTCGATGCAGATACCATCAAACCCATCCTCGCATTGCTGCGTGAATGAATACCGTTTGACTGTGTGGCGAGTCCTGAATCCTATAGTGAATATCTTGTTGCTAGGTAAAAAATTACTCTCTGCAGACCTGATCCAGTACAGCCCCCAAGTGACTCATCCGATGTGACGAAACTGGAGACGATTTTCCCCAAGCTATGAGTCACTTGCCTCTGCAAACACGTTATTGCTGTTGCTGATGACAAAGAGCAATCTCTGTGACTGTGCCAGGATTTAAAGATCGTCTAGGTATGGGAAAAACCTTAACCCCTGCTGGTGGACATAAGGTGTTATTACCCCCATATTCCTGGTAAATACTCTGGGGACTGTGGCTAACCCAAAGGGTAAGGCCTAGAACTGAAAATGCTGTCTGCAGGATAGCAAACCTTGGATAACACTGATGGACAGTGGTCTAGGAACATGTAGGTAAGCATCCTGTATATCCAGGGATACCATAAAAAACCCTGGCTCCATGCCACACATAAGGAACGTAACGATTGCATGTTTCCAAATGCATTTGTTCAGCATTCTAGGATTGAACATGAGCCGAATGACCCATTTGGCTTCCGACTCAAACCAGGTTGAAGTAAAACCATGTCCTTGTTTGCCAGAGGAACTGGAATGACTATTCCTGACCGAAGCAATTTGTGACCTGCTTCTTGCAAAGCCATAGCCTTCATCTCTAGCCGTGACAGGCTGTCTTGAAGGCGAAAGCATAACTTGAGATACCGTGCCAGATCTGTGTGACCTGAGGAAGTCGGCCCCCCAACCTGGGGTCTCCCAGGCGGAGCCCACACCATCAGACTGATGGTTTAATTTTTCTACAGCACCTGGTATTACCCGTTGGTCTCCCATCTGAGTACTAACCAGGTCCAACACTGTAGATCTTCTGGTAGCCCAATGCTTTCCTAGTCTCTGACTTGTTAGATACCAAAAAGGGCTGAAATGCAGAACTTTTAGGTTTGGAAGGAACCTGACCTTCTTGGAGTCTGCTTCTGACTCCAGAATATCTGTCAATTCTTACCAAAAAGAATATTTTCAGAAAAAGACAATGATTCCAAAACCTTCCTAGATTCTTAATCAGCTTCCACGTACCCAGCTAAACTGCTCTACGAGCAGGTATAGTTAGGGCTGATGCCCTGGAGTAATATTTTGCCCGTATCCAATGCTTCCAGGAACATTGCAATTTTTTATATGAGCCATATGAAATTCTTGCTCTACTGAAAAAAATCTCCTTCCATTGCATTAGCCCAGGCAACCACTGCCTTTGTCATTCAAGCTGAAGCCAAGGCTTGGCCTCATGACTGCCCTAGACAGGAAAAATATGTTTTTTTTTAAACCCATCCACTCTCCTATCTGTGATGTTGAAAGCAAAGCTAGTGTATATTATTTGTATCTACTTTAGAGGCCACCTCACCTTTTTTAAACAATCCCCAGCTGGAAGCGGATCATTGGAGTTCCATTTCTTAGGAATTCTAATTTCTTATTGGGCGTAGCCCAAGCCTCTTTCATGATTTCCGTCAGCTGATCTGACCCTGGAAACTCAGGTTTTGGGATGTTTAAACACAGGTGCCTTGGTTTTTAACACAGGATCTGCTGTATCCTCTAAGGCAGGCATTCCCAACCACGGTCCTCAAGGCACACTAACAGTGCAGGTTTTAGTGGTATCCAGGCTTCAGTACAGGTGACTTAATTAGTAGCTCAGTTATTTTGATTTAACCATCTGTGCTGCAGCCTGGATATCACTAAAACCTGCACTGTTGGTGTGCCTTGAGGACCGTGGTTGGGAATGCCTGCTATAAGGATAAGATGGTTTCATTGCTTTAATTAACTCCGCTATATTCCAGAGCTGAGACCTACCTCTTTTTCATATGATGAAGTAGAATAAATTGGGCTTTCATCTTCTGATGAATCTAAACAATGTGTAGCCTGTGAGGGTGAAGGTTTACTTACCACTGGTTCTGAGAAGCTGCTGCTGCATGTAAGGGCTAATAGTGTAACCCTATCCCTGGTATAGGATTTTTGGGGGATTATCCATTTAACTTATTAGATAGAGCTTGTGCAAAGATAGCCCAAGGTGGATACACTTGTACCTGCCTCCGCCTTGTATCCTTGCTAAGCTAAAACATTATGCATACAAGCCATCCTGAACCAGATCATAAAAGGATAATACAGCTTTTCAAAACAAGCATGGTATGAGTGTCCTCACCATTGCCGCTTTAATACATGATAAATAATCAGCACTTCCACAGTGTACTACACAATTTTGTGACTGTAATCACTTTAACCTTTTTTCTTTAAAATTATATCCATCCAACCCTACTCATGTACCAGCATTGAGGATCTGCAAAACAAACTGACAAACATATAGTAAAGTCAGCATCATACTAGCAGTCAGTCACATGTTATACATTAGTATAATAAGCAATAGGAGTACATCATCAAATACAATAATATTTTAAGTATGTAGGAGAACACATTTACTGAATCATGGTCAACAGATCTAACGTATTCAGACGCAATGCAAAAGAAACAACAGTAATGGTATACAGACTCATATGCAATATACACTTATCTAACTATTCGTACTCAAAAGGTAGATAGAAATTTAGTGCTGTATTACCCGTACTCAGTAGAGTGGGATACAGAGAGACTCACCCCACTTCCAAGATCAATCATACGTTAGCGAACGCTGAGTGGATCCAGACGCTACTAGTGTACACTGCTGCTCCCTGAACCTAGTGAACACAGTTGCTCTGGTGACACAGCTGCCTATGCTGCGACCGGATCCCCTCGTGGTAGCGCTCAGTGAAAATAAACGCACTGGTCACACAGCCGCCTATGCTGCGACCGGGTCCCCTCGTGGTAGCAATCAGTGAACACAGACGCACCGGTCACACAGACGCCTATGCTGCGACCGGGTCCCCTCGTGGTAGCAATCAGTGAACACAGATGCACCGGTCACACAGCCGCCTAAGCTGCGACCGGGCCCCCTCGTGGTAGCGTCTGAGACGGAAGCGAGGAAACAGTTCATGGCGGGAGACTCGACCGAAACTGGTCATGAACCGGGGGGAGGGGCGACCAGGAGAGCGTCTGACTCCCCCTGCTGACATCAACCCTAGGGATCGCGGCCTGATGCTATTCCTGGAGCCTGTGATTCCTAAGGCCTAGCGCTGGAGCACCCGTGGTGGCGGCGCTTCAGCTACTGTTTGGTAGTCTCCTTCCCAAAACTGTGCAGCTGTGTCCATATTCCTCTTCTAAGCATAACCGATGCCTTATCTTCTCCCCATGCTCCGGCCACAGCCTGGTAACGTCTGCTGGACCTGCTGGTATATCCGACACAGACGCGCGCCGAAACAGCACTGTACTCGTGGGTAAGCGTTGTCGCGACCCGGTGGAGAGTTGTTGGAGCGACTCTTTCTAATATGCGTATAAGATGCTGTTTAGAAAGATCACTCAAAAAAATAGTAAGACTAAAAATAAAATAAGAAAGTTTAGGGCTGCTAAAAAACAGCAGCCCTCTGACCATGGTCCGGGTTCTGTCGCACCAAACAAAAAACTGATTTTCCTGAGCCAAGGGCTGGGGATATATGGACGGGCCCGTTGCATGCTGGGAGGCTAGAAAGCTTTGACTGATTGGTGCAAATCCGCTGTCGCTTAATCATATCCCATTGTCATCCTGTGGATAACCTGTGGACCCTGCCGGAGAAAAGGCTGATTGATCAGGGCTTTACATGAGAACATAGTGCCAGTCATCAGTGACCCAGGGCCCCCAGGAGGGAGGTACAGATTGGGCACTGAGAATAGGCATGTGCACATTCCTAAGCCAGCCAACCATGGGCTGATGCACTGTAGTGAGTAAGCAGACATCCAGAGTACTATCCCTCCCATCCCCATCCTCAGGCTTATCCCTTCTTACCCCTGTGCTGCCTGAACTGCATCACTCTAAACTTCTCCTCTGGTGCTGCTTGCACGCAAAGACCAGAGCAAAGATAAAAATAAAAGGGTTCAATATGAATAGCCGGCGGTCGGGATGCCGGTGTTCAGTATACCGACGCTGGCATCCCGATCATGGCAATGCTGCCAAGGCACACCCTAATCCTCCCACTCCACAGCATAACTCTAACCGCCCCTATTGGTGCCTAACTCTAACCTCCCCCCGGTGGTGCCTTAACCTAACCCCCACGATCCGCAGCCTAAACCTAACCCTCCCCACTTAGTGCCTAACCCTAACACTCCCCCGATGGTGCCAACCCCCCCCCCCCCTCTCTGCAACCTAACCCTTTCATCCCCCACCCCGCAGCCTAACACTAACTCCCCTGGAGTGTGCTTAATCCTAACCCCCTCTCCTGCAAGCTACAACTAACCTTGGCAGTTCAAACTTACCTTCGGAATCCTGACTGTCGGGAATCGTTGTCGGGATCCTAATCTCTTTGGGATGCCAGCGTTGGTATTCTGGCGGCTGGCGGGATTCTGGTATCAGTATTACGGCTGACAGGATCCCGATAGCAGGGATCCTGAACGCATACCAAATAAAAATGTAGTGTGGGAAAGCAGTTCTGTGTTGTGTATAGAGATGTATTGTGGAGAGATAGTGCAGGGATATACAGTAGTGCTGAGATGTAGTGTGGGAAGGTATCGTAGTGATGCAGTGGGGGAGGAAGTGTATTATAGTGGTGAGGTGGTAGCGTAGTGATGTAGTGTGAGGTGGTAGTGCAGTGATGTGGTGTGAAGATGTAGTGTGGGGGAGGTAGCATAGTGATGTAGTGTGGGGTGGTAGTGCAGTGATATGGTGCAGATATGTAGTGTGGGGAGGTAGCGTAGTGATGTAGTGTTGGGTGGTAGTGCAGAGATATGGTGCAGAGATGTAGTGCAGGGTGGTAGTGCAGGGATATGGTGCAGAGATGTAGTGTGAGGAGGTTGCATAGTGATATAGTGCGGGGTGGTAGTGCAGTTATGGTGCAGTGATGTAGTGTGGGGAGGTAACGTAGTGGTATAGTGCTGAGATGTAGTGTGGAGAGACAGTTCAGGGATATAGTTCAGGGATATAGTGTAAGTAAGTAACAGTGATGTAGTGTTGGGAGGAAGTTTGGGTATGTATAGTGCTGGAATGTAGTGTGGGGAGGTAAATAAGTGATATATTGTAGTGCAGGCATGTTAAGCAGTGATATAGGAGGTAATTAAAACCTGATTGTAGCAGCAAATTTGTTAGCAGTTGGGCAAAACCATGTTGCACTGCAGAGGGGGGCAGATATAACATGTGCAGAGAGAGTTAGATTTGGGTGGGGTGTGTTGAAATCTAAATTGTAAAAATAAAGCAGCCAGTATTTTCTCTGCACAGAAACAAAATAACCCACCTAAATCTAACCCTCTCTGCATGTTATATCTGCCCACCCTGCAGTGCAGCATGGTTTTGCCCAACTGCTAACAAATTTGCTGCTACGATCAGGTCTGAATTACCCCCATAGTGCAGAGATGTAGGTAGGAGTGATATAGTGCAGATATGTAGTATAGTAAAGATATGTAATATGGGGTGGTAATGTAGTGATGTAGTATGCCACTACACCACCCTGCCAACCCAGGGAGATCTTCTCTGTGGCGCTGATCACACGGCCCGTGGAGGCACGCAATAGGTCCTTCATAAAGTTCAGCTCCAGGCCTATGTGGACATTAATCTGGCAATGGGGACTGGCACATCTGCATAAACAGTGGTGGGGACTGCTCAGGCGGAAGACACCAGCTTCTATGGACTGCATTGGCTGCAACCTATAGAAACGGGGTAGGGCTGCCCGAAAGGCAGGGAGTGGCTTCCTACAAGAAGCACGCTCTCTGCTAATTGCAGCCTGTATTGGCAGTCCCAGAGGAAGAAAACACCTCCCAATGGGACTGGCTGTCCTGTGTGTGATTGGCAGGTAGCACTCCCAATAAGAAGTCACTGCCAGTTACAGTGAATCCAGTGCAGTCACAGACTGCAACTGGCTCACTGAGGTGGTGGATTTTACTGGGGAAGGGGCTGCAGCAGGGCCGGCGCTACCATTAGGCAGCTTTAGGCAGCTGCCTATAAGCGCCGGCCACTGGAGGGCGGCACTATAAGATGATTAGAACATGCTTTCTTTATTCTCTCCTGCTCTTCCGTAAGAGATGAGGAGCAGGAATGTTGTAGCTGCTCAGTTGCTGCCGCCCCCCCCCCCCCCGTGATAGCACCTTGCCTTGCATAATCCTGACCTGGCCCCCGCTCCATTACAACATTCTCAAACTGATCCCTGCACCCCCTGCCCCTCCGATCTCGAGCATGATGCCTGCACCCAACCCTCCCCCTCCCACCAATTGCCGGCTCTGGCATGTGTCTTGTCTCCCCCCAACCCCCCCGTTCCCATGGCGAATTGCGGACTGGGGGGTGCAGCATATTACTTCTAGCCACCCCCCCTCCCCTCCACAGGCTCAGAGGTTATGCTCCCGCGAGTGTCCCCCCCCCCCCCCCCCCCCCGTGATTGCGGACGGCTGTCCCCCTACCCCTGTTGCCGCGAGTGCAGGTTCAGTTCCGGCGCCCATATGCGAATTCCAGCTTCCAGCCAGCCCCCCAGTGACATATTCCGGCAGTTTACCTGCTGCCCCCCCCAGGGCCGGCGCTACCATTAGGCAGCTTTAGGCAGCTGCCTATGAGCGCCGGCCACTGGAGGGCGGCACTATAAGATGATTAGAACATGCTTTCTTTATTCTCTCCTGCTCTTCCGTAAGAGATGAGGAGCAGGAATGTTGTAGCTGCTCAGTTGCTGCCGCCCCCCCCCCCCCCCCAGTGATAGCACCTTGCCTTGCATAATCCTGACCTGGCCCCCGCTCCATTACAACATTCTCAAACTGATCCCTGCACCCCCTGCCCCTCCGATCTCGAGCATGATGCCTGCACCCAACCCTCCCCCTCCCACCAATTGCCGGCTCTGGCATGTGTCTTGTCTCCCCCCAACCCCCCCGTTCCCATGGCGAATTGCGGACTGGGGGGTGCAGCATATTACTTCTAGCCACCCCCCCTCCCCTCCACAGGCTCAGAGGTTATGCTCCCGCGAGTGTCCCGTCCCCCCCCCCCGTGATTGCAGACGGCTGTCCCCCTACCCCTGTTGCCGCGAGTGCAGGTTCAGTTCCGGCGCCCATATGCGAATTCCAGCTTCCAGCCAGCCCCCCAGTGACATATTCCGGCAGTTTACCTGCTGCCCCCCCCCTGCTACGAGTGCAGGCTCCAATGTGTTACTCATCAGAGTAACCATATTACCCCCCCCCCTCATCCTGCCGCGACTCTCTCACTGCCCCCCCCCCCCCATGCACCATACCCCGTAGCACACGCAGGGGGGGTGTTATGGGCACCCAGAAATTCCCCCTGATGGACTGCATTCCTTATTTTAGAAAGCCGCGATCGCGATCGCAGCTGCCGCTGCGGGGATGAGGGATCTATTGCCGGCATAGTGGCCTGCAGATACTGGGAGCTACTGTGCAATGCTGTGGTGTGTCCTCATCATTCCAGTGGCTGTTCTGTGGCTGGCAGTGTCTCTTCTCTCCAACCCAGGTACATATATGTGCAGTACAATGTATATGTTTGTTTAAATGTACAGTATGTGTGTGTTGTGTTTGTATTATGTATGTTTGTGTGTGGAGTGTATGTATAGTCTGTGTATTTTGCCTACAAAAACACACACTGTAACTGTCGTCTCTCTCCCTGTCGTCACGGTCGTCACTCTCCCTGTCGTCACTCTCCGTGTCGTCCCTGTCGTCACTCTCTCCCTGTTGTCACTCTCCCTGTCGTCACTGTCTCCCTGTCGTCAATCTCCCTGTCGTCACTGTCTCTCTCTCCCTGTCATCACTCTCTCTCTCCCTGTCGTCACTGTCTCTCTCTCCCTGTCGTCACTCTCTCTCTCCCTGTCGTCACTCTCTCTCACCCTGTCGTCAATGTCTCTCTCTCTCCCTGTCGTCACTCTGGCTGTCCCTGCTTTCACAATTTCAGCTCATTCAGTGTCCTACAATGTGAATTTCGGCTCATTCAGTGTGCTACAATGTGAATTTCGGCACATTCAGTGTGCTACAATGTGAATTTTGGCTCGTACCATGTGCTCGTACCATGTGCTACAATGTGAATTTTGGCTCATTCAGTGTGCTACAATGTGAATTTTGGCTCATTCAGTGTGCTACAATGTGAATTTTGGCTCATTCAGTGTGCTACAATGTGAATTTTGGCTCATTCAGTGTGCTACAATGTGAATTTTGGCTCATTCAGTGTGCTACAATGTGAATTTTGGCTCATTCAGTATGCTACAATGTGAATTTTGTCTCATTCAGTGTGCTACAATGTGAATTTTGTCTCATTCAGTGTGCTACAATGTGAATTTTGTCTCATTCAGTGTGCTACAATGTGAATTTCGGCTCATTCAGTGTGCTACAATGTGAATGTCGGCTCATTCAGTGTGCTACAATGTGAATGTCGGCTCATTCAGTGTGCTACAATGTGAATTTCGGCTCATTCAGTGTGCTACAATGTGAATTTCGGCTCATTCAGTGTGCTACAATGTGAATTTCGGCTCATTCAGTGTGCTACAATGTGAATTTCGGCTCATTCAGTGTGCTACAATGTGAATTTCGGCTCATTCAGTGTGCTACAAGGTGAATTTCGGCTCATTCAGTGTGCTACAATGTGAATTTCGGCTCATTCAGTGTGCTACAATGTGAATTCCGGCTCATTCAGTGTGCTACAATGTGAATTTCGGCTCATTCAGTGTGCTACAAGGTGAATTTCGGCTCATTCAGTGTGCTACAATGTGAATTTTGTCTCATTCAGTGTGCTACAATGTGAATTTTGGCTCATTCAGTGTGCTACAATGTGAATTTTGTCTCATTCAGTGTGCTACAATGTGAATTTCGGCTCATTCAGTGTGCTACAATGTGAATTTCGGCTCATTCTGTGTGCTATAATGTGAATTTCGGCTCATTCAGTGTGCTACAAGGTGAATTTCGGCTTATTCAGTGTGCTACAATGCGAATTTCAGCTCGTACCGTGTGCTATAATGTGAAAGGGGCACCAGTACTAGATAGTATAAGGGGTTCTACTACACGGGATACGCCCCCTTTTGGGTGACCACGCCCCCTTTTCTGGAGCGTGCGCGCCGAAGGCACGTGCATATTTACATCCTTGATTTTTGCATACCCCCACTTCCAAATTTCCACTTCGACCATGTGTGTGTGTGTGTATATATATATATATATATATATATATATAATATGAGACTACATGCACACACATATATGTGGGGGGGGGGGGCAGCTGACAATTTGCCTAGGGTTCCGAGAAACCTTGCACCGGCCCTGGGCTGCAGTCTTGCAGCCCATAGGTAAAATCCGCCATTGTTGGCAATAGGAATTCCTTTTACTTTTAGATTTCTCTATATGTGATTTACAAATAAATTGTTACTTTTTACATTGAACAAACCATCCCTTTAATTATTATTAATTATAATTAAATATTTGTGCAGCCAGCGCAGGTATTTACCTCTATTTTCTGATTGTTGGCAGAAAGGATTGCTTTTTCTTGCCAGTGTATTACAAATCTGTTGCCAGGGAAGCAGCTCCAGGGCTGTTTTGGTGAAGAACTTGGCAGTAAAATGATAGCTATAGCTATTACTTATACTGTACATCTATATTGTCCCTTTTGAGACTATTAAAAAAATGGAGTTCAGGAAAAAGGCTTTTTGATGATCTCTAAAATACGTTATACCAACATGAAATGCTTTATGCGGAGTTTAGCCATTAGGCCAGTGGTTTCCAAAATTTTTTGAATCACGGCGCCCTAGAGTATCAGAATTTTTTTCACGGCACCCCTAGTTTGAAAATGTCTCATTGAGAAATTTAGAAACAAATATTAAATTAAGTAGATTTTGTTTATATGTCATCATTAGGCTCAATTGTGTGGTGAGGGACAAGATTTGCTTCTGTTTGTCCCCATATTTTATGACTGACAGCTACTAGCACTAGTTTTGCCTATTATATTGACCATAAATAATTTGAATTGGTCCTGGACCACCAATCCAAGGCACCCCTGCAAGTGTCCCGAGGCACCCCAGGGAGCCACGGCACACAGTTTGGGAACCACTGAATTAGGCATTCTAAATATTTTTAACTTCATCCTAAGGGGAACATTTACTAAGCAGTGATAAGAGTGGAGAAGTGAGCCAGTGGAGAAGTGCCCATGGCAACCAATCAGCACTGAAGTAACATCTATAATTTGCATACTATAAAATTATAAAGAGATGCTGATTGGTTGATGGGGCAACTTCTCCACTGGCTCACTTTTCCGCTCTTATCACTGCTTAGTAAATGTCCCCCTAAGTCATTTCTTTTTTTCTTGTAATCTACAGTACTTCATGGAGGCAGCCCCATTCTGTCTTGCTTCCTACAGTTAGCTGCAATATTACTGAGTAGCATTCTGAAACAGAGCGCAAGGCTATACAATTAACCAGTGATTAGGGAATACAGATTTAGGGCTTTATTTATGAAGATATATTATTTCAAAACCGCCAATTTTCTGCATTTTTTGTAGTGGAATTTAAAGCAGCAATATAATTAAATGCAAAATATTCTGGTTTTACATTTAATTTCATTGCTGCTTCAAATCCTGTGGCAGACACAGCCAAAAATGTTCGGTTTTGAAAAGCACCTCTTTATAAATAATTCCATTTGGGAAAATTGTTTTTTGGGGTTTTTTTGCATTCACAGCTCCCATCTGAAGTGACAATTGGTGCTAGATGCATCATCGCTTGTAGAGTGATAAAATAGAGAAAAAGTGCCAGCCAATCAGCTCCTAACTGTCATGTCACAGGCTGTGTTTGAAAAATGGCAGTTAGGAGCTGATTGGCTGGTACTTTTTCACTCCTCATTTTATCATTTTCCGAGCGATGATGCATCTGGCCCTATTCAGCTGTTTGTGCTGCTGGGCTCAAATCCAGCAGATGCCCATTAGTTATTATGGATTTCTGCTCACAGCCTCCTGAAGTGCAAGCAGAAATCTGTGGGCTTAACTACCTGCGACATCCACAATAAGTTAGGGTGCCCAGCGGCACAAATGAGTGAATAGCCCCTGGTCACTTTATATGGGAGCTGTTGCCGTGGAAAAAAAACAATTAAATTCCCCCCTTAGGTGCCAATTCAGTTATTGTGCACGCCCCTTGCTGGGCATCTATAGGAATGGGCGTGTATCGGAGCTATTCAACTGTTGCTCCGATCGGATGCTCATTAGTAGTTAAGGCGTCTGATAGCTCCAGGTTTAGCTGCACAAAGCGTAAATCAAATGGTCAGATCAGACTGGGGACAGCACACAGCACAGGGCAGCTAGTGCAGACACAGTAGTAGACATTTGTTCCCCCACCACACGGCTTGGGCCATAGTGCAGTCAGTCTCTGGTATGTTATGGCCAGTAGTTTCTGAGTTGGTCTGCAAGGACTGTTGTTTGAAGAGCGATTTACTAATGCTTGTTTAAAATGTACAGTCGTAAGCTGCCAGATAGCTTGCTACACCCCCAAGGTAGAGAGACATCTTAATTCTTTAGCGTTGCTCACCATTATATCTGGATTATTAAGCAGTTTTGATTATGACCACAAAAATAAGGACAGCACACAAGAAACAGCAAGAATCGGGGGAGTGTTAAAAAGGATGTGAAATTGATTTAAAACAAACAATATAGGTCTTCTGAGCCAGTTAGAGATACTGTAGCAGGGATAGTGGGAACTTTGAAAGGAAATGAGAGTAGATAATCTGTATTTCATAGTTCTTATCTTTCACTACATATGGTAAGAACCATCTAAAATTAACTCATACTATCAAATTCCCCTGAAGCTTCTGGTGACCTAGGCGTCCCCCAGGCCTATTCACTTACATTTTCCATACAGTCATTCTAGATTTCCACTTCAACCACTGGAAATCACTATGAGAACTAGAATGAGAATTTACATTTTTATCAGTTGATCACTTGCTATGAAGTTTAAAAAAAAAGAAAAAATACAAACACTTTATAAAGACAAGGGGGTCTAATCATGCAGCAGTGAAAAGCCCTGTGACACTAAGCCATTCAGAGAACAGGGCTTTTCACTGCTTCCTTTCATTCAAAAAGAGTTGTGGCCTTGCAACAAGTTCCCCTGAGATGCCGGGCTGCTCTCAGAAACTTTGTCTGCACTGCCAGATCCTTCACTGAGACAGGAGCTGGGAGCGAAGGGTGACACCTGGGTGTGGCCCTCACCCCTCTTGTGACACCTCTGGGGAGAGCAATTCATGTTTCTGTTTCGCTTCTCCATCTCATTTCGACATCTGGAGATGGTGAAATGAGGTGAAGCATGCCCCCATGTAAGATGAATCATACGCCCATGTGTCCATCGTCCGCCCTGTCACGTAGGCGGGTACTGGAGCATGCGCAGTAGGAAGAAGACTTATTGGACTCCTGATATGTCATTTTTCGCACTGCTTGCTGGGATCACGGAGGGGCAATTTATCTGCGGACGTTGCCGAACAGGTAATTAATACTGAATGGCTACAAAACATGACCATATATTGCATTACATCGATATGATGCAATATATAGTGGTATTTTACAGTAGCCATTTCATAATGTACATCATGAATAAAGCCCAAACTGCCTTCTGGCTCAACCATTCAGCAACATCCTCCTCTGGTTTGTAGTTTGAATCAAAACTGTGTTATTGTCTTTGTTATTACTGAACTGATTTTTCAATCAGTTAAAATGATTCAGTTTATTGTTGTAAGCACTTGAATGTACAGTGTTGCGAGGTCTCCTTATTATATGTTAGCATAACAATGATTCTTTACATAGAAACATAGAAACATAGAATTTGACGGCAGATAAGAACCACTTGGCCCATCTAGTCTGCCCCTTTTTTTATCCTTTAGGTAATCTCAACCCCTTTTGAAACTTTAGAGCTAAAACACACGAACCGGCTTTTGCCGGCCGGGAAAAAGCAGGATGGCTTTTTCCCGTGCCCGCATTGTAATGAACAGTGTGAGGAGTAGTGTCCTTACACACACCGGAACTATCCACTGGAAGGTCCGGCTGCTGGGCCGGTGCCGGGCCGTCTTTGTAGTCAGTGAACCGTGTGTGTGTGAAGGGGAGCTTTCACACACAACGTTTTTTTTTTCAAAGTTTGTCCGGCTTTTTGCCATCCGGGAGAAACCGGCGCGTGTGTTACAGCCCTTATTCTTTGTAAGGATATTCCATATGTCCAGTGCTGCTGTATAATAAGTCCCTTACAGTGTTGCTGTGTTGTCCTGCATCAGACCAGTGGTAACATAGAAACATAGAATTTGACGACAGATAAGAACCGCTTGGCCCATCTAGTCTGCCCCTTTTTTTATCCTTTAGGTACTCTCAAACCTTTTTGAACCTTAATTCTTTGTAAGGATATTCATATGCCTATCCCAAGCATGTTTAAATTGCTCTACAGTCTTAGCCTCTACCACCTCTGATGGGAGGCTATTCCACTTGTCCACTACACTTTCTGTGAAGTAAGTGTTCCTTAAATTTCCCCTGAACCTGCCTACCTCCAGTTTTAGTGTATGTCATTGAGTTCTAATACATCTCTTCCTTTGAAGAATGTTTCCCTCCTGAACTTTGTTAAAACCCTTGGCATATTTGAAAGTTTCTATCATGTCCCCCCTTTTCCCTTCTCTCCTCCAAACTATACATGTTAAGATCTTTTAGCCTTTCCGGGTAAGTTTTATGATGTAGGCCATGCACCATTTTAGTTGCCCTTCTTTGTACACTCTCTAATGTATTTTTATCCTTCTGGAGATATGGTCTCCAGAACTGGACACAGTATTCAAGATGAGGCCGTACCAATGACCTATACAGTGGCATTATTACTTCTTTTTTCCTGCTACTGATTCCTCTGGCTATGCAACCAAGCATCTGGCTTGCCTTTCCAATTGCTTTGTTGCATTGCTTTCCTGCCATCAAGTCACTTGAAATAGTGACTCCTAAATCCCTTTCCTTTTCAGTAGTTTCCATTATAGTACCCTTGATACTATATTTAGCCTTTGGTTTTTTGAGACGCAAGTGCATTATTTGCATTTTTTAGCATTAAACTGCAGTTGCCATGTTCTTGACCATTTCTCAAGCCCAGCTAGGTCATCAATAATTTGTTTTACCACTCCCGGTGTGTCTACCCTGTTGCAAATCTTTCTATCATCTGCAAAAAGGCATACTTTTCCTTTAATACTATTTGCAATGTCACCAACAAAGATATTAAAGAGAACTGGTCCAAGTACAGATCCCTGGGGTACTCCACTGGTCACATTTCTTTCCAAAGATTGCACTCCATTTAATACAACTGTTTCTGTTTCCTATCCTGCAACCAGGTTCTTATCCATTTAACTGTTTTACAATCCACCCCCCACACTTTCAAGTTTATTTAGCAGTCTGCGATGTGGGACAGTGTCAAATACCTTACTAAAGTCTAGATATGCTACTTTTACAGCTCCCCCTTGATCTATTATTTTCATCACAGAGTCAAAAAAGTCAATAAGATTAGTTTGGCATGATCTCCCACCAGTAAATCCATGCTCTTTTGGATCTTGTAAGTTGTTTGATTTAAGATATTCCACAATTCTTTCTTTTAACAGTTTTTCCATTACTTTCCCTACTACTGATGTAAGGCTTACTGGTCTGTAGTTACTTGCTTCTTCGTTGCTTCCACTTTTGTACAGTGGAACTACATTCACCCTTTTCCAGTCCTCTGGAATGGCACCTGTATTTAGTGACTGGTTAAATAATTCTGTTAAATGGTGCCACCAGCACATCTTTTAGCTCTTTTAGTATCCTTGGGTGTATCCCATCTGGCCCCATTGATTTTTCCACTTTTAGTTTTGAAAGTTCTGTTAGGACCTTCTCTTCTGTAAATGTAGTTTCATCTGCCTTATTTTTATGAATGTCCTTACAGATTAACTATGACCCTTTCCCTTCTCCAGTAAATACTGAGCAAAAATAATGATTTAGGTGGTGATCTGCTATTGCCTTGTCTCCCTCCCCCAAATTCTCACTCTCTGTCTTAAGTCTTATTATTCCTCCTTTTGATTTTCTCCTTTCATTTATATACTTAAAGTTTTGCCCAGTTTATCTACTGACTGGGCCATTTTCTCCTCAGCTTCTGCCTTTGCACGTCTGATTACTTTCTTAGCATCCTGCCGTCTGTCAAGATACACCTCTTTGTCGTTACTGTTTTGAGTCTGTTTGTATTTCCTAAAAGCCATCTTTTTTGCTTTCACACTAGTTGATACTTCTTTTGTGAAGCACACTGGCTTCCTTTTCCTGGTGCTTTTCCTAACCCTTTTGATACAAAGGTCTGTTGCCCTTAGTAATGCCCTTTTCAGGTTTTTTCACCTCTCCTGCACTCCTTCCAAGTCCCTCCAGTCTGCCAATGAATCACTTAAACATCTCCATATTTTTGCAAAGTCAGCATTCCTAAAATCCAACACCTTTGTTTTTGTGTGACAGGAGTTGGATCCTGTCTTTATACTAAACCATACTGCTTGATGATCACTGGATCCCAGGTGCTCACCCACATATAGGTCTGATATCCTGTCACCATTTGTGAGAATTAAATCTAATATTGAGCCTTTGCGAGTGGGCTCCCTCACCAATTGCTTGAGAGATGCTCCCTGTAAGGAATTTAGAAATTTGCCACTTGTAGCTGAATATGCAAAAGACCCCTCCCAATTTACATCAGGTAAATTAAAGTCTCACATGATTATGACTTCTCCCTTTAAAGCCATTTTAATGATGTCTAACAATAGGTTCCTGTCCAAATCCTGCCCCTGGCCTGGTGGTCTATAGATCACCCCAATGTGAATAATATCCTTCTCCCCAGTTTCTATTGTGACCCAAAGGGCCTCAGTTTTGTCTTCAATATTTTCGATTAAAGTAGCATTTATGCTTTTTTCACATACATTGCTACCCCTCCTCTGATTCTTCCCATTCTATCCTTCCTAAATAAATTGTATCCTGGTATAGCCATGTCCCAGTCATGATTCTCATTGCACCATGACTCTGTAATTCCCACAATATCCAGGTTATCCCTTGTCATTATTGCAATTAGCTCTGGAATTTTGTCTCCTAAACTCCTAGCATTTTCACACATAGCTTTAAGAATTTGGCCTGTGCATCTGTTACTAGTAGTCATGTCAAGAAAGTACAAAATAAATGACAAGTTTAAAGTTGAAATTACCTGTTTGGTAATGTTGCACAGTGTTTGTTATTTGTTTTCTTTTATTAATCAGTAATCATACTCTGTCCTTTACACCACGACTACACCTCACTAAATATAAAGATATTCTTATACTTAGCTATTCTACCCATGGAGAATATAAGGTATATTTTCCTCAACGTTCATTAAGTAAAGCAAAACACTAGTAGGCCTATTTATTAATATAGCTCAGTAACCAAGATTTTCTATTGTTGGTTATTGCAGTAATAGAAAATCTTTCATGGTCCAGAATACCAATAAAAGTCCAGCAGGGAAGCACAGCATCAATACTATCTGGTAATAGTAACCACTTAACTGGCAAATATAGATATAATTTTTAAATGTTATCAAAAAAGTTGAATTTTTATTAGCATTTTATGCAAATAATAGCTACAGTATTTAAACATGATTCAGTATAATTTTAAGTACACATATGCAGATTTCTCAATAAAATTATAGTAAATCAGATTTAATTAGCTATTATTTACATGATTTGTTTTGCTTTTCAAACCAACAATTTTGAAACATTTAAAAAAAATAGCTTTATACAGTAGTAAAAACAAAAGAGTTTATTGTTTAGAGTTGACACAAGAAAGTCTTTTTTTTTGTAACTGTATAAAACTCTCTTCCCAGTTACACTCTGGAGCACTTCACAGTCCTGCAAGAAGAGCAACCAGTAGGGTTGGATGTTCCTGGGGACAGTGGTGGATTTCCCACTAACATGTGAGGCATGTGTTCTTAAGGGACCCTGTACTTACCAACACTTAGTCCCCAAACCTAGGTTCATATATAAAAGAGCACCTAATATTTATATATAATCTGTTTTTATTGAAAAAATTAAGATGTACATATCATAAGCAATATAAAAAGGCATTCGTCATGACATGTATACAAAGATACCGTTACATGACTTAAGGAGAAGTAGAAATAACATACATTCAAAACAGGAAAATATATAAAAAATGAGCAGGCTTGGTATACAATCGATACAGTCAACATCCGATGCATTATCATTGAAATTGAATGTACATCAATTAGAAAAATAAAATGAGATTAAAGAAAGGGAAGGGGAAGAAAAGGGTTAAGGAAGGAGCAGAAAAACGAGAAAGGTGACCAAACCATGGAGGCCTACCTTGGGAATCTGGGATGAGCATCTTAAGAGACATTCCCCGATTTCACTACTGTTGTTGATAGTACAAAATCACCATAAGCCGATAAAGATTTATAATTTAACCAGGGAAGCCATATGGCAATGAATTCAGACAATCTAACCCTCAAGGCCAGAAGAATATCATCCATGCTCATACAGAAATCAATTCTAGAAAACCATAACCTTTGGGTAGGAGGGGCAGTGGCTCTCTAGAGGGAAGGGATAATTGCGCGGGCGGCATTACTCAGGTGACGAAGTAGAGACATTTTATAATTTGACTGTGACATTGTGGAATGGTTCAACATCCAAAAGGCCGGGGTGAAAGGGACAGCGTTTTTAATTATATCTTGTGAAATCACCATAACGGAGTTCCACCAAATATGCAAGAGAGAGCCCATAACATTTTGGCATCTCCATCATTTATCCAATACATTAGGGTACATAGCATGGAGAAGGGAAGGCGGTCTATACCATCTCATTAAGATTTTATATTGAGTTTCCCTCACTTGTACACAAATGGAGCTTTGGTAAGTTTTAAGGAAAATAGCTTCCCATTCTTTGTCTGAGAATGAAACATCCAAATCTTTCTCCCAAGCTGAAATAAAGGAAGGGGGTGTCATGGAGGAGGGATTCTGTAGCATTTTATATAAAGCAGAAATCATATGAGTAGGGTTACAGGGGGCTATACAAAGCCTCTCAAATGGTGTCAATTCTCTAAAGGCTTGAGAGGCTCTACCGCCCGAGTTCAAGAAATGTCTAATCTGCAAGTATTTCCAGAAATCAGAATGCGGAATGTCCCATTTTGATTTAATATCAGAGAATTGTTTAACCCCTTGTGTTGTCACCAGCTGATGTACTCTGGATGAACAAAGGTGGGTTTAGGGAGCGAGGGGAGCCACGGGAAGATCTCAGAATATTGCTGCATATATAGAGCTTCCAACTACACCCACTGTTTAGTTTCCAGACTCCTGGTCTAGTCCAAAATTCTGTTAAGTAATATTGCGTGGTAATACATTTTGATGTCCGGCAGTTAAAAACCACCACATCTAACAGGTCACGCAAGAATGGACCGGCTCACCAGAGGTCTCTTGCGAAACCATATAAAATTGCTGTGAGCAGATGTATGGACCGGAACCAGGAGTCTGCAGGGCCGGATTAACAATGGGGATGATGGAGCTCCAGCTCCAAGCCCACCCTTCAAAATAGGCCCACAGCATCTTCAGATGTCTGTGCTTTTGTAAACATGATTTTTTTTTCCCGCAGCTGCTTCAGCCTGCATTGTGCTAGGACAACTTTCTGCTCTCAGAGCCGCCCTGTGCTATTCTGGGGATTTCTGCACAGAGGCTTTTCACGCTAAGCTCTTACCGAGTGCCACATCCTGGGAGGAGCTTCCCCCTCATTGCGGTGTTTCCCTGACGGGCAGAGATTATTATTTTTTTAGATACAGTATCTTCCGCATTCATGGCAGCCCCTCAGCCTTAGCTCTGCGCACTAACAGGTGTGCAGATGGTGTAATGGTTGCCTCACAGTACTGAGGTCATGGGTTTGAGTCCCACCATGACCATAACTATGCGGATTTTGTATATTCTCCCCGTGCTTTCTTCTACAATCCAAAAATATACTGATAGGTTAATTGGCTCACGACACAAATATTCACAACACAAATATTAACCCTAGGGTGTGTGAGCGTGTACATGGGCAGACTAGATGGGCCAAGTGGTTCTTATATGCCATCAAATTCTATGATTCGAAGGTGTGAAGGTGCACATGCACCGGTGCAGGCTAATGGCCGATACTGGCTACATTGTGCCCGGAGGCATGTAGTCAGTATCGGCCCCGCCTGCACACACTATATTTTCTTGCGATGGCGATCCCGTGGGGAAAATATAGCTGTACAGTATTTGTGGGATACATGCAAAAGCAGCTGGTATTTTCTCTGCACAGATACAATATAACCCACCCAAATCTAAATCTCTGCACATGTTACATCTCTGAACATGTTACATTTGTCACACCTGCAGTCCAACATGGGTGGTCATTCAGAGTTGTTCGCTCGCTAGCAGTTTTTAGCAGCCGTGCAAACGCTATGCCGCCGCCCACTGAGAGTGTATTTTAGCTTAGCAGAAGTGCGAACGAAAGGATCGCAGAGCAGCTACAAAATAATTTTGTGCAGTTTCAGAGTAGCTTCAGACCTACTCAGCGCTTGCGATGACTTCAGACTTTTCAGTTCCTGTTTTGACGCCTGCATTTTTCCGAACACTCCCTGAAAACGGTCAGTTGACACCCAGAAACGTCCTCTTCCTGTCACTCTGCGGGCAGCAATGCGACTGAAATGCTTCGCAAGACCTTGTGTGAAAATACATCGTTCGTTGTAATAGTACGACGCACGTGCACATTGCGCCGCATACGCATGCGCAGAAGTGCCGATTTTTTGCCTGATTGCTGCGCAGCGACCGAAAGCAGCTAGCGATCAACTCGGAATGACCCCCATGGTTTTGCCCAGTAGTGTGCTTTTTGACTTTGCTTGCAAATCTGAATCAAGTCCTGTGTATGTTTTTACTCCACCTGATTGAAAGGCTCTGAGTAATGCCACCACTTCCATATGCTTTTTGTTTCACCAGACGGGCACCAGAGCATGCTGGTCAAATATTGAGGAGTCCTGGACTGCGATTGTTATATATATATATATATATATATATATATATATATATATATATATATACACACACATATACACACACACACATACACACACTGAAAAATGTTGCCCTTTTTTTGTTCCTAGAGCATTACTAACCTCAATAACATTAGTTTTAATTTATTAACAAACCATAGGTTTTTGGGGGGTTTTTAGACAGGAGGTGTAAGCTATGGTGCTAGTCACACCCCACGGCACAGACCACACCCCCATATCAATAGTCACACCCCCTGTTGTGGAGCACAATAGGCCTTTTATAATTTCCACTCCAGGCCCATCAGGACCTTAATCTGGCACTGGGAGTCTGGAACCCCAACCGGCAGAGTTTGAAGTACATATAAAAGTTTAGGAAGGGTGTTCATGTTTACGACATTCAACGTACCCAGCTAGGAGAGTTGCTTAAAATGCCACCTGCTATAGTCGTCCCTCAATACCCGGAGAAGCGGAGAATAGTTTAGAGAAATTAGACGAGTTAAGTCGCTAGGCAGTTGAACGCCTAAGTATGTGATGTGGGAAGATTTCCAAGTAAAAGGAAAGGAGCGTTTAAGGTCATTCACTATGGTGAGAGGGGCAGAGATATTTAAAGCACAGGATTTTGACATATTAACTTTAAAATTAGAGAATTTGCTAAAAGTGTCCAGTTCACTCATAAAATAGGGTAAAGAAGAGATAGGGGATGTGCCAATAAATCGTCTGCAAACATCGCTAGTTTATATTCCATGTCTCCAACGTGGAGGCCGGATTTAGAATCATTAGCCCTAATAGCCCATGCCAGGGCTTCAATGCAGAGGACGAAGATCAGAGGAGAGAGGGGGCATTCTTGCCTCGTTCCATTACTTATGGAGAAAGACTCGGAAAAAGAACCATTGACACGGATTCGGACTGTTGGACGTGTATAAAGTGCCATTATCCTACCAAGAGCCCGTGAACCCAAAACAATGTGCTCCAGTACAGACCTCATAAAACCCCAACCAACTCTGTAGAATGCCTTCTCGGCATCAGTAGACAATAGAACAGTAGGAGTTCCACCACGAGAAGCTAAGTGGATTAGATTCAGTACCTTAGTGGTGTTATCTTTAGCCTCCCAACCAGGGACAAATCCCACCTGATCGTTGTGAATAAGGGAGGGGAGAAATTCATTTAATCTATTTGCGATCAGCTTTGCAAAGAGTTTGACATCTACGTTAAGGAGAGAAATGGGTCTATAGCTAGAGCACACCGAGGAGTCTTTATCCTGTTTGGGGATTACAGTTATATGAGCTTCTAAGTATTGCCCAGAGAAATGAGTGTCTGCAGATATTGAGTTAAAAGCGTGAAGGAGTCTAGGGGCCAGAGTATCCTTAAACTTTTTGTAATAAACAATGGGGAATCCATCGGGGCCTGGACTTTTGCCGGAGGGGGCATAGGCGATAGCCTGTTCCACTTCCTGCAAAGTAAAGGGCCTTTCTAATGTCTCTCTGTCGGAAAGAGGAAGGGTGGAGAAAGAGACCCCTTCCAAGTAGGCTCTCATACAGAGAGCGTCCCGAAGAAGGTCAACATTCGACATAGGTTTATGTAAGGTATAATGGGCAGCATAATAGTGCTTAAAACAGGCCGCTATTTCGGGAGTCTTAAAGCATAGGGCGCCTTTACTGTCTTTCATGGACCCAATAAATGAGGACGCTCTATGGGCTCGCAGTGCCTGAGCCAAAAGATGACCGGGTTTGTTACCCCACTGATAATTTTTAGAACAACATTTGTGGAGAGAAAGTTTAGTACTATCACTGAGGGTTTGATTCAACTGGGCTCTAGCCTCTGTCAATGCTATGTGATCATCTCTGGATAGGGATAATTTATGCTGGGTCTCAAGAGAATTATTTTTTTGTAGTAAACAGGCTATATGAGCCGTTCTCTGTTTCTTCATATAGGAGCCCAGTTGGATAAATTTACCTAGTAAAGCACACTTATGCACCTCCCATAGGATTACCTGTGAAATATCTGCAGTGTCGTTTATAGCAAAATATTCAGATAATGTCTTTTCGATCTCACCTCTGCAATACTTATCCTATAATAAAGATTCATTAAGTCGCCAGGTCCATTGACCTTGGGAGGGAAAGGGAACTGACAGTGTCATTGATACAGGGGCGTGGTCCGACCACGTTAACGAACCAATCGACGATTCAACAAGAGAAGGAAGGTGTCTGTGGCTAAGAAACAAATAGTCAAGACACGAGAAAGCCTAATGCGGGTGGAATAAAAAGAGTAATCACGCCCGGATGGGTGAAGGACCCTTCAGGAGTTGGCCAGCTGGAGCTCATGGAAGATCCTCTTAACTTGACAATATTTCCATTGAGAGGCTCTAAGGATAGTAGAAGAAGAGTCTAGAGAAGGTTCTATGGTCCAGTTCAAACCCCCCCCCCACCCCACCCGAACTACAATACCGAGGAGGAGAGGTTCCAATTGGAGGTGATGAGAGTGAAAAAAAGATAAATGGCCCTGATTAGGTGCGTATACCACTACAAATGTATAAGAACACAAAAAACATTTACAAATAACTATGAGTACCCTTCCTGGTACTGGCTTGTGAACAGAAACATCAGATACTAGGAGATTCTTAGAAAACAGTATTGCAACACCCTTAGACTTTGTATCTGGAGTATTACAATAAAAGGCTAGGGGGAATCTATGGTTGGATAGTGATGGGCTGCAGGCAGAAATTCTAAAATGTGTCTCATGGACGAGAGCAATATCGACCCTGTCAGACCATAACGACCTAAGTAGAGCGGACCTCTTTTCCATAGTGTTCAGACCTTTGGCGTTAATGGATGCGATTTTTAATTTGCCCAACGAGGTCATGGAGGCCAGTAGATGGTACAGTACGCCACAGCTCCTGGAATGGTCAAGAAAGAGAGAAGAAAGCGAAAAGAGATAGGGCGCGAAGATTGAAAGGGAAGGGGACAAAAATCAAGGAATAAGAACATTATAAACATTAAAGGAAAAAAAAACTTGCTGTGGGGAGACTGAAACCCTAAGGAATCAGAAACTCAAAAGGCACTGAGCCACAAGCAAGTGAGGGGCTAGGGAGTAACTAGTATGGCCCATTGCACATCAGGCAAACAATTAGCAACAAAATAAACAGAAGATGAAGTGAAAATCAAACATAAACAGTCGTAACATCAAATAATCAGCATAAATGGCTAAACAACCATAGAGCCTCTGCGCTGAAGGACCAGAAATTTAAACTATGAAATATATCAACATCCTGACTACAGTAAAAATAGAAAAAGATTAGGCCTCACCACCTTGTATCAAAGTGGTGTCCGGCAATGACAGTAGATAGAAGAGACAAAAGTAGAAAAAACCTCTGCACATATACATAATCAAACAGTCAGGTAACACTGGAGTCATGGGAGCCTGGGGAAGCAGTTGATTTTTTAGCCTTTGGGCTACGGACCTCTTGCCATCGGTATCCAGCCTCTAGTGACCAGGGAAGGAGTAGATTCTGTGTAGCAAATTCCCAGTTGGGTAGGAAAATTTTTGGTAAACAGAGTCCAGAACAGAACTGTGGTAGATCAGATGAGGTATGCAGGGAATGCAGCTTCCCGGATGAAGATACTTGCAGGCTAAAGGGGAAGCCCCAGCGATACTTCAGCTGATGTTTTCGAAGCTCATCTGTCAGTGGTTTGAGAGCTTTCCGCTGCTGAAGGGTGTATCAGGACAGATCTTGATATATGTGGACCGATGTACCATGAAAATCGACTCCGTCCAACTGATGAACCTTGCGCATGATGTCATCTTTTTTTGAGAATAGTAATGCAAACGGCATATGACATCACAAGGATGGTCCGATTGGAACCCTCTAGGTTTGAGTGCCCGGTGGGCTCTATCAAACGTATATGGTTTCACTTGGATCATTTCCCAGGATTGCATTGAAGATCTCAGGGGCAGATTTATTAAGCTCGGTGAAGTGATAAAGTGGAAGGTGATAAAGTACCAGCCAATCAGATTATTACTGCCATGTCACAGGCTGGGTTTGAAAAATGACAGTTAGGATGGACTGGCTGGTCCTTTATCACCTTCCACTTTATCACTTCACCGAGCTTAGTAAATCTGCCCCTCAGTGACGGCATCCACTAGACCAGACTGAGGAACATCTTCTGGCAAGCCCCTGACTCGAATGTTATTTCACCTCCCCCGATTATCAATATCCATCAGTCTACCTTGCAGCAATCTAATTTTTGCTGACTGGGCAAACACAACATCTTGTAAATAACTAAGAAACGTCCCATTCAAATCCTGACAATCTTCCAAAGCGGACACTCGATCAAAAAGGTTGGAAACGTCATACCTAAAAGTGGCAAGTTCACCTGATGGTGTCTTGGAGATCTTTAGTGGGGAGATTCTTCATGAAATTTAGAATGTCTCAAATGTCGCCATCCCCTTTAGGCAGGGAACAATCTCCGTCCACTGGTGTGGAGGCCGCATGAGTGTCAGGAGCGGAGGAGGATGGGCTAGAGGCTGAGAGATTCTCATTAGGCTGAAGCGGAGTAGGCTGGAGGAATGGCCTCAAATCTGTCTGGGACATGGTCACAGTTGGCAGAGGTGTAACAATTGTTTGTGAAGCTTTCCTATTCTTGTTCCTGAACATAATGCAGACACAGAGGATTATAGCGGAGGGTCGGAGAGGTCAGGACATGCAGCTGTTGCTTGTTTACATAGTGCGCTGAGAAAGAAGGGTCTCTAACATAGTGACTCCCTGTGGATTGGCATTAGCAGGCCATTAAGTAGCCATGGACATCATCATCATCATCACATGCGGTGGCATAACCGCCAGTACTGTATCGAGGAGGTAAATGTAAGAGAAGGTGCCTTTGTATGTGTCTGATATTCTGTAGTATAACTGGAAGCAGACTCTCAGAGTGTATATGATAAAGTGAGAAGAAAACATAGGTCCTCCCTTTCATTCACAACTGCCCAATCTGCTTATCAAATATCCCCTGCAATCTGCAAACACTGTGACTGAGGGTGACAAGTGCTAACTGGTTTATTAGTAGAATCTCCCAACTGCTGAACCACACAGAGGAGCGCTGCCTCTCCCCCAGCAAACTGGCTGCCACTTGCTAGTTCTGGCGGGGATCCTTTAATTGCAGCCCGGACCACATGTAGAACATTCACCTGGAGCCTTGGGAGGAGAATACAGAGCACTTCAAGTCCTCCAGCTGGCAGCCTGTGCACAGAAGAGCCCCGCTGCTTCCGCCTAACCGCGACCTCCGATGGAGAGACGCAGCCACGGCTCACAGCACGGAGCTCTCTACGAACAGCACAGGCAGTACAGGTACACAGTCCCGGGTTACAGGCAGTCTTACCGGGAGCTTGACGGAGACCCACGGAGGTGCACAGGTATGGAATCCACTCCTCCGCGCACCTCCCCGCAGTCCCCGGCGTGAGGGTGGAAATTTAGGTCCCGGCTTGGTGTGGGCGGGTAGGCCGCAACCTGCAGTGGAGCCCCGGCTCCGCAGCTCTATCCCACAGGTGGCTGGTGGTCGGTCAGGCAGGGCAGGGGCAGATGTGGAAGTGGACAAAAGCGTGTCTGGGGAGGGGTAATAAGTACGTTTTTGCTGGAGCTCTCTCCAGACACAGCCGACTCTCCTGCTGGCCAAGCCACGCCCCGAGCACCTAATATTAAGGCTCTAATACCTTTATTTGGAAAATCATGAGGAGGAAGTATCTGCAATAAGGGTTTCATAGGTGCAGGGACTGCAGCATGTGCAAATCTCGTCCATCAACAGAAAAAAAAAATTACTGATTTTGAGAATAGTGGACAATCTTACAAGATTCAATGCTTCAGTCCATGGAATTCCAAATATGCTGATTATGCCATCAAATATTTTTGTAATAAGATAAATTGGGGGAAAACCACTCGGACTCTTAAAGTCGGGTGGTCAGAACATGTCAAGAATTTTAAAAAGGGTAACAAAGATCACCCCTTCTCATAGCACTTTAAAAATGTACATCATTTTTCAGTCAGTCATAGTACTACTAAATTTTGGGGTGTATAGCTGGTAAAAGATAACTGACAGAGCACTAACAAAAATACTCTGTTATCTAAAAGAGAAATTAAATGGATCCATAAGCTTAATACCTTAGTGCCACAAGGACTCAATCACGACTTCAACTTGAACTGGTTTTATATTTTTATTTTTATAACTTTTAGCTTGCCACTTCAATTTTATTGACTTCTATTTTATTCATGTTTTTTATAGGTTATAAATGTATCCTACTATAATTATTGTTTGTTATTATGTGATTGATTATATGTGTTTACATATTGCAATATTAACAAATGTTAGGGAACATATATATCAAGATGCATATACTGTATATGAAGACGCTATATGTGGGGTCATCTATGTCATTTCCGGTTCTGGCCCCATTAAGAATTAAAAAATCCTCTTTATTTAGTAGAAATCATAAAGGCTATTTTTACGTGAATGCTAATATTAATATAATTACTGCAGCATTTTATCCTGGGAGTCAGGTAGATGGATGCGGTGTAAGCATTCTGTAACCTCACTTACGTATTTGTTTGGATGGCAGAGGCCGAGCAACTGGAAGCCGCGATCTTTACTTCAATGCTTATTTGGTGGACAGTGGCTGACTAACAGGAAGCCGCAAAACTGATAGACCAGCGCAAGCCAGGAAACACATCACATTACTTCCAGTTTCAACTAACTAATCGGCAGTGGCCATGTCACCGGAAGTGTATCGGTAAGCTTACGTGGTGGATGACCACATCCGGCCTGTGTTATACAGAAGTGGAACTCATTAACACTCATAAACTCATTAACTCTAATATGTATTATTATAAATTGTACAAAGGGGCCAATAACTCTCTTACCTTGATACAGACTTGCTAAATCGAAACACATTGGAGAGACACTGACTGTTTTGAAACACTTATTCATACTAGAGACTGCTGTTCCCCTTAGCTGCGGTCATCGGCCGTAGGACCGCTGTTCAGGTGATATGCTTTCACACTACCATCTTCTATGTATGTTTTAGTGACCTGTATTCAGACTGACAATTTTAATAAACCAATTGTCCTCAACTGAAATGGCTATCCTTTACTTCCATGCTATATTTCCTACATGGAAGAGAGAAAGTCATTTTCAATAGGAGGAGACACTCATGAGTATCACAAAGAAACCGCTATATGATTGTCCATGAGTAATGCTGTGTGAGTATGGTGTGAAGATTTTCCTGAGAATTTTGGTGATTTTCTACTTAACCCCTCTTATGTGGTTGGACAACTAGAAGTTAAAAGATACACTATATGGACAAAAGTATTCAGACTCCTGACCATTACACCAACAGGGACTTTAATGACATTGTATTCAATTATATATGGAATTGGTCCCCCTTTTGCAGTTATAACGGCTTCCATTGTTCTTGGAAGGCTTTTCACTAGATTTTGGACTGTTTCTGTGCCCATTCATTCTGTAGAGTATTTATGAGGTCAGGCAGTGATGTTGGACGAGTAGGCCTGTCTCACAATCTCCATTTCAGTTCATCCCAAAGGTGCTCAATAGGGTTGAGGTCAGGTCTCTGTGCGGACCAGTCAAGTTCTTCCACACCAAACTCATCAAACCATGTCTTTGTAGTCCTTGATTTGTGCACTGGTGCTTAGTCATGTTGGAACAGAAAAGCTGCCTTCCCCGAACTGTTGCCACAAAGTTGGAAGGATAGCATTGTCCAAAATGTTTTGGTATGCCGAAGCATTAATATGTCCCTTCACTTGAGATAAGGGGCCTAGCCCCATCCCATTAACCCTCCTCCACCAAACTTCACAGGTAGCATAATGCAGTCATGCAGGTAACGTTCTCCTGGCATCCACCAAACCCAGACTCACCCATTTGACTGCCAAACAGAGAAGCGTGATTCGTCACTCCACAGAACATGTTTCCACTGCTCCACAGTCCAGTGTCGGTGTGCTTTACACCACTTCATCCGATGCTTGCCATTGGACTAGGTTATGTGAGGCTTGCATACAGTTGCTGGACATGGAAGCACATTCCATTAAGCTCCCGCAGCACAGTTTTTATGCTTACATTAATGCCAGTGGAAGTTCGAAACTCTTCAGCTATGGAATCAGCAGAGCTTTGGTGACTTACGCACCATGCACCTTTGCAGTCGTTGACCCTGCTGTGATTTTACATGGTCTTTTGCTTCATGGCTGAGTTGCTGTTGTTCCTAAACACTTCCACTTTCTAATAGTATCACTTACAGTTGACCATAGAATATCCAGCAGGGATGGAATTTCACAAACTGTCTTATTGCAAAGATGGCATCCTATCACAGTACCACGCTTGGAGTCACTGAGCTCTTCAGAATGAACCATTTTGTATCACAAATGTGTGCAAATGGAGACTGTATGGCTAGGTGTTTGATTTTATACACCTGTGGCAACGGGTCTGATTGAAACACCTGGATTCAATAATTAACAGGTGTGGTCAAATACTTTTGTCCATACAGTGTATCTTAATGTGCACCACTTTCATTGAATAATTGTGAGCACACCTCCCAACATGACCCTCCCCAGGAGGGACAGAATGCTCTGCTCCTGGACTTGGCTCTCAATTTATGATTGACCTCACCTGTGGTGAAACACCTTTCTTATTCATTAACCTGTTCATAACAGGTACCGGCATTCTTCAATTAAGAGAAAAGTCCAGAAAAAGAGCATTTTGTCCCTCCTGGAGAGGGTCATGTTGGGAGGTATGATTGTGATGCTATCTTGCTCTCATATATATTTGGATCGGTGGATTGAATTATTACATCTATCAACACACTCTGATTATACTATATATAAATAAATATAATAAATAGATTTAATTTTCACTTTGCAGCTAAACTCAAACTGTGGCAATTCAAAGGGCTTCCTTTTATCTGTACATGAATAATAAACACACAGAGGTACAGTGCATACAGGTTGTACAAACTTAAAAGAATCAACTTTTTTTACTTTATTTTTTTAACTTTGTAACTTACTTTTTTCGCAACTGAGTGACAACAATACACACTGTAGTGATGCTTATATGTGAACATACAGCCACTTAGATGGACACAGCACAGCCACTTGTGTGTAGTCTGGAGTCCACAACACAGCCACTTGTATACACAACACAGCTACTATCAGTCTGAACACAGCACAGCCACTTGTATACTATGGCACAACACTTGTATGAGTTTGGAGTTCACAGCACAGCCACTTGTATACACAGAACAACCACTATGAGTCTGGACAGCGCAGCTAATTTAACCAGCAGAGTACAGCGCAGCACACAACAGCATGCCTGGTTGCCCTTAAAGATGGCCTCACTTCTGGTACCCATAGAAATGAGTAATTGTCTCTAGTGGAGCATTTCAAGAAGGTAGCCTCCTATCTTGGGAGGCAGCAATAGACACTGGTATCCTAACCTCCAAAGTTTCAGCTTCCTTCATATCTGCTAGGAGAGCCCTCTAGCTTCATTCCTGGCACACTGACACAGACTCTAAGAAGGCCCTTGAGGCTCTTCACACTCATGGAACATTCTCTTTGGTTCAGAGTCAGACAAGATCGTGACCTCAGTGGTCGCATCTAAGATAGCCCGTCTTCCTTCTGCGGCAGCTACTAGGTTGCAAGCATCTAATTTTAGCTTCTTTTGGCCACAGGGCAAAGCTACGGGCCAGAATTTTTCTAGGTTCCAAGATTCCTCCAAGGGCTCCAAGCCCTGAGGTAAAAAGCCCTGGTCTACCAGATGCCCGGCCACCAAGCCAGCTGACAAGCCTGCCACATGATGGGTGGGCCTCCACCTCTGAAAGGCCGGCTTCTGCTTTTCTCCAAGACCTGGAAGGTGACCACGATGGATGCCTTGGTACAGAGTGTAGTCTCCCCAGGCTATGCTCTAACTTTTCAGGAATGTCCTCCAATCCATTTTTTTGCACAGGCCTTTTAGTGGATTCAGAAAAAAGAAAAAGCACGGCGGGAGTCCATTCACTCCCGATTAGTCTCCAAGGTATTTGTTCCAGTTCCCCTTTCCCTGGGAGGCAGAGGCTTCTATGCCATCCTCTTTTTGGTTCAGAAGCCAAACTGTTCCTTCCGGCCAATCCTCAACCTGTTGGTCCTCTTCCAGTCACCAACTGCGATGATGCCTGATGTTTGGCCTTTCCAACAGGGTGTCTTCCACATGCAGGCTGATATTTTCCTACAGTGGCTCCACAAAACTTTTCTGATTCATCAAGCTCTTCAATTATCTCATTGTGAGCCTCTGGACACTGTGGACATTTATCGGCTTATGTGGAAGGCGTGCACACCCTCTAGATTTTTGATGACAGGACAAGGGATTTTAACAGATTATGGCCATGTGGCTCTGTTTGACCGTACGCCACATCTTACAATGTGACGGACCTTCCTGCTTCGGCTGTGGTGACCGCTAATTCTACCCGGTCGGTGGGAACTTCTTGACCAGCTTTGAAAGTGATAATGTGGTCCTCTACCTATACATTTCTCAAATTGTATTAATTTGACTTTCGGGCGAAGGTTTCTCAGCGCAGCCCAGGAGCATCCCCTAACTTAGGGGCATAGTATTAGGACATCCGAATGGGAAGCCTGTTTCCCCTATGGAGGAAGAAGATAAGGAGATTTATGTTCATACCTGTTAAATCCTTTTCTTTGATTTCATAGGAGACACACAGCACCCATCCTGACGCACCTGACTTACAGGGTTTTACACTGCTTCCAGTCCCCCTATCTGCATTGTCTGTGTATGTTTGGACCTAAGTTAGTGCTGATCTTCCTACGTCTGCATCTAGCTCCTGCCTTGGGCTTGCTAATAAAACTGGCTGCCTGTGGCTAGGGGAGGGAATAGGGAAGAAGGAGCCTGGGCTGCTGAGAAAGAAAGAAAAGTTAACTGTTTGGTTGGCAGACTCCTACTCAGAGCCTATACCCAACGTGAAGCTTGTGTCCCCTATGGAATCAAAGAAAATGGTTCAACGGGGGAAGAACATAAATCTCCTTTTATCAGTCGTATATTTGCTTTGGACATTAACTTGAACCCCTATGTCCTTCTGTATCTTTGATGTTTTACAGGGATATCTTCACATTTTTGGGGAGAATATTGTGTATTATGAAAAATCTGTACAGTATTCCCCTACTTATAGATAAAATCTCATTCAGTTTGCTAAAAGGCATATATATATTAATTATTATTATTATTATTATTATTATTAATAATTTTTTTGGGGGACAAAACCCAAAAGAAAACAATGTATAATATAAAGAAGTAAATAGGATTAAGGGGGACATTTACTAAACAGTGATAAGAGCAGATAAGTGAGCCAGTGGAGGAGTGCCCATGGCAACCAATCAGCACTGGAGTAACATCTATAATTTGCATACTATAAAATTATACAGAACTTCTGATTGGTTGATGGGGCAACTTCTCCACTGGCTCACTTCTCCGCTCTTATCACTGCTTAGTAAATGTCTACTGTATATGTTACTGAACAGGGCTATGGCTATAAGCTTTTCAGGAAGGAGACAGATCGAAACACTCTTTTATCATTTGACAGTCACCATCCGAAATCATTAAAACAAAATTTACCAATATCACAATTTTTACGTGTGTTCAGGAATAATTCAGATGAGGATACTGCAGAACTACAGATTGCGGAGATGAAAGATAGATTTTTCAAAATATATTTATTGAATTTTGTCATTTTAAAACATTTAACAAAGTACATAGAGAATGTACAATGAGAGAATGAATACTGTACATAAGAGTCAATGAGTCGATTTATCCTCAAAAGGGGGAAAAGGTCAGCAATACAAGCATACAAGTAAGAAACAGTAACAGGTTCCGTATGCAGTTTCCAAAATACATATTGGCACAAGAGGTGTTAAACTATACACAATGACTATCAATCTAGTAGAAAATAGCCCGTTGTACAGTAATGTGGGGTAACATTGTCTGAAACAGTATATCGCATATCATTTGAAACATATACATTTCACATTCTCTACGGAGATTCCCAGAGACTCTCACATATATCGTAAGAAACTCTGGGAGGAAGGCAAACAGGTGAAAACAACAGAGGGAGAAAGGGGAGGGGGGGGGGGAAACTAGGAAAAGGATGTGGGGAATGAAAAACAATCGTCTCTGTCAATAATTAAGAATATCTCGAGTCTCGTATCACAATAAAGTATAATTATCTCTGTGTGTCTGATACTACAAGTTCTCACCAAAGCTGGAGATATATTTGATGTAAACATGAGTAAGCAACATTGAAAAGAAGGGCGGCCTAAACTCCCTTTTGAAAACATGATGACCCAGCATGGAAGCATAATGTGGGGAGACTATAAATTGGGGGATGTTGTACAGATAAATGGTTCCCATTTCTTAAAAAACTGTGCGGTTTCAGCAGAGGAACCCGTGGAAACAAGACATTTGTCATAAGACATATATTTAGACAGAAGGTTTTCTACTTCCATTAAGCTCGGTGTGTGTCTTGATATCCAGTTATTGAGAATCACCTTTTTTGCTACCTTGACAAAGATCATCAGAAAAGGTATTATCCTTCTCTTTGACATGGGGATATCCCATACCTCAAAGTTGGCAAACAGTAATGCTACTGGATCTAGTGTAGCTTTTAAGGAGAAGGATGTGTTAATATAACCTACAATTTTATACCAGAACCTTTTTATGTGACCACAGGACCAGAGATTGTGATAAAAAGTGGCCGAAAAGTACCCACACTTCGGGCATCTTCCCGTCTCTTCTTGGACAAAATGACTTCTCTGGCTCTGGGACACATATGCCTTATACAGAGTCTTTACGTGTATTTCCTGAAGGGTTGAAGACTGAACAACAGGTAGTGTCTGCGCATAGTATTTGAATATTGTATGACTATCCTGTAATAAAGGTATATCCTTACTCCAAGTGTCAGTTATCTTTTGCCAAATCTGAGCATGAAAGGGTTCCATAAGTTTTAAGTAGATGTCTTTAGGTTTATAACGTTTCTTGAGAAACTTAGAGAAGATGGGGAACAAAGGATCTACTGAAAGAGAAAAGGAGGTCATAGGGGGTAGTGAGTGTATGTAATGAAATAGCTGTAAGATGGAGAATTTATAGGAGTCGGGAAGATCATATAAATTCTGAAGATCCTGAAAAGACAACAGTTCGCCTCCTGGATCAAATACTTGGGCAATCGCTTTAAGGCCTTTCGTCCGAAGGCGTTGAAAAACTGGGTTTTCCAAGCCCGGAGTAAACATCGGGTTTCCCCATATGGGTAACCAAGGTGAATTGCAGGGGTTATGGTGTAACTTCTCATTTACAAACCACCAGGCTTCATAGGTATCTCTGAAAATCAATCTATTATATATGTGTGCGGGAATATGGGATTTAGGAGTGTGCAAAAGGGCTCCTGGGGAGAATGGGGCTAGAACAGTGCTGTCCAATGACACATCTGTGTAAATATTCTGTTCCGTCAGCCAGTCAAGGGCATACCTCAGCAAAAGCGCGCTTGAATAGTTGGCAAGATTGGGAAGTCCCAATCCTCCATTTGTTTTGGGCATTTGCAATTTTACCAAAGAGATCCCAGGTTTCTTAGACTTCCATAAGAATTTACTACATGCGGACATTATACGTTTCGTGTCCTTCCCTGTCAATTTGATGGGTAACATTTGCATTATATATGTCAATTTGGGGAATATCACTGTCTTAATGACTTCAATTCTACCCAGCAATGATAAAGGTAGGTTATGCCACCGTGATAAGGATTGTTCCATAAATGCAATCACTGGAGGGTAATTTAATTTATAGAGAGATTCTAATCTATCCGGGATATATATTCCAAGATATTTAAGTTTGGAGTCCATTATCTTAATAGTACTCAGATTGTCAGTCACTGAGAGGATAGGTCTAGGCCCGTTCAATACAAGGAGTTCCGATTTATTGACATTAATTTTATAGCCTGAAAAGTCCCCGAATTGATTGATGATATTAAGTGCAGTCGGGATAGAGTGGGTAGGATAAGACAGAAAAAGCAGCATATTGTCCGCGAATAGTGATAAGCAGAGGTCTGAGCTTCCCATCATAATGCCTTGGTATAGGGGGGACTGTCTGAGGGCGACGGCCAGGGGTTCGAGAGCGAGGGCGAACAATAAAGGTGACAGTGGGCATCCCTGCCTGGTTCCTCGCCCTATCTTAAAACTCGCTGACATCAGTCCATTGCATATGATTCTAGAGGTAGGGAGAGTGTATAAAGTTTTAATAAACTCTATAAATTTATCGGGGAAGTCAAATCTGGACAGAGAGTCATATAGGTGGTCCCAGCGCACCATGTCAAAGGCTTTTTCAGCATCTAGGGATAAAATTGCTCGTGGCACTTTGGACATGGCGCACTGGGAATCCTGCTTTAAGCGTTCCGCCAATATTTTGGTCAGAATCTTGTAATCCAAATTCAAGAGCGATATCGGGCGATATGAACCGGGATCAGACAGGTCCCTACCCGGCTTCGGGAGTACTCGTAATGTGGCTTCATTAAAATAATTTGGAAGGGTTCCCGATGCCAGCATACTATTATAAACTAATGCAAGAATTGGAGCTAGTTTGGGGGATAGTAATTTATAGAAATCGGAGGTATAGCCATCCGGGCCAGGCGCCTTCCCACGTTTCAACGCTGATAACGTCGCCAGAACCTCTGCAACTGTGATATCCGCCGTCAATTGCGGTTTACAGGAATTTGGTAACTTTGGGAGAGGCAAGTCTTCCCAGAATGATGACACTGATTGGGGGGCAGTAGGGAGAGGGGAATACAGGGTTTCATAAAAGTTTTGTAGCACCCTGGCTATTTGTGCATTAGATGAAGTCAGAGTACCATCTTGTTGTCTAAGAGGATGTATGGTGGGTGGTGCCCGTTGGCCCAGTAGTAAATTTGACAACAATTTGCTAGATTTATTCCCATACCTGTGGAATTTACATCTCCCTTTAAATGTGTATGAGGATTCTAAATGCATAAACAGGTTATCAAACTTCTGTGTGGCCGCCTTATAAGCTCTTTTCGTGAATATCGAGGGGTTACTTTTATAGGCCTGGAATGCCATGGTAAGAGACTGTTGGGCTGTAAGGTATTCTTTAGTGAGTGTTCGTTTACCCGAAACCGAGTGCGATATAATTACCCCCCTCAATGTGGCCTTAGCTGCTTACCAAAACAGCGTGGGGTTAGAATGAAGTGTGGATAAATTATCTTTTTCATAATGATCCCATGCTGTAGATACCGCTAGTTGCAAGGGGATGGACGTTGATAGGGACGCTGGACATCTCCAATTAATAAAATCATTTTGTTCCCTACTCAAAAATAAGTCTGTCCAGATAACAGCGTGATCAGATAAGGATATTGATTCCATTTCAACCCTCTCTACCCTGGGTAGCAAAGAGCTGGACAGTAACATGTAGTCAATTCGTGAGAGCGTCCCCTGAGCAGCCGACAAACAGGAGAACTCTCTCTCGGTAGGGTGTTTAACCCTCCACATATCCAACAACAGTAGTTGTCGTGCCAAAGCAGGTACTCCAAATTTAGGGAGTCTATGTCTAGCTAATCTGGGAAATTGCTTGTCCAGTTGAGGGAGAGAGATAATGTTAAAATCTCCACAAAGGAGAATAGGCATGTCTAGAAAGGGGGTAAGCAGGGATACAATGGTTTGAAAAAAGGAGTTAGAGTAGACAGAGGGAGCATATACATTTAGACAGACAAATTTTTGTTGGTCGCACTGTAGTTGGCATAACACATAGCGGCCCAAAGGGTCGGGTGTGAGCCGGGTTACTTCTATCCTGAGGCGACTTGTCGCCAATATAGCAACTCCCCGTGATTTGGAATTATAAGAAGATGCAGCTAAGACATTCCATTTAAGCATGTTGAGTTTCAGGACCTCAGTAGGGATCAGGTGCGTTTCCTGGAGAAACAGTAAATCAATGTGGAGCCTATTCAAGTACATCAATATATGTTTCCTTTTCGCGGGGGAGTTAATACCCCCCACGTTCCAACTACCTATTTTAATAGACATTGATAGAACAGAGCTGGAAGCAGTATAGTTTGATAACTTTCAAGTGAGGACATGCTGTCCCTTTGCCGGGACTTTTTTCAAAGCACATAGTACAAAGACAACAGAAAATATAACACGAGATAGAGAGAGACATGAGACGATAGCCCAAGTTGCCCTTCCAGGGGGCAGATAGACGAATCCAAGAATAAACATACATTTGGAAAACAAAAACAACAAAAAACAATACAAACATGTAATGACTTCCGGCAAAGTGGAGAGTATTGCAAAACATGGAAGTTAAAACTGTAAGCATATCTTGCTCCTAAGCAAACGCGCCTAGCTATTAAGACAGCACAAATTCCACAGCATTGCGTATCACCCGGTGGCATGGTATTTCACTCCTAGAAAATTATAGAATAGTAAAGCCTTACAAACACGCAAGCGCTATTCCTGAGAACGACTTAGGTGCATTTCCAGGGCATCTTAGGAAGTCCATAGATATCGAGTAAGCAGTGTGCCAAAAAACATAACCCTTAGCAACGTGTGTCACACGTAGCAGCATTGCAGTAGGTGGGCATATAACATAAGAGCTCCCATCAATCACAGTCAGACATCCCACGTTGGAAACCCTGGGATTCAGATTCCCCGGATAGGAAGGCTTCTGCATCCGATACTGTTAAGAAATCTTTAAAAGTAGAACCGTTGTAGAGACGCAGTCTTGCAGGGTACAGCAGAGCAAACTTACGATTCTCCTGAATTAGACGAGAACATATCGGGGCAAAATCCTTTCTCATTTTTGTCAGTTCTGCGGAATAGTCCTGAAAAATCAATATCTTGTGACCCTCCCAGGATATATTTCTCTGCCTGCGGGAGGCAGACCATATCAGTTCTTTGTGCAAGTAATTGAGGGTTTTAAATATTACTGCACGAGGGCGTGCTCCTTCTTGAGACCTGACTGGTCCTATCCTGTGCGCACGCTCGATAATAATATCATCACATCGATCTCGGACATGCAGTAAATCAGGCAATGTGAATTTAATACAGTCAAACAAGTCCTGGCCTTTCAATGACTCAGGGAGCCCAATAATCCTGAGATTATGTCTCCTAGAGCGATTTTCAAGATCTTGTATCTTATTGTGTAGCTGATATATTTCTTTATCATGGCGAGTGACTGATTGCTTCAGTCCTGCAACATCTGCAAAAGCTTCTCCCAGACGGTGTTCGGTATGTAAGACACGTTGTGTAAGCAGGGAGAGCTGTTTGTTTATGTCTGCCATCTGTGCTTTAAGGAGCGGGCACATAGCCAGGCGTATTGCTCCAATCATTTCCCCGTAAGTGACTGGGGTGTCAGGAGGTGGCAGGGGTATTTCTGTGGCCGCAGGGGAGCTAGGGTGGGTATCCCCCTCGGAATTAGTGCCTACCTCTGATCTAGGAGTCAGGGTGTCTTGCGGGGAGAGCAGATGAGAGGCGGGTGCAGTGCTGGAGCTGGCGTCCGGCGCCATCTTTGTTTCCGTCCGGCGCCGCTCCTTTTCTTTCTGTGAGCGGTTTCTGTTGTTGGGCATCGGGAGGAGGTATCTGTCCATGCAGCGGACAGGACGGAGTAAGCAGCGGGCGACAGCAGCACCGTGGGGGAGGCTGTTGAAGCCGTGAAATAGCTGGCAGGGCGCGTTCAGCAGCGGAGCTCACTGCCTCAGCTGCCTCGCATCAGGTAGCCGGAACCGGAAGTCGAAAGATAGATTTTTCGATAGAGGCTATGATTGTCCTACTATTGACTCCTGTTTACACAAAGCCAAGAATATTTACTTGAGTGGCAACATGACTAAACAAAAGGCAAATGATAATCCGTTTGTCATTGGCACTACGTTTAATGTAGCTGGCCTACTTGTGAGACAGGCAGTGAATAAACTCTGGCCTGTAGTTAGGAGAGATCCAGTCTTAAAAAAGTAACTCCCAAAAAAACCTTTAATCAGCTTTAGACGTGGGAGAAATGTCAAGGATATATTGATGCAACCGAATCTATCAATCACAAGCATGCCCAATACTTGGTTGGGACCAATGAAAAAGGGATGCTATAGATGCCCTAACTGTACAACGTGCCGAAGCATGTCGGTGGGACAGTATTTTCATCACCCGCATACGGGCAAGAAAATCCTGATATGCCATCGGGTTGGTTGCTTATCTGACTATCTCACCTGCCCCTGTTCGCTTGTATACGTTGGTAAGACCATTCGTCCTTTTAGGGAAAGAATGGCGAATCATCGAACTTCAATTCACCAAGCACTGGAACAGGGTGGTTCTGACAAGCCAGTGGCACGCCACTTCTGTACAGCCAAGCATTCAATCTCTTCCCTAAAGAGCATGATCATTGACAGGATTGAGAAACCACGTAGAGGTGGTGACCATGGAAAAATGCTGTTGAAATGTGAAGCAGCTTGGATTTACAAGCTTGATACCATCTGTCCCCGTGGTCTAAATGAGGCCATACAATATAATATATTCTTGAAATGAAGTTAGCATCATATCTCTCCTGTGGATTGAACTTGTTTACACTAATTTTTCTTTTTTCTTTTGGTGTGGTAGATCTGTCTCCTCCTGTAATGCTGTGGTATTTTCACCACTTTTTATCTTATATTTGATATATTTAAGTGTTTGTCGTATTCAAGTATGTGAAGGTATTTGATATACTTCAGTATTTGCCCAAATGCCGTGACAGCACTATGTACCTATCACTTCTTAGTGTTCAAATTCAATTTCCAGGTTTGTCTGCATTGGAACACAAGCTGTAAATATTTGGAACGCAGCTTGTGCTATGGTAACGTCGATGAGTGGGTGTGCCGGTCAGGTGACCGTGTATATCTCTGTGCTGGCATGTTGTGATATGGTTTCCTCCCCAGGACGTGATTTCCCGGTGTACCATCCTGAGCTGCACACTTCCGGGAGGTGGAGTTGGTGGTCTAGGAAGTGCGGCATCAGGTGGAAAGCACGCCGCTATAGTAAGTGGAACGCAGGCCACGTGACATTAATGGATTAGTCCGTTTGAGGCTAGTAATTTGTTATTGATACAATGATTGAGATTTATTCCTGTGGTGGCACAAAGGTTGTCTGGCTATGTTATGGGATATGGTTATGTGACTCTTTATGAAGTGTATTTTCTTTTTTAGAAATGTGTGCAATAAGGGGTATATTGTGTCATTTTATTAACCTCCTGGTGTGGGGAAGACTGGTGAGTGCTCCTAACTTCATTGGCTATATATATATATATATATATATATATATATATATATATATATGTAAAAAATGCAGTAGATAAGATGCTTCTAAGCGACCAATGGTGTCATGAAATTTTAAAAGGAGGTTCAATTAAAAAGTTTTAATCAAATAAAATTTGCACCAGTAAAAAGTATAACACAAAACCACATATAATAAGAAAACCAATAAAAATAATTAAAATGTCTCTGGAGATGTAAATAGTGACCAAAATTCATATACAATGGTACTAAAAAATTCTAAAACATAGGAGGACCCAAATAATAAATAATAAAAGTTAAATACAAGATCAACGTAAAATAAAAAGATTAATATCTTAACTTGGAGAAGGTAGGTGGGGGAAATTTTATTTGATTAAAACTTTTTAATTGAACCTCCTATTAAAATTTCATGACACCATTGGTCGCTTAGAAGCATCTTATCTACTGCATTTTTTACATTATTTACAAAGCACTTTACCAATGCTTTTTACTTAAGGTGTAGCTGACGCCCGAATTTATGAGAGGGAGTGTCTTTTAAGGAGGATAGTTTTCGGTGTTCTTGCACAAGCACTTTTATTGACGTACTAGTACTAATAGGTCATCGCTAATTGGCGCTGTTAAGCTTCTTTCTTTTCACATATATATATATATATATATATAATTATTTTTATTATTATTAATAAATTTTTGGGGGGACAAAACCCAAAAGAAAACAATGTATAATGTAAAGAAGGTAATAGGATTAAGGGGGACATTTACTAAGCAGTGATAAGAGCAGAGAAGTGAGCCAGTGGGGAAGTGCCCATGGCAACCAATCAGCACTGAAGTAACATCTATAATTTCCATACTATAAAATTATACAGAGCTGCTGATTGGTTGATGGGGCAACTTCTCCACTGGCTCACTTCTCCGCTCTTATCACTGCTTAGTAAATGTCCCCCTAAGATTGGAATAAATAAACCTCTCTATTTGGGTGCAACATATATTGCAGATCACTGTCTGCTTCCACAGACAAGTAAAAATGCATGTAATAGTGTGTTACTGACATGCCTGCGACTGGCTAATCTTATTTTACCCGCATGAAACAGACATATTATATTGCATATTAGGTTGGGATGCCCCCCACCACCCAGGTCATGGCTAATGGTAGAGCCGGCCCTTCTATTATGCATTTAGAAATCTTGGCAAACTGGGGGCTCTTGATTGCAGCGGTTATTATTGGTATATAATGGAAACTCAGTATAATCGTGACAAAACGAATCACCCGAATGTCCAAGATAGAGATGTCTACTCTCTGCGGAGGCACCTGGAATCAGTGGGAGATCCCAACAGCAGAAGTGTTTCCTGGAAGGCAGGTGTCTTTAGAAGATGAACAGAAACTTCCAACGCATTTCATTTAGGCCAAACTTCTTTTTCCACTTTTTTTTTTTTACATTTTAAGATAAATGATAAAATGTAATGCTAAACAGAAACCGGCAAAAAATTGGTACAGAAGGTTTAATAATAGCAAGTACGAGACCTTCTGTACCAATTTTGTGCACCAGATCTGATTATTTGGATTTATTGGCGGGATTTGGATTTGCCAAACAGCCGTGACGGGGTTTGGTTTTGGATTTTTTTTTTAAATTGTCAAAAAATGCCAAAAGCACATGATTTTTGCATATTTTTTGTACCTAGAGTATGATTAACCTCAGTAACATTAATTTCCCGTCATTTGCAGACAATTTTGACCACCTTATAGCTCACAATATTGTCTTCATCCACTTCAGGTCAAAGTCTGGAGCGAGCTGGCTGGTTACTTACTACTAGGCGACAGAGCAGCGGCACAAGCAGACGACAGTTTGTAGCATATCTATGAAACACTGTCACACAGCAGTGGGATAATTGAATGGTGGTGCAAGATGGAATTCTCCTTGGGCAGCTCCTGATTGGCTGCCGGTCCGTGAGCTTCGATTGGCTCACGGCCGGCTCTGTATTAAGAATATTGCCGCGGAGAGTGGCTCTGCCTCTGACCCTCCGTTGCTGCCTGCTGATGCACAGGCAGCTGACCTGTGTCCCTGATCCTGACTACAAGCACCCGGGCCCCATCTCAGTCCGGTCCCGAGACTGCAGTACCGACCGTCCACCCTTGATGGCGGGCCTGGCGACAATGGCTGCCACACTTGTGGCTGAAATTATTGGTTTGTTTGGGCCCCCAAAAAACAAGCTACCAGCTGCCTTAAAGCAACAGCTCTACAGTGTCTAGGAGATGTCATCACCATTGCCATCCTTATCCTCATCATCATCACACAATATTAATTTATTCCCAATGGAATCCACCATTACAGATGTCTCTGTATTTCAATGTAATTGCTGGGAAAGGTCTTGCTCGTGGAATTTCCACTTCATTTTGATGATCATCATCTTTTCCACATTTTGAGGAAGTAGCCTCCTACGCCCTTCACTCACAAGGTTCCCAGCTGTGCTGAAAACTCTCTCAGCTTAAGTAATACAAAGCCAGTTTCCTTCCAGTACACAAAGGGACTCTGTGACATGCCTACTTTTATGGTGTAGTGAATATTATCCTCTACCATTCTTTGGATGGTGACCGTATCAGATGGAGTTACAGTAGGGGTGTCACTAATACTGGCCAATTCATTTAGAACTAAGCAATTGTCAAAATGTTGTTTTGACTGATCTGCATCCCCACTAGGTCTTTTGGGAATATTTAGTTTTTTCCTGGCTGTTTCGGAAGAAACTGGAGGAGACGTCACTTGAGCTGCCAACTTGCCCACCAGGAGCTCTTTACATCTCTTAAGATCTGTGTCAGCTGGAAAGAAAGACACAGCATACGACTTGAACCTAGGATCAAGAACGGTTGCCAAAATGTAGTAATCCGATTTCAAGATATTGACAACCCTTGGATCCAGGCAAAGCGAAAAAAGGACTTGATCTGCAAGTCCAGCATATTTTGTGGATTTGCCTTGTTTTATCTCCTCCTTCAATTTCTCCAGTTGTTTTTTCCAAAATCCTAATTAGGGGAACCACCTGGCTCAAGCTACTTCGAAGGGTTTGAGCACCAGCTTGTCCCACACTGGGTGGAGTTAGACCGCTTTCACACATGGTACTATACTTTGTGTACTAGGGTGCAGTGCACACAACAAAACAATTTAAACAGCAAACAAGTTTTGTTTTGGTTTTTTTGGGGGGGACACAGCTTGTCCCAGATAGCGTGGAGTCAGACCGTTTTCACACACGGTGATATAGGACTACTGTGTACTGGGGTGCAGTGCACACAACAAATAATGTAAACAGCAAACACATTTTTTTATTTTTTGGGGGACGCAGCTTGGTCCACACTGCATGGCGTCAGATTACTTTCACACACACAATGTGAACGCAGAGGGTGGTGCCTCCATAGTCACGGCAGTACCACTGTGATGGACTTAGGGGACTGGTCACTGGACACAGTGACAGCACCACAGCCCCTTTGATGGACAGTGACGGCACCAAAAAAAACAACAGTATCTGTGATGGACACAATGACTGACAGCCTCTTAGATGTACACTACTGACTGACAGCTTCTTATATATACTAACCCCCGGGCCGTTATAACACTGACTGACACAGCCCTACAGACAGCCCCTGATGGACACTCTGACTGACAGCCCCTGATGGACACTCTAACTAACAGCCCCACAGCACAGCCACTGATGGACACTCTGACTGACAGCCCCACAGCACAGCCCCTGATGGACACTTTGACTGACAGCCCCTGATGGATACTCTGACTGACAGCTCCACAGCACAGCCCCTGATGGACACTGACAGCCCCTGATGGACACTCTGACTGGCAGCCCCTGATGGACACTCTGACTGACAGCCCCACAGCACAGCCCCTGATGGACACCCTGACTGACAGCCCCAAAGCATAGACCCCGTTGGCGTCCCGAGCCGCGGGATGCCAAGCATTTATAGACTGAGAGTCTCACAAGAATCTGACGCGGGGTGATGATGTTCAGCCTCTTCTGCGATCCCGAGCCTGACGGGAACTTCGCAAGCTGGGCTCGCGAACGGCTCGGGGGGCTATGGTCGGGAGATGTTCGGTTTCCTGGAAATCCGAACCGCTCATCTGCACTTTCTATAGCATACATTTGTGAGAGACAATTCAGTTGTAGCCATATTCACCCATAAAGATTTTATTGTTTGTCTTCTTTATATTTCACCAACATTTATTATCAATCCTGCTGCCTTGGGGTGTAACTAGATATTTGGCAACCCCATCATTTTTAAGTACCTCTTATATTCCTTACAATAGTGATAAAAACATATTTACATATGAAAGTTGAGGAGGCGGGACCATCAGTCTGCAGGTACAATAGTAGGTGCATGCTTGTTATTATTATATTTGCACCTTTGCTCCCAAGTGACCTGGGGAAACTGACTTATATTATGAAATTGGAAGTGCACGTCTGTGCTACGTATTTGAGCTATATTTTAATTGAACATATGACATGTTCATATGTTATATTTCAATATGAAATTAGATATATTACAAGCAGGATAATATTACATATACCATATTTTTCAAGCAGCCATTTACATCAACACCAGCTAATTAAGGTGCTGCTCTATAATCTTCTTGAATTACATTTTATTATATTGCACAGACTCATTCGCATAGGCTGTATGTGTACCATCAGATGCAGTCAGAGAAATTGCAGACTGCAGTCACCCATTTTGCCCTATTATTGACACCACCACCATATGAATCAAAATGTACAGTAATTAAATACCAACAACTTTTGTTACATAATATTGGGGGTAATCCAGAGCTGATCGTAGATGTGCTAAATTTACTCTGACATGCGGGGGGAACGCCCAGCACAGGGCTAGTCCGCCCCGCATGTCAGGCCTTAACCCCCCCCCCCCCCCTTCCCCCTCCGCAGAGGTACAAAAGCATTGTATGGCGGCGATGTTTTTGTACCTGATGAGTAGCTCCCTGCCAGCGCAGGTCACGTCCCGGGTTGGAGCGGCTGCGTGTGACGGAACGCCCCCCCATTGGTTCGGACACGCATCTGTTGTCCGTACCGCGCCCCACCAACGGTGTTCTAACGCCATTGGCATGCCCCCTCCCGCCCTACAACAGCCTCTGCCTGTCAATAAGGCCGATGCAATCACAGCCAGTGAGATGCTGATAGCATCTCACTGGGCTCCGGGGGTGCGCACGCACAGTGCGGCCGCTGCGCATGTGCACTCCACACAGTAATTCAGACTGCGATTGCTGCCGTTGCAGCTATCCAGTCTGAATTACCCCCATTGTTTTAGCTTCATAGTATTAAAACGTACATACATACATACAAATACACGTATTTGTACATTGCTGGGAAAACACTGGTTGCAGCCCTCTATGGTGCAACTACCGTTGGGTCCCACAGCTCTGGGGTGGAGGGTTGGATCTGTCTTCCTTGTCCATCCCATGTTTCTTTATTAGTTTTTTTTTTTTTGCATTTGGGTGGTACATGGAGCCCTTACAGTATGTTACGACAAGTGGCTAGTTACACCCCTAACCTCTAGTCACCCTCTGGTGTAACGTGCTGGTGAGGCAGATGGTTTATCCACAAGGACAGACGAAAAGAAGGTCAAGGATAACCAAGGTCAGGGACACTTGAGGACAGAAAAGAATGTACAATACACAGGAAACAATACCAAAGAATTCGGGGATGCTGGAGCAGGAATCAAATTAACTATACTCTGCACTAAGTAGAGGGCAGGTTCAAATTGGCACCAAGAATGACGGCAAGTGTTGGTACATATTGTTCTATTTATTGTCATATATCATTGATCTACAGATCATTGATTTACAGACCAATGCTTGTCAATCGATGTTCATTTTTGAACAAGTAGCACCTTTTTACATTGGTGAGTGGAGGTTGTTTTTGGAGGTCAAGGGAGAGCTCACTATCTTGATGATTTTCTCTATGTGGGTTCCGCTGATTCAGATTGCAGTGGCAATTTTTTGTTTTCTATGCAAGCGTTGTTCTTTAAACTTTTGTCTTTCTTTTCAGGGGATTTGGATCAATACATCTGTGGGGTCTTGTGGCATTTCTTGGGACAAGATGGTTAAGTTTAGCAATTCCACTGCACATTGCATGACTTTACATAAGATAATGCCTCTACAGGTCCAATCTCTTTATGGCCTTTTGAACAATAACAGTTTGGTCATCCCCATGGACAGGGTTGTTTGCAGGAAGCTGGAGAGGGCCATGACTGGGGTTGCCTGGCCTCACCATTTTAATTGCTTATCATTTCAGACTAAAGTGGACCATTATGTTCAGGTTTCTTTACTTGAGGATTTTACTACTATAAGGCTCTGGCTTGCCCCACTCGTTGATAAATTTCAACTACAGCTGTTCACTGACACAGCAGGACCTTCAGGGTTTGGTTGTTACCTTAATGGTGCTTGGTACCTTTTGCTAGATGTATGGGTACAGTCAGGTTTAACTAGAGATCTCCTGCTTCTCCAACTCTTCCTAATAATGATGGCATTGGAAGTTTGGGGCTAACGATTGTGTATGCTTAGGTGTTATATGTAATCTTGGTGTAGTACATTATATCAACTGGCGAAAGACTAAGTCTTTGCTAGTGTTATGCATGTTTGCGCAGCTCATTCTGACATGCTTGTGATTCATTATATTGTTTAAAGCTCAACATGTGCCTGGAGTTGACAATGAGATTGCCAATGCTTAATCTAGGTTTCAGTGGGTTCCTTGATTCCTGAGGCTGATGCTGTTGGAGTGCTCTGCCCTTAAGTTTAGCAGGTTATCAGTCCGCATGGAGGGGTTAGCAGAGCAATCTATCACCCCTTTCATCCTCAGGGAATACCATCAAGCTTGATATTAGTGGGAAGATTTATCCCAAGCTAAAGGCATGTATGTAAGAGTCGGCACCGGTCAACCCTTTCTTTTATTTGGTGGCTTTATGTATTGGTAGATCGAGAATAGTGGTTTATAGATATCTGGTTATTGTATTTCCTTTTTCTCTAACTTGAAGGACATCCCTGGCTTTAGCAGGAGTTTTCTTATCGTGAGAAATCTGAAGGTTGGGCTTGTATGGAGGCAGTTCCACCCAACAAGAGGATTCCAACAACCCTTCTCTTCTTCCTGCTATCCTGCAAGCCGTTAAAGATGTGGTGATTTCATAATTCAAGGCACTTTTGTTTAAATTAGCTTTTTCCATGGCTTTCCATGGGCCTTCTGAGTTGTAAAGCTGGTAGTTTCCTCCAAGTGGAGGATTACGACTGTGCTCTGTTCAAAAGTACTTGTCAGAGAGAGGTCTTTGCTGTGCCAACTGCATCCTTCCAAGACTTATCAGCTAGATAGGGGCTGGTGGATCTTGTTGGTGTCCTCCAAGGACTGTTGAGTTGAGTTGAGTTATCTTGTTACCTTAGCCACTCATCAGCGGGTTACTGGCTTCTGCACAGTGATTGATCATGGTGCATTATGTTTCCAGTTTTGGACTCTCTCTGTGGGACTTTGGTATGCATTAATGTCAGATTGGTACTGCTATGTTTGCCACATCTGCAGGATTTCCTGTTTTGGAGATACAGGCCTATAGGTAATGAAAATTGACAAGTGATAAATATTACATTTGGCCTGATCATTTAGTTTATGGTACTTAGTGGTTTGTTTGTCTTTACTGGTTTGTTATGTCTTGTGGTCCTGTTTGTCTTTCCTACTCAGGGATTAGCTACTTACCACTGTTGGCAGTAGGAGTCTTGAGGGATTTGACATTTTTTTCCTGAACTGACAGCCCTAATTCAGCTGTTTGAGCTGTTTTTTTATGTTGTGGCATGATCTTAGACCTAAGCTTTTAGATCAAGCTAAGCGTTTTGATATGCCTGAGGATATCTGTAACAGAAAACAAAACAAAAAACAATATCCGATTCAATCAGACTGTAACAATTAAAAAAGTTAAAGGTGTTCTCCTTCTACCAGCAGAACTAGTGCCGACAGAGGCCCTTTAACAGAGGAGGGGGCCCATCTCTATTGCGCATGCGCGAATCACCATTAAATAGCCGCATTGCCCATTTTTCTAGTGGTATCTGCCGCTATGCAGCTAGCGCCGGACTGATGGAGAGGGAAGTACTATTAAATGGGTGCAAAGTATGTGGTGTGTGGGACCCCCTGGACACCTTGCACCCACTATAGATACACCAGTGAGTGTTAGGTCACAAAGCGTTACTGTACCCTGGTCATTAGATGGACTGTTACTGCATGAACCAGCCAATAACACATATTAACCACATGCAGTATATAGAGGTGTCCTCCCTCATCATTGCTGACATTAAACAGCCCTTGTAGTCGCACCTAGCAGTGAGCGAGTTTACTAACACAGAGCATCTTTTTGTGCATTTTTCCCCAAAAATGTGTCTTATTCACATCACTGTTCGAATGAGACGCACAAACAGACTATGGGGTGTATTCAATTAGTGTCGGATCCTCTCCGACGGAGAGGATCTGACACTTCAGTATTCAATTTGCGGGCATTTCTGACAGGTTTTGCCTGTTTTCAACAATGCCATCCGACTTTTTGAAAAATCGAATCGGCATTGTCGAAAACGGGGGAAAAACCCGTCGAAAATTCCCGCAAATTCGACAAAATACGCTGATTCATGTAATTTCCAAAAAGCCGGAATTTCTGACAAGTCAGAAAAATGGCAACAGACTTGAATAGGTCGAATCCAGATTCAACCAAAAAAAAAGTTGGAAAAAGCTGTTTCTCTAAAACGTTGGATTAATTGAAAAGACCCTTATGCTGATAAAATGACATGTTCAGAAAGTACATCCGGCTGAAATTTTCAGTCACAGTTGTAAAACAGGGGAAAACTTACTGGTATGTGCTAGCAGGACCCGCCACACACACTGTACACCACTGGACTTACTGTACATTTCCATTAGAGTCAGTGCACTAAGAGGGAACATAGCCCTCATTCCGAGTTGATCGCTCGCTAGCTGCTTTTAGCAGCACTGCACACGCTAGGCCGCCGCCCTCTGAGAGTGTATCTTAGCTTAGCAGAATAGCGAACGAAAAATTTGCAAAACTGCTACTAAATAATTCTTAGCAGTTTCTGAGTAGCTCCGGACCTACTCACAGATTGCGATCAGCTCAGTTCGTTTAGTTCCTGGTTTGATGTCACAAACACGCCCTGCGTTCGCCCAGCCACTCCCCCATTTCTCCAGACACTCCCGCGTTTTTCCCTGACACGCCTGCGTTTTTTAGCAAACGCCGAGAAAACGCTGAGTTGCTGCCCAGAAACGCCCCTTTCCTGTCAATCATTTACCGAACAGCAGTGCGACTGAAAAGCGCCGCTGAAGCCACAGCAAAACTGCTAAGTTTTGTGTTAAATAACTAAGCGCATGCGCCCTGTGTGCCTTGCGCATGCGCATTTTGCAACAAATCGCAGCATAGCGAAAATCGGCAACGAGCGAACAACTCAGAATGACCCCCATAGGTTGTTATTCAGACCTGGATGCAGCCGATCATTCACACGCAGCCGCCACATCCAGGTGGTCTGTGCACGCACACCGGCTGTTGTACGCGTACGTGACCTTACAGATTGCGTCCGCATCCAGGAAGAATGTGGCCGCAGTGTGATTGACAGCGGCGGGTGGGGCATTCTGAACAGGGACAGGCCAGGACCAGTTTCGTGGGATACAGCGTGACGTCACACGCAGCCGTTCCGAAAAGAGAAAATGGCGGCAGACTGCGCTGCTAAGGGTCAACCTTAGTACTGAAGCATCCTCAATAGCATTGGGAGGCAACTGCACACATGCTGGGCAGCCTTACCCTGTGATGTGCGGCCCCCAGCATGTGAGGAGATGAACGCAGATCTGGCTGTGTATGTAGCGATCTGTGTTCATCTCTGAATAAGGGCCTTAAGCCCCAGGATTAGGGGTTGATGGCTGCAAAGGTGTTTCTAAAGAAATACTTTACCTCCCGGAAGAAGGGTCCCCTTTCAGAGACACTGCACTGACCGAGACTGACTACATAAAGAGAAGTGTTTATGAGTTGGAGAGCACTGTGACTGCTCCTTGCATTTAAATTATTTCAACTATTTTTTTTACTTACATCAGTGGTCGAAGCGGAAATTTTGAAGTGGGGGTATGAAAAAGTCAAGGATGTAATTATGCGCGTGCCGAAGGCGCATGCGCTCCAGAAAAGGGGGCGTGGTCACCCAAAAGGGACGTGGTCACTCAAAAGGGGGCATGTCCAGTGTAGTAGAACCCCTTATACTATCTAGTACTGGTGCCCCATTCACTTTAAAGCACACAGTACAAGCTGAAATTCATATTATAGCACACGGTACGAGCCAATATTCATATTGTAGCACAATGAATGAGCCGATGAGTTGAAATTCACATTGTAGCACACCGAATGAGCCGAAATTCACATTGTAGCACACTGAATGAGCCGAAATTCACATTGTAGCACATTGAATGAGCTGAAATTGTGACAGCAGGGAGAGAGAGAGTGACAACAGGGAGAGAGAGAGAGTGACGACATGGAGAGAGAGTGACGACAGTGATGACAGTAAGAGAGTGACGACAGTGACAGAGAGTGACGACAGTGACAGAGAGTGACGACAGGGAGAGAGAGTGATGACAGGGATGACAGGGAGAGAGAGTGACGACAGAGAGAGAGAGTGACGACAGGGAGAGAGAGTGATGACAGGGAGAGAGAGTGACGACAGGGAGAGAGAGTGACGACAGTGACAACAGGGAGAGAGAGTGACGACAGGGAGAGAGAGTGACGACAGTGATGACAGGGAGAGAGTGGCAACAGGGAGAGAGAGTGACGACAGTGACGACAGGGAGAGAGAGTGACGACAGTGACGACAGGGAGAGAGAGTGTCAACAGGGAGAGAGAGTGATGACAGTGATGACAGGGAGAGTGACGACAGGGAGAGAGAGTGACGACATGGAGAGAGAGAGTGACGACAGTGACGACAGGGAGAGAGAGTGACGACAGGGAGAGAGAGAGTGACGACAGTGACAGCAGGGAGAGAGTGACGACAGTGACAGCTGGGAGAGAGAGAGTGACAGTAGGGACAGGGACGGTAAGGACAGGGAGAGAGGTGACAGCAGGGGAACATTAACTCATTTGTTGCTGGTGGCAGGCGGCGGTGAGCGGGTGAGCGGGCTGGCGGCGGTGAGCAGCGGGCGGCTGTGAGCAGCGGGCTAGTACTACGCTCTACACAGCCGCCGGCAGCCGCGCAGGGACGGGGAGCAACATGTGCAGCAGGATGGCCACTTCCCTCACCTCCTGTTGCACTTTCAGTTCCTCATTTCCAGGTCAGTGGAAGAAGTGGCGGCATACCATACCGCCGTATACCGCCCCACTTCGACCACTGACTTACATAGTATCTATTTTTAACTCATGAATCTCTTATGTATAAGGAACATCAGCAGCAGTTACACAAGCAACATTAATCACATACCTACCCCGTCCTATTCCCATTTATATCCTCCTCCACCCCAACACCCCCAGTGCAGCGCTTTACCCACTAAGTACCACAGAAAGCAGTCATGCCACATATCATTTTAATCAGCATAGTCTGCTTGTGTGCATCTTATTCGCGTAGTGATGCAAATAAGACGCATTTTTGGGGTGAAAATAATTGCTTGGCGCTAGCCTAGTTTACAGGAGGTGCCAGCTGTCATGTGCCCTGTGTGACTCATTACATATGAAGGCTACATGAAGAAGGACACATTTGTATGTAGTCCTTGCCATTAGGAAGCACTGATGCCGAGTGCGACGCTTAGGGATCTCAAACTATAGTTCTTCTAAGTGTCAAACAGATGTGGAATGTTGTTTCAATCCATCCAAAATAAAGAAGCACAGGGGAAGGGTAGAATACAGAAGGCATAACAACGGGATTTAAACAACACGCACTGGGGGACATGTATAATAGTTGCGGCACAGATAGAGAAGTAATGGGAAAATATGTCTCACCTGCATAAAAACAGCACCTGTTATTTTAACAAATGTCCCCCACCTAGTAACCAGCATTTGTTGGATACCAGGTCCAGCATATGTGGAATAATAACATTTGTAGTGCTAGTTTTATATCATAGATGCTGCTTATTTTCATTCTGATGAGAATCTTATTTCTTTTATTTCTTTTCAGAAGCCAGATAACTGCATAGAGGGCATGGGGATGCAGCTTCATAAAAGTCACATACTGTATATGGGGCTTTTGTGAGCATTTCTAATACAAAGCAATTCACTTAGCAAATAATTATTATTTACCTATACAACTGATTAAAAATTGTGTGACTAACGGACTAGGTAATGTTATTGGTCCCTTTCGTGTTAAGACAATGTAGTTAGGTCATTGCATTAGTTGGCAATGACCTTGCACACGGTCAGCACTGGACGTGAGATGCTCTATAGTGGATGATATGGCTCGTATTTTGTTAGCTTGGCCATCGTGCACTATTGTATATTTATATTGCTTTAAATACTGTAAATAGCTAACAATTTTCTGCCAAATTTGTGTCTCGGTGTTTTTATATCAGGTTAATTTATTGTTATTATTGTGAAGTACACACAAGGTAATCCTCAACCAATAGGTTTATAACAAATTATGTAAGAACAAATTAGATGAATAAATCATACAGGTGCAATTAAACTATAATTTACGATCTAGCCCTCAACTGTGTATGTTTCATAAATATGACAAGAAGTTACTATTTTGTTCTGTGCAACTCTAGTTCCAAGGACAATATGAGATGTTGATTTGCAGTGCAAACAAAAGCTGGGAAAGTATGAGAAAGAATGTATAAAGTACTGATAAACTTTACTGAATTCATTGCACTGCAGGCATTTAAAAAAAAAAAGTGATTTTGTGAAAGTGAATTCAACTTGTGAATTGCCAGACACCTCAAAATGCAGTTAATATGTCATGCCTGTAGGTTGACAAAAATCTTGTTGCATGTACAGTATTCCTTCAATAGTGATGTACAAATGAGAAGGCCCTTAGGTGCTATATTAGAGAGCTAATTATGGTATTAAAGTTTACATGTCAAAAATATTCGAGCCAAAGAAGATATACTACAAACTCTGTTAAACTAACTATTTAACCAGAGAGATATTGGCAGTGTTAAAATCCTGCCTGTTTCTACAGACAGAAATTCTAAATACTATGTATCATCTGTTGGTGGTACTTGAAGACTAAGATGTACTTTCATTATACAGTCATAATGTTGACTTTAGACTGCACAATAGTACAGAGGGAACTGATGAGTGGAAGAGCAAAGGGACAATAATTTGGTGTGCCTCCATACACTGCTAGATGCATGGATGCAGTCTACATTTACAGCATGGAAAAGGGTCCGGATAATTGGTCCCACCCATTTTCCAGTCATTTTTAAAAATTTAGAGGCTGTGGACAATTTATTTGTGTCCACGCACTGGACAGTAATCATTCAAGACAGTTCATCAGCTGACCTGAACGATTATCTCTCAGTGTATGGCAGCTTTAGCAGCTGATTTCTAAAATACCAAATTACAAATAATAAACAAGTGGCAGAATGGGGGGAAAAAGTTGGAAATTTGACTACAAATAACTACAAGAGCATTTGAAAATAACCAAGGACTTGAGTCTCCACATTCTACAGTAGGTTTTTAATGCTATGTCATGATTAAATAACAATGCTTTTATATGAAAATGGAAGTGGCAGACCAAAAGAAGAATCTTGGCAATCTTGGTAATTACTATGTTATATTGGTTTGTCTCTTCAAGTGCTTGTTGAACATCTCAGTCCTAAACCATGGGCATTAGCATGGAGTTAGTCCCACCTTTACTGCTATAACAGCCTTCACTATTCTGTGAAGGATTTACACTAGATTTTGGAACATGTCTATGGGGATTTGCATCTATTCAGCCACAAGAGCATTAATGAGGCACTAACATTGGGTGATAAGGGCTGGGTGGCTGTTTGGGTGTGATGTTTGGATGTCCACATACTCTTGACTAGAGATGTGCGGCTGGCACTTTTCGTGTTTTGTGTTTTGGTTTTGGTTCTAATTCCACTTTCGTGTTTTCGTTTTGGCTTGGTTTTGCCAAAACCACCCTTTTGGTGTTTTGGTTTTGGATCTGGATGATTTTTGAAAAAACATAAAAACAGCTAAAATCACAGAATTTGGGGGTAATTTTGCTCCTACTGTATTATTAACCTCAATAACATTCATTTCCACTCATTTCCTGTCTATTTTGAACACCTCACAATATTGTTTGTAGGCCTAAAAGTTGCACCGAGGAGGCTGTATGACCAAGCTAAGTGACACAAGTGTGCGGCAAAAACACCTGGCCCATCTAGGAGTGGCACAGCAGTTGCAGACAAGATGGCACTATTCAAAAACTAGTCCCCAAACAGCACAGGATACAAAGAAGAAAAAGAGGTGCACCGAGGCTGGTGTATGATTAAGCCAAGCAACACTAGTGTGTAGCACAAACACCTGGCCCATCTAGGAGCGGCACTGCAGTGTCGGACAGGATGGCACTTTTCAAAAACTAGGCCCCAAACAGCACCTCATGCAAAGATGTAGAAGAGGTGCAATGAGATAGCTGTATGACTAAGCCAAGCGACACAAAGAATTGGCCCATCTAGGAGTGGCACTGCAGTGGCAGACAGGAGGGCAGATATAAAAAAAAGGCCCCAAACAGCACATGATGCAAAGAAGAAAAAAAGGTGCACCAAGATTGCTGCATGACTAAGCTAAGCGACACAACCACCTGGCCCATCTAGTAGTGTCACGCAGTGGCTGAATGTCGAGAGTGGGCCGCAATTGTTCTGTCCACTGACAGCATCTCCAGCATGCCCCTGTCATTTTTTTAAATTTCTGCAATTGGTGGACTTATACGGCAGTACCCCAGGACTAATACGGTAGTGTCAGACAGGATGGCACTTTTCAAAAACTAGGCCCCAAACAGCACCTCATTCAAAGATGTCGAAGAGGTGCAATGAGGTAGCGGTATGACTAAGCCAAGCGACACAAACAATTCCCACTGGAATTATACGTCCAAATCACTGGAATTAAATGGCAAAATCACTGGAATTATACGTCAAATTAACTGGAATTATACGTCCAAATCACTGGAATTATACTGTAAAAATACTGCTAAATCACTGGAATTATACATCCAAATCACTGGAATTATACGTCCAAATCACTGGAATTACACGTCCAAATCACTGGAATTAAATGGCAGTACCACTGGACATATACGGAAGTGTCAGACAGGATGGCACTTTAAAAAAATAGTCCCCATACAGCACATGATGCAAAGAAGAAAAAAAGGTGCACCGAGGTTGCTGTATGACTAAGCTAAGCGACACAACCACCTGGCCCATCTAGTAGGCTCAGTGGCTGAATGTCGAGAGTGGGACGCAGTTGTTCAGTCCACTGACAGCATCTCCAGAACGCCCCTGTCATTTTTAAAAAAAATTCTGCAATTGGTGGACTTATACGGCAGTACCTCAGGACTAATACAGCAGTACCCCTGGACTCATACAGCAGTGTCAGACAGGGTGGCACTTTTCAAAAACTAGGCCCCAAACAGCACCTCATGCAAAGATGTCGAAGAGGTGCAATGAGGTAGCTGTATGACTAAGCCAAGCCACACAAAGAATTGGCCCATCTAGGAGTGGCACTGCAGTGGCAGACAGGAGGGCAGATATAAAAAAAAGGCCCCAAACAGCACATGATGCAAAGAAGAAAAAAAGGTGCACCAAGATTGCTGCATGACTAAGCTAAGCGACACAACCACCTGGCCCATCTAGTAGTGTCACGCAGTGGCTGAATGTCGAGAGTGGGCCGCAATTGTTCTGTCCACTGACAGCATCTCCAGCATGCCCACTAGTCATGAACATAGGCCAGGGCCTCAGCCATTCCTTGCCACTCCGTGTCGTAAATCGCATATTGGCAAGTTTACCTTTCTCCTCAGACCATTTAAATTTCTTTTTTGGGGTCTTTTTACTGAACTTTGGCTTTTTGGATTTTACATGCCCTCTACTATCACAATAGGTATCGGCCTTGGCAGACGACGTTGATGGCATTTCATCGTCTATGTCATGGCTAGTGGCAGCAGCTTCAGCACTAGGAGGAAGTGGTTCTGGATCTTTCCCTATTTTATCCCCCAAATTTTTGTTCTCCATTATGTTTCTGGAGTTATATAACACAATATGCGGCACAGGAATGACTGACGGCTGATGGCCAGGACACTACCACTGGTCTGATGCAGCACAACACAGCAACACTGTGAGGGACTTGTTGTTGTTGTTGTTGTTGTTGTTGTTGTTATTATTATTATTATTATTATTATTATTATTATTATTATTATAATACTGTAGCAGTGGACATATAGCAGCAGCGTATACCACTGTGTCTGCCTGGTCACTGGAGTGGCTGATGGCCATTGGCCAGGACACTACCACTGGTCTGATGCAGCACAACACAACAACACTGTAAGGGACTTGTTGTTGTTGTTATTATTATTATTATTATTATTATTATAATAGGGCAGCAGTGGACATATAGCAGCAGCGTATACCACTGTGACTGTCTGGTCACTGGAATGACTGATTGCCAGGACACTACCACTGGTCTGATGCAGGACAACACAGCAATACTGTATGGGACTTATTATACAGCAGCACTGGACATATGGCAGCAGAGGACATCACCACTGGGAATAGTCACTGGACTGTCTGATGCACAGAACACTAGCACTGGTCTGATGCAGGACAACACAGATAATTATACAGCAGCACTGGGCATATGGCAGCAGATGACACCACCACTGTGAATGGTCACTGGACTGATTGATGTCCAGGACACTACCACTGGTCTGATGCAGGACAACACAGCCACACTGTAAGGGACTTATTATACAACAGCACTGGACATATGGCAGCAAAGGACACCACCACTGTGACTGATGCAGCACAACACACCACCACTGAACTGATGCAGCACAACACAGCACCACTGGACAGCACTAGACATATGGCAGCAGAGGACACCACCACTGTGACTGATGCAGCACAAGACACTACCACTGAACTGATGCATCACAACACAGCACTGGAGATATGGCAGCAGAGGACACAAGCACTGTGACTGGCCAGATTCAGCACAAGCCACGGACACTGAGGACACTGAGGGAACGGAAACATGTCCTCTCTGTACACTCTCCAATGCCGGAATGAAAATGGCGGGGACGCGTGGCTCCTTATATGGAGCCTAGCTCGGAACCAGACTCAAATGGTGACGTTCGGTACGGTTCGGTTCTCGGAGAACCGAACCCGCTCATCTCTACTCTTGACCATGTATTTATTTATTAACAGTTTCTTATATAGCACAGAAAATTTCACTGTGCTTTACAATTAGATAAAATAAACCTGGGTAATAAGTTATAATAACAGAGAGTCATAGAGGTAGGAAGGCCCTGCTCACAAGCTTACAATCTATAGGGAATTAGGCATTTATAAACAGGGATAGGTGTTATCTATTGGATAATGGTCCACCAGATTGCAAAGGTTCTTGGTGGGCTGTATAATATTGTCACACAGCAAAGTTGGCCTGGGGTCAGGAAGATAGGAAAGTGAAAAAAAATAAAAAAAATGTGAGGTTATATGTGGACTGTACAGTTGGGATGTAATTGGATAGAAAAGTATATTAAGGTTATGTGGGCGGTTCTGGAATTTGATAAGCTTGCTTGAAGAGGTGTGTTGTATTTACTGTTTAATTAACACTGTAACTAATGCTGCGTTCACATTGCAAAGGCGGGTCGCACCCGGGAATTCTAAATGGGTCCTTCCTAGGTGATACCCGCCATAAGACCCCTTTCAGACTGGCAACGCGACCCGGCAATATGCCAGGTCAGGTTGCCATCAGGGGTGGGTGTGGAGGCGGCACTAGGAGTTGAGATCATCTCCATGCTGCCTCCTCCATAGTGTGAACGGGTCCTGGATCGCATCGACTCGGGTAACCTGTTCACACTGCACATGACACGGTAATAGCCCGGGAATAACCCTGCTTTATTTCCAGGTTGAAATACCAGATCAGGCGTAAAGATGTGTTCCTGGCAATTTTTAGTTTTTTTTTTGGGGGGGGGGGGGGTTTCTTTCATGTTTTGGTTTTTGAATGGTTTTACCTAAACCGCCCTTGTGTGTTTTGGTTCTATTTTTTTTTTTAAATCATAAAATCACAGAATTTGTGGATGTTTTTGTTCCTACAGTATTATTAACTTCAACATCATTCATTTCCACTCATTTCCAGTCTATTTTGAACACCTCACAACTCACAATATTGTTTTTATCCAGTTTAGGCCAAAAGGTTGCACCGAGGTAGCTGGATGACTAAGCTAAGCGACAGAAGTGGGTGGCACTGCAGTGGCAGGCAGCTAGGAGTGGCACTGCAGTGGCAGGCAGGATGACAGTTTTATAAACTATGTCCCCCAAAATGATCCAAATAGCACATAATGCAAAGAAAGGTGCAAGTGCAAGATGACATAAATTGGAGACATGGTACTGCTGAACATTGCACTCAAATAACTGCTGGTAATTCCATCTTCTACACTCCTGCAGAACATTGCACTCAAATAACTGCTGGTAATTCCATCTTCTACACTCCTGCAGAACATTGCACTCAAATAACTGCTGGTGAATATATACTTGTCTAGGTTTAATGTAAATGAGTGCTGCAGATTATCACTACTGATTGCACTGAAATAGTAAATAGCAAATTGGGTGTTAAGAATTATAGCATTGCTATAGGCATAAGGCATCTGCTTTTATATTAGATTGCTTATGCACATGATGGGTTGCTATTGATAAATTGTAATGTTATCTCCTGAGTATAGGCATCAGGGCATGACTGTGATAAATCTCAGTTGGTTGGTTGGTTTGTTTGGTTGTTTTCTTAAAACTGTTTTATTACTAGTCATTGCTGGTGGAGGGGTCATTGGAGTTTGGGTGTAATCAGTGTATTCACATGCTTGGTCCATTACTTAAAGAGCATCAGGCTGGCTTAGGCTGTAGGCTTGTGGGCCATTACTTCAAAGGACATTATTCAAAGGATAACTACAAGTTTAAAAATAATTTCAACGTTACACCGACGTTAAACCGAAGGAAAACAGAAGGACAACAATCTATCCACAATCTGGACCACTAAAGGACAACTTTCAAACAAATGTGAGTCCAGTTCCTCTACACCTCAAACTACTCCAGCCTGAGTAACCCATACTTATAACTTATATCTGTGTTAGGAACGCTGCTAGACCTTTCCACTTCATCTGCAACTACTCAAATTTATGTCTATAGCTTACCAAAACCATCTGAATTCTCACCTGTACCAATGCTATCTGTCTTTTTACACTATGAAAAGACATCCCCAAACTGCTCACTACAGCTCTCTCTTATGCAAACTCATGTATGTTTTTTGATGTAATGATTGGCTTGTAATTGGCATTGCATGTGTGGGGAAGTTGCACAGTGAAACATAGTTTATTATTGCATGCTTCCTGGTGTTTACCTCCTTTGATCATTTGCTCATTGTGGTCAGGTGTACTATATCTTTACATTAAGGGAGGTGTATTCATGGTGTAAAGGACGCAGTGTGATTCCTGATTAGTAAATATATATATATATATATATATATATATATCAAACACTGAGCAACATCCCCAAACAGGTAGTTTCAACTTTAAACTTGTCATTTATTTTGTACAGTCTGGACATGGCTACTAATAATAAATGCACAGACAAAAATCTTAAAGCTATGTGTGCAAATGCTAGGAGCTTAGGAGACAAAATTCCAGAGCTAATTGCGATAATGACAAGGGATAACCTGGATTTTGTGGCAATTACAGAGTCATGGTGCAATGAAAATCATGACTGGGACATAGCTATACCAGGATACAATTTTTTTAGGAAGGATAGAATGGGAAGAATCGGAGGAGGGGTAGCAATGTATGTGAAAAAAAAGCATAAATGCTACTTTAATACAAAATATTGAAGACAAAACTGAGGCCCTTTGGGTCACCATAGAAACTGGGGAGAAGGATGTTATTTGCATTGGGGTGATCTATAGACCACCAGGCCAGGGGCAGGATTTGGACAGGAACCTATTGTTGGACATCACTAAAATGGCTTTAAAGGGAGAAGTCATAATCATGGGAGACTTTAATTTACCTGATGTAAATTGGGAGGGGTCTTTTGCAAGTTCAGCTACAAGTGGCAAATTTCTACATTCCTTAACAGGGAGCATCTCTCAAGAAATTGGTGATGGAGCCCACTCGCAAAGATTCAATATTAGATTTAATTCTTACAAATGGTGATAGGATATCTGACATATATGTGGGTGAGCACCTGGGATCCAGTGATCATCAAGCAGTATGGTTTAGTATAAAGACTGTTAGGCGCCGAGGGTCCGCCCGTCAGTGCGGCCCGGCGCCTAGCAACTAGGGACGCCGCAGGCAGACAGCCGCCGGCTCCCTAGCAACGCTAGACGCCGGGCGCACGGAGCCGCTCAGACCCTAGCAACGGGGACGCCACGGTCGGACCGCGTTCCCCGTTGCTGGGTCTTAATTAATCAGTTCAATTGTATCCTGGCCGTGCAGCATGCAGCTGCACGGCATGATTATGTGATTACCCTGTCTGGATCTTGATTGAAGGGCTCCCAAATTTAAGCACTCTCCGGACTTCTCACAGACGCCGGTGATAGCTTCCTGTTTGCTGTGTCAGTTACAGAGAGTTTCCAGTCCTGCTCAATCCGGTTGTTCCTGTCCTCAGTGGTCCTGTACTCGGAAGTTGTCATCTATTCCTGGAGTCCGACCGAGCACCTTTAACATCCTGTGGTGTTCATGAGTCGCGGCGTAGCCGTGTGTTGCGGCTTGACCGCTTACTGTTTATTATTTAGTTTCTTTGTGTTCCGGAGCTTTTGCGGAGGATTCCGCTCCCACTAATCCACTCTGGTATCCAGCGGTGCTGGATAGGAGTAACGGATCAGTGGATCTTTGGTTGTCCTTTTCCCTGGCGGTTTGTCCGCACATACTTTTGGTTTAAGTTAGTTAGCTTGTAGCCCCTGGCCTGGTTGCTTAGTCAGAGGGCCCCTTGTTATCACCCTGTCTCGGATTTCCCTTTGTCTCCCATTAAGACCTGAGGGGGCATCGAAGTTGGGCAGACATAATCCGCCCTTCAAACGCGGCTGCCATGGGCTCAAGCAACCATAGTCTCGCAGGGGATTTCTGATAACACGGGCGAGACAACGGAGTTAGGGCGCCAGGGGTTACTAGGCTTTCCCGCTCCTGTAACCAGCATATCTTTCCAGTACTCAGACCTCTGCCATTAGATCTCCTCTGGTCTGGAGTACGGGAATCATAACATTATCACCGGCCAGAGTAAAATTTAAAATTAAACAGGATTTAATTTTTTCCCTTATTCAGTTGGAAGATTTGTCGGCCTCATGAATCCCACCGGTGTTGGGCCAAATCCTGGCCAGCTTCTAGTTAGCCAGATTCAAGAACTTACTCAGATGGTTCAGGATCTGTCCCTTCGGGTGAGGTCACAGGAAGATCTGTTACGGACTTCCCCAAGGGTCATTCCTGAACCAAAAATGCATTTGCCTGACCGTTTTTCTGGGGATAGAAAGCAGTTTTTTTTAATTTTAAAGAGTCTTGTAAACTTTATTTTCGTTTAAGACCAGTCTCCTCAGGTACGGGATCTCAGCGGGTTGGAATTAATATTTCTTTACTTCAGGGGGATCCTCAGACCTGGGCTTTTGGTTTAAGAACAGACGATCCGGCTTTATTGTCTGTAGACGCCTTTCTGGGGTCTTTAGGGCTATTGTATGACGACCCTGATAGAGAGGCATCCGCCGAGAGTCAGTTGCGTGCTCTCAGACAGGGTAGGAATCCCGCAGAGATTTATTGTACGGAGTTTCGCCGTTGGTCGAACGACTGTGGATGGAATGACCCAGCCCTGCGCAGTCAGTTTCGCCTCGGCTTATCCGAGTCTATAAAAGACAGTCTCCTTCAGTATCCCGCTCCTGAGACTCTCGATAAACTCATGGAGCTCTCTATTAAGATTGATCGTCGTCTCAGAGAGCGGAGGGCTGAAAAAGGAGCATCTGTCGGGTCTACTCCTTGTGTTTTTTCCATTCCTGTGGACATAGAGGAGCCCATGCAGATGGGCCTCTCCAAACTGTCTCCTGAAGAAAGAACCAGAAGGCAAAATTCTGGTCTTTGTTTATACTGTGGAGGTAAGGGACATTTTGCCCGTAATTGTCCGAACAAGTCGGGAAACGCCTCGACCAAGTGATTTGTGAGGGGGTTCACTTTGGTCTGCAGCTTATATCCTCAAATAATTCACTGTTAGTCCCAGCTAAAGTTTCCTTTGGCAGCCTCTGTTCCTCGGTCTCGGCTTTTGTGGACAGTGGAGCTGCAGGGAACTTTATGGATTTAACATGGGCCAAGGCCTTAGGTATTCCTCAGTTAGCCTTGGGTAGGTGTATCACCATGCATGGTTTAGATGGGAGTCCCTTGTCCAATGGGGTTATTTCTCTCTGTACACCTCCTGTTCTACTTTCGGTAGGAGCTCTGCATTCTGAAAAAATTGAGTTTTTCCTTACCCATTGCCCAGCAGTCCCAGTGGTTCTGGGTCACCCTTGGCTGGCCTTTCATAATCCCATCATTGATTGGCAGTCGGGGGAGATCTCACAATGGGGTACCATCTGTAATAAGGAATGTATTACGTTTCCCATCAGAATAGCTGCTGTCATTCCCGCACCCATTCCTGTGGAATACCAGGATTTTGTTGATGTATTTTCCAAGGGCAATGCGGACATTCTGCCTCCCCATAGGCCTTATGATTGTGCTATTGAGCTAATTCCTGGTGCCACTTTGCCTAAGGGAAGGTTATATGCATTGTCCGGACCTGAAACTGTGGCCATGAATGAGTATGTTAAAGAAAGCCTTGGGAAAGGATTTATCAGGCCATCTAAATCCCCTTTAAGTGCAGGCTTCTTCTTCGTGGAGAAGAAGGATGGATCACTCAGACCCTGCATTGATTTTAGAGCCTTGAATAAGATCTCAGTGAAAAATACTTACCCTTTGCCGCTGATTTCTGTCCTCTTTGATCAGCTACGTTCGGCTGTGATTTTTTCTAAGATTGACCTGAGAGGAGCATATAACCTCATCCGAATCAAGTCAGGGGATGAGTGGAAAACGGCATTCAGTACTCAGTCGGGTCACTATGAGTATCTGGTTATGCCATTCGGCCTGTCTAACGCTCCGGCAGTTTTCCAGGATCTCATTAACGATGTACTCCGTGAATTTCTTGGAAGATTCGTTGTAGTCTACTTAGACGATATTTTTATATATTCTGACTCTATAGAACAACATGTTACCCAGGTGCGTCAGGTTCTAAAAAAAATACGTGAAAATCACCTATATGCCAAGCTGGAGAAGTGTGAATTTCATGTCACGGAGGTATCCTTTTTAGGGTACATCATTTCCCCTCGGGGATTCTGTATGGAACCAAAGAAGCTCCAAGCCATCCTTAGTTGGGCGCAACCCACCAACTTAAAAGCAATTCAGCGCTTTTTAGGGTTTGCGAATTACTATAGAAGATTTATTCACTCTTTCTCCGACCTAGTTGCTCCCATTGTGGCACTGACTAAGAAGGGAGCAGATCCTACCAACTGGTCACGTGAAGCGGAGTTATCTTTTCAGGCCTTGAAACAAGCCTTTGTCTCAGCCCCAGTCCTCAGACATCCCAACCCAGAATTGCCTTTCATTGTTGAGGTTGATGCCTCGGAGGTTGGAGTAGGGGCTATCCTATCTCAGAAGGATCCGGATTCTCTAGAATTACATCCTTGTGCCTTTATGTCCAGGAAATTCTCATCTGCTGAAACCAACTACGATGTTGGTAACCGGGAATTACTGGCTATTAAATGGGCTTTCGAGGAGTGGAGGCATTGGCTTGAAGGAGCCACTCATACCATTTCAGTTTTGACTGATCACAAAAATCTTCAATACATTGAATCAGCTAAACGGCTGAATGCCCGGCAAGCTCGTTGGGCTTTATTTTTTACTCGTTTCAAGTTCATTATCACCTTCAGGCCAGGTTCCAAGAATACCAAGGCAGATGCCCTGTCACGCAGTTTTCTTCCAGTTCAAGACAACAGTCCTGTTACTCCCATACTTCCGTCTTCAGTCATTCGGGCAGGCCTCACACAAGATTTATTTACCCAGTTAAAGCAGCTTCAACATCAAGCTCCTGGAAATACTCCTGCTGGTCGTCTTTATGTCCCCGAGTTTTTGAGAGCAACTGTTTTGACGGAGTTTCATGATAGCAAAGTTGCCGGGCATCCGGGGATCGCTAAAACTTTTGAATTAGTTTCCCGCTCAGTATGGTGGCCTGGTCTTTCCAAAGACATTAAGGAGTTTGTTTTTTCTTGTCTGGTCTGTGCACAGCATAAGGTTCCCCGTTCCTTGCCTATCGGTCAACTTATGCCCTTGAATGTTCCTCTTAGGCCATGGTCTCATATTTCCATGGATTTTGTGGTGGACCTCCCTCTGTCAGCCGGATGCCGAGTCATATGGGTGGTAGTGGACCGTTTTAGCAAAATGGCCCATTTCATTGCTCTTCCCCGATTGCCATCTGCCCAGGGATTGGCAGTCTTGTTCCTCCGCCATGTTTTCAGACTCCATGGGTTACCCACTGATATTGTTTCTGATCGGGGTCCACAATTCATTGCACAATTTTGGAAGTCTTTTTGTGCCTCATTAAAGATGAAATTATCTTTAACGTCTGGCTACCATCCCCAATCCAACGGGCAGACTGAGCGAGTTAATCAATCATTAAAACAATATTTGCGTTTGTACTCGGCCAAACTCCAAAATGACTGGTCTGAGTTTCTTCCGTTGGCGGAGTTTGCTTACAACAATGCCTGTCATTCCTCCACCAATGTGTCTCCATTTTTTACAGTTTTTGGTTTTCACCCCAGAGCTAATTCCTTTTTTCAACATTCCTCTGTCTCCTCGCTGACCTTGACCTCTCATCTCAAACTCATTTGGAGAAAAGTGCACCTGGCTCTCAGAAAAGCGGCATTTCGGGAGAAAAAATTTTCTGACAGGCTCCGGCGGCCGTGCACTTTTAAAGTAGGAGATAGGGTATGGTTGTCGACTCGCAACATTAAACTTCGACAAACCTCAGCCAGATTGGGTCCTAAATTTATTGGACCATTTCATATTATCAAAAAAGTCAATCCAGTTGCTTTCCGGTTACGATTACCAAAAACTTTACGGATCGGAAATACCTTCCATTGCTCCTTGTTGAAACCATATGTTTCGTCCAGTAGATTTCCTCGCAAGATCTCTCAGGGGAAATCACCAATAGATGTACAGGGTCAGCAGGAGTTCTTGGTGGAGAAGGTTCTCGATTCCAAGTTGTCCCGGGGTCGGCTTTATTTTTTGGTACATTGGAGAGGTTATGGTCCAGAAGAAAGGTCTTGGGTCCTGGATGAGGATCTCCATGCCCCGAGGCTCAAAAGGGCATTTTTTCGAGAATTTCCTCAGAAACCTGGCCTTAGGGGTTCCTTGACCCCTCCTCAAGGGGGGGGTACTGTTAGGCGCCGAGGGTCCGCCCGTCAGTGCGGCCCGGCGCCTAGCAACTAGGGACGCCGCAGGCAGACAGCCGCCGGCTCCCTAGCAACGCTAGACGCCGGGCGCACGGAGCCGCTCAGACCCTAGCAACGGGGACGCCACGGTCGGACCGCTTTCCCCGTTGCTGGGTCTTAATTAATCAGTTCAATTGTATCCTGGCCGTGCAGCATGCAGCTGCACGGCATGATTATGTGATTACCCTGTCTGGATCTTGATTGGAGGGCTCCCAAATTTAAGCACTCTCCGGACTTCTCACAGACGCCGGTGATAGCTTCCTGTTTGCTGTGTCAGTTACAGAGAGTTTCCAGTCCTGCTCAATCCGGTTGTTCCTGTCCTCAGTGGTCCAGTACTCGGAAGTTGTCATCTATTCCTGGAGTCCGACCGAGCACCTTTAACATCCTGTGGTGTTCGTGAGTCGCGGCGTAGCCGTGTGTTGCGGCTTGACCGCTTACTGTTTATTATTTAGTTTCTTTGTGTTCCGGAGCTTTTGCGGAGGATTCCGCTCCCACTAATCCACTCTGGTATCCAGCGGTGCTGGATAGGAGTAACGGATCAGTGGATCTTTGGTTGTCCTTTTCCCTGGCGGTTTGTCCGCACATACTTTTGGTTTAAGTTAGTTAGCTTGTAGCCCCTGGCCTGGTTGCTTAGTCAGAGGGCCCCTTGTTATCACCCTGTCTCGGATTTCCCTTTGTCTCCCATTAAGACCTGAGGGGGCATCGAAGTTGGGCAGACATAATCCGCCCTTCAAACGCGGCTGCCATGGGCTCAAGCAACCATAGTCTCGCAGGGGATTTCTGATAACACGGGCGAGACAACGGAGTTAGGGCGCCAGGGGTTACTAGGCTTTCCCGCTCCTGTAACCAGCATATCTTTCCAGTACTCAGACCTCTGCCATTAGATCTCCTCTGGTCTGGAGTACGGGAATCATAACAAAGACAGGATCCAACTCCTGTCACACAAAAACAAAGGTGTTGGATTTTAGAAATGCTGATTTTGCAAAAATGGGGAGATGTTTAAGTGATTCATTGGCGGACTGGTGGAACTTGGAAGGAGTGCAGGAGAGGTGGAAAAACTGAAAAGTGCAATACTAAGTGCAACTGATCTTTGTATCAAAAGGGTTAGGAAAAGCACCAGGAAAAGGAAGCCAGTGTGGTTCACAAAAGAAGTATCAACTAGTGTGAAAGCAAAAAAGATGGCTTTTAGGAAATACAAACAGACTCAAAATAATAACGACAAAGAGGTGTATCTTGACAGACGGAAGGGTGCTAAGAAAGTGATCAGACGTGCAAAGGCAGAAGCTGAGGAAAAAATGGCCCAGTCAGTAGATAAAGGGGGCAAAACTTTTTTTTAAGTATATAAGTGAAAGGAGAAAATCAAATGGAGAAATAATAAGACTTAAGACAGAGAGTGAGTATTTGGTGGAGGGTGACAAGGCAATAGCAGATCACCTAAATAATTATTTTTGCTCAGTATTTACTACAGAAGAAGGGATGGGGCCACAGTTAAGTTGCAAGGACATTCATAAAAATAAGGTAGATGAAAGTACATTTACAGAGGAGAAGGTCCTAACAGAACTTTCACAACTAAAAGTGGATAAATCAATGGGACCAGATGGGATACACCCAAGGATACTCAAAGAGCTAAAAGATGTGCTGGTTACACCATTAACAGAATTATTTAACCAGTCACTAAATACAGGTGCTATTCCAGAGTACTGGAAAAGAGCAAATGTAGTTCCACTGCACAAAAGTGGAAGCAAGGAAGAAGCAAGTAACTACAGACCAGTAAGCCTTAAATTAGTAGTGGGGAAAGTAATGGTAAAACTATTAAAATAAAGAGTTGTGAAATATCTTAAATCAAACCACTCACAGGATCCAAAACAGCATGGATTTACTGTAGATCATGCCAAACAAATCTTATTGACTTTTTTGACTCTGTGACGAAAATAATAGACCAAGGGGGAGCTGTGGATGTAGCATATCTAGACTTTAGTAAGGCATTTGATGCTGTCCCCTGCTAAATAAACTTGAAAGCGTGGGGGTGGATTATAAAACAGTTAAATGGATAAGAACCTGGTTGCAGGATAGGAAACAGACAGTTGTAGTTAATGGAGTGCAATCTATGGAGGGAAATGTTACCAGTGGAGTACCCCAGGGATCTGTACTTGGTCCAGTTCTCTTTAATATCTTTGTTGGTGACATTGCAGATGGTATTGAAGGGAAGGTATGCCTTTTTGCAGATGATACAAAGATATGCAACAGGGTAGACACACCGGGAGGGGTAAAACAAATGATTGATGACCTAGGTAGGCTTGAGAAATGGTCAAGAACGTGGCAACTACAGTTTAATGCTAAAAAATGCAAAATCATGCACTTAGGTCTCAAAAACCCAAAGGCTAAATATAGTATCAAGGGTACTATAATGGAAACTACTGAGGAGGAAAGGGATTTAGGAGTCACTATTTCAAGTGACTTGAAGGCAGGAAAGCAATGCAACAAAGCAATGAGAAAGGCAAGTCAGATGCTTGGTTGCATAGGGAGAGGAATCAGTAGTAGGAAAAAAGAAGTGATAATGCCACTGTATAGGTCATTGGTGCGGCCCCATCTGGAATACTGTGTCCAGTTCTGGAGACCATATCTCCAGAAGGATATAAATACATTAGAGAGTGTACAAAGAAGGGCAACTAAAATGGTGCATGGCCTACATCACAAAACGTACCCGGAAAGGCTAAAAGATCTTAACATGAATAGTTTGGAGGAGAGAAGAGAAAGGGGGGACATGATAGAAACTTTCAAATATATCAAGGGTCTTAACAAAGTTCAGGAGGGAAACATTCTTCAAAGGAAGAGAAATATTAGAACTCGAGGACATACACTGAGACTGGAGGGGGGGAGGTTCAGGGGAAATTTAAGGAAAAATTACTTCATGGAAAGGGTAGTGGATAAGTGTAATAGTCTTCCATCAGAGGTGGTAGAGGCTAAGACTGTAGAGCAATTTAAACATGCTTGGGATAGGCATATGAATATCCTTACAAAGAATTAAGGTTCAAAAAGGTTTGAGAGTACCTAAAGGATAAAAAAAAAGGGGCAGACTAGATGGGCCAAGTGGTTCTTATCTGACGTCAAATTCTATGTTTCTATGTAAGTTATTAAAAACAAGAATGTATTGACCAAAAAAGAACGCCCCTGGACCAAAAAAAGAACATCCCCAGGCCTAGATAGATGCAGCGGCAGGGACATGGACATAAATTGACTTCACCAACTGCGTCGCACAAATGAGTCAGAAATTTATAAACAATTACGGGTGGTTTTCAGGTTGCCAGCTGTCGGGATCCCAGCGCACAGTATACCAGCGCCGGAATCCCGACAGCCGGAATACTGACAGTTCTCCCTCTTGGGGGTCCACGACCCCCCTGGAGGGAGAATAAATAGCGTGGCGCGCATATCGCGCCACCGTGCCTGCAGCATGGCGAGCGCAGTGTGGTGAGCGCAGCGAGCCCACAAGGGGCTCATTTGTGCTCGCCACGCTGTCGGTATGCCAGCGGTCGGGCTTCCGGTGCCGGTATGCTGGTTGCCGGGAGCCCTGCCACCGGCATACACTACTACACCCAATAATTACACACTGCGATAGACTTCACCGACAGGGTCGCACAAATGAGTCAGAAATGTATATAATAATTACACACTGCAGTTGACTTCACCGACAGTGTCGCACAACATGTGTATGAGTAGGAAATAATATACTGCAGTCTGACCGGCAGTGTCACAGTACTTATGAAAATAAAATAAAATTTTTATAATAAACTGGGGTACAGCACAAAAAAAGTAAAAAAAAATATATATATATATTTTATAATTTTAGGCTTTTTGTTTTTAGCTTTTATTATTTTAATTTTACACTGGGGTAGAGTCTCTGGATGGACGGACATATCACCCCTTTCAGAAACAGCAGACAGAGAGAGCACCCCTTTTCAGGTATAGCAGACAGAGAGCACCCCTTTTTCAGATACAGCAGACAAAGGGGTGGTCTTCAGTTTGCCGGCTGTTGGGATCCCGGCGCACAGTATACCGGCGCTGAAATCCCGACACCCGGCATACCGACACCTTTTCTCCCTCTTGGGGGTCCATGACCCCCCCGGAGAAGGAATATATAGCATGGCGCGTGTAGCATGCCACTGTTCCCTGCAGCGTGGTGAGCGCAGCATGGCGAGTGCATCAAGCCCACAAGGGGCTCATTTGCGCTCACCCAGCTGTCGGTATGCTGGCGGTCGGGATTCCGGCACCGGTATGCTAGCCGCCAGGAGCCCGACCGCCGGCATGCCATACTACACCCCAGACAGAGAGCTCCCCTTTTTCAGATACGACAGACAGAGAGCACCCCTTTTACAGACACAGCAGACGTCGACCTGGCAATATACTGGGTATAATGTAGACAAGATTATTGCAGTCAGAAATAAATGTAAAAATCATGAGCAACAAATAATAACACTCTAAAAAGGAGTTAAAGATTTGCGAGTTTGTTTACTGTCTTGTGGAGCAATATATAGACGTTTAGCACATGTTGAACATATGGACGTCTTATCAGCCACACCTCATTTTATAATTGTGTTATCTGCTTCTTTTACTGATTAATAGAATATACAGAGAAATGTTGCCCTATGAAAACTATTGAAGCACTACTGTGCTGGTAGCAGAGATTCCTTTATATTCCTCACGTATAAAGGAATGACCAGTGGTTTGTATAATATCTACAGTTATCCCTTTAATACATAAATCTATTAAAATACTGTGTTTGCAGACAATAATATTATCCTTAGCTACCTGCTAAACAAAACTTTTTCACAATCAGCGGTGGAACCACTGATATAGCATAGTTTAACTTGCTGGCCTCTGGCTATAAATACTGGATCAATTTCTTTACTGTAACTTCCTCATAGGTGCAAAAATATGCATTGGGCCTTCCTCCTCCGCCTCACCTCAAGTTCATAATATGCCACATGGCAATGGGTGACAGGAAGAGGGTAACAGGGAGAGGCAGAGAGTGACAGGTAGAGGCAGTGGGTGACAGGGAGAGGCAGAGAGTGACAGGAAGAGGCAGAGGGTGACAAGGAGGCAGTGCGTGACAGGAAGAGTTAGTGGGTGATGGAGATTCAGGGGGTGACAGGGAGAAGCAGAGGGTGACAGGAGATGCAGTGGTTGACAGGAGGGAGAGGCAGAGGGTGACAGGAATGCAATGGGTGACAGAGAGAGTTAGTGGGTGATGGAGATTCAGGGGGTGACAGGGAGAGATATAGAGTGACAGACAGGGCCAGATAAGGCCTTGGGGGGGCAGGGCACTTAAGTCAGGGGGCCTTCCCCACACTATTCCGGCACTCCACATCATGTCAGCACTGCCCCCAATTGGTGGCCTGGGGTACAGGGTCCACTCAGTAGCGGATCTTGCCACGGGCAAGCAGGACTTTTGCCCGGGGCGCCACCTTCCGGAGGGCGCCGGCGCCATCCGGAGGGCGCCGCACCATGGCCAGATCCGCTACTGCTGTGCCCCCCGCTGCCTGCTGTGTCCCTTGCTGGTCCCGCTGTGAAGGGAACTGGACGCTACGCATCTAGTTTATCTTTGTGGAGAGGACCTTTGCTGTGCGGTGCACGATGATGTCATCGCGCACCGCACAGCATTGTGGGACTGACACAGACGCTAGGGGTCATAATTGACCTCTAGTGTCTGTCTATGCCAGATCCGAGGAGAGGAGCGGCGCCGGCGGAGGTCTGCAGTGGTCGGGAGCGGGGATAGTAAGTATTATTTTTTTTCTTTTTCAGCGGCGCTACTCTACTGTACAGGGGGCGTAACTGACCATGCCCCCTGTATGAAGCCACACCCCTATTTCCCGCCAGGGCCGCCATAAGGGCAAGAACCGGCCCTGTGTCCACGGTACCCTCCCCTTAATCTAGCTATGGTGACAGGGAGAGGAAGTGGGTGACAGGGAGAGGCAGTGAGTGACAGGGAGAGGCAGAGAGTGACAGGGAGGCAGTGGGTGACAGGGAGAGGTAGTGGGTGACAGGGAGATGCAGTGAGTGACAGGAGTACAATCACATAGTCCACAGTGCGGAGAATGGAGGGGATGTACCTTGGTGAGTGTGGGAACACAACAGCCTCTGCTCTGTTGGGCACTTACATCAACCATAAGCTGCCTCTAATGCACAGACAGTTGTCTATGAATTAGAGGCAGTACGCGGCAGTGATCATTGGCGCTGATAGATGGCAAAACTCCCCTATCAGTCCGGCTTATATAGCAGACTGAACAAGGTCAGCCCTGCCTCCCTAAACGAACACCCATAAATGCAGGACCGCGCTTATCTGACGCATGACTGACACCACTGCATTCATTAATCGCAACTATATCAGCTGATTGAGCACACACTTGTATATACCAATTTTGCAGCACAGTACATTTCAGTGCAGGTATTGAAAGGTTCTTTATTGTGTTCATACAGATTGATACGTCGTATGTGTTGGTAACAAAACAGATGGCTTTGCAAATTACATTGCAACTATTGAGATTAAAAAAAGTTATTTTTTTACTAAATTTGATCCCCCCCACCCAGCATACCAAATTGAAACAAAGTAACATTCCTAGCTGCATTGAGGACACATTTTTATCATTTTATTTATTTATTTTTTTACAACATTATTTGGTAGTACTGTTTACATAATCTGTTCTGTCTCATTTTTTCTGACATATAGAAAAACTGACCACATGGGCCTATATAAGGGAAAGTCGTAACAAAAGCAAGAGGGCTGGCCCTGCCCTATGAGCACATGATGTTGTGCAGAAGGGGCAAGGCTTCCAGCACCGGGAAATGTACAGTTGCAAGAAAAAGTATGTTCTCATGTTTTTATTGAACACCATGTAAACATTCACAGTGCAGTGTGGACAAAGTATGTGAACCCCTAGGCTAATAACTTCTCCAAGAGCTAATTTGAGTCAGGAGTCAGCCAGCCTGGAGTCCAATCAATGAGACGAGATTGGAGGTGTTGGTAAAAGCTGCCCTGCCCTATAAAAAACATACCAGTTTTGAGTTTGCAATTCTCAAGAAGCATTGCCTGATGTGAACCATGCCTCACAGAAAAGAGCTCTCAGAAGACCTACGATTAAGAATTGTTGACTAGCATAAAGCTGGAAAGGGTTACAAAAGTATCTCTAAAAGCCTTGATGTTCATCAGTCCACAGTAAGAAAACTGTCTATAAATGGAGAAAGTTCAGCACTGTTGCTACTCTCCCTAGGAGTGGGCGTCCTGTAAAGATGACTGCAAGAGCACAGCGCAGAATGCTCAATGAGGTGAAGAAGAATCCTGAGCCCCTGGAAAGACAGTGTACGGGAGGTGGGTGAGCTGTACGGCGCCCACTCCCCAGAGAGGTATATCAGTGATCAAAGGGACAGCACCGTGGTAGTTGCTTGCACTGCGATTGTGATTGGATATGTGTGTTACCGTGCAGGGCAAAGTGTAAGTTTGTGTCTAGTTTTGTTGCACCACACCCACAGAGCTAGTTTGAGGGCTCTGCCGTTGTAGTTAGTATAGGGGTGTTACACTAGGTTAGAGTTAGGCCCTGCACGGCTGTTTGCCTCCTTACAGGGACCTGTAAGAGGAGAAGACGTTCGTGGTGCGGAACTGACGGTGAGTAGCATCTGTGTACGTTTGTCCCTTTGTCTGTCCCAGAGCGCCGGAATAGGGGTTGCTCACGGACGTGAGAACCCCTTCATCACACTACGTGCGAGAGTGCGAGTGTGTGAAATCTGGGTGGCTGAGGCTTTGTGCCAGTGATGACCATACACCCAACCGGTGAAGGTCACCGCCACCCCTGGGGTATCCCCTTTTCCGGTGGAAGAAGGGTTGATACCCCCCCTTAAGGTACTCTATTTTCTCCTCAGCTCGTTCGTCCATCAGCTCCGAGAGGGGATTGCCGTGTCCGGATCCGACTGAAGATTTCCAGGTCCGGTACCTGAAGGTGAGAGAGTGCGACGCCTGGTAAGTGGTGAGCACGGCAGCAGGCACTACACGCCCCGCCGCCCTCTTACACAGGGACGGACTGGGGCCAAAAATCGGCCATGGCATGTGCCTGCGGCCATACTGGCTTTCTGTGTGACAGGACCGGACCACCAGCCCATCGGCCCTTCTGGCATTTGCCAGAAGTGCCAAATGGGCAGTTTGGCCCTGCTGCTGGGTATTCCATGGTCAACTGTAAGTGATATTATTAGAAAGTGGAAGCGTTAAGGAACAACAGCAACTCAACTATGAAGCGGAAGACCACGTATAATCACAGAGCGGAGTTCAGCGACTGCTAAGGTGCATGGTGCGTACAAGTCACAAATGCTTTGCTGGTTCCATAGCTGAAGTTTTCCAAACTTCCGCTGGCATTAATGTAAGCAGAATAACTGTGCAGTGGGAGCTTAATGTAATGGGTGTCCAGGGCCGAGCAGCTGCATGCAAGCCTCACATCACCAAGTCCAATGCCAAGCATCTAACACTAGACTGTAGAGCAGTGGAAACTTGTTCTGTGGAGTGTCGAATCACACCTCTCTGTGCAAGTCTGGCTATGGCGGATCACGGGAGAACGTTACATGCCTGCATTATGCCAACTGTGAAGTTTGGTGGAGGGATAATGGTATGGGGCTGTTTTTCAGGGTTTAGGCTAAGCCCCTTACCTCCAGTGAATGACAATCTTAATGCTTAAGCATACAAATACATTTTGGACAATGCTATGTTTCCAACTTTGTGGCAACAGTATGGGAAAGGCCCTTTTCTATTCCAACATGAATGTACCCCAGTGCACAAAGCAAATACTATAAAGTGTAGAAGAACTTGACTGGCCCGCGCCTAGCCCCGACCTCCGAAGAAAGAGGGCAGGAGGGTTGGCCCAGATAGGGACTAGGGAGAGAGGGGGGGGGGGGGGGGGGTAAGGACAAATAGAGCATGGGGGGTAGAGAAGAGGGGCAGACAGGGTCAATGGAGAGAGATGCAGATTTTTTTCAATACAGTCACCTCTGTGTGACATGGACACACACACTCTCTATGTACACTACACCCCCCACCACATACTGTCCCTATATGCACACTCACCCCCATACCTCTCCATATAGTGCCCCTATATACAGGGCACTCCCTCCTCCATATACTGCATACTTTTAAGCCCCTCCTCCATAAACTATGCTGCAACCCCAGGTTACTTGCCATCCCGGGACTCGGCAACAATAGCAGCATTCACCAGAAAGTGTTGCAGAAACCACCAGACGGTCCCGCAGTGCTCACAGCAGAGGCATCGAGGACACGTGTGGCCACTTACCGGCAGGGGGAGAAGGTGAATCAGTCTGGCAGGAGGAAGTGAGACCTTGTGTCAGGTGAGCAGTGCAGTGACCGGGAGGAGGAGTGGTCAGTGCTGGGGCTACAGATTATGCGGGTAAGGAGGAGGCAGATAACCGGTTCAGCTGCTTTATACATACTGCCAGGGTTGGACTGAACCACAGGGGAACAGGTGAAAACCCTGATGGGCCCCACTGCCTGGGGGGCCCATCTCCTCCTCTAGGGATCAGGTTCCAGACTGTGCACTTGAATTATTAATGTTACCTTATATTGCACAGGACTATGGTGTATTCTCTACAGTGCTTTGCTGTTATTAATCGGGTACATTTTCATGCATGCACTAACAGTATTTACTGTAAATATTTATCAACGTGTCCAGCCCATTCACTCTCTAATGGTTAGCCAAGCCTCTGTAACGGCTGTCTACACCCCCTCTGGTGACTGTCCACACCCCTAAACATGGGCCCCTACCACTATATTTTCCCGGTGGCCCTTCATTCGCACCGCCGTCACAGGTATTAGAGTAGAAAGAGAAGAGGCTTATGAGTCGCACTAGAAGTAATAAATCCACATTAATATACAGAAAAAGGAGAAATAATCCCAATAATGTATATTCCTTATAATCTTTTAATCGCTAATGGGAGTGCCACCCCTAACCTAAAATATAATAGGATTTAATAAACAGAAAAAGTAGGTTGTAATGAAGGCTGTAATGGTATGCACAAAAATTAATGTAATAATTATTTAATAATAAAATATAAATGTTATTTGGTTACTTAAAATTGCACATTCAGTGCAGTGAAATATTTTTAAATCAAAAGTAAAGAATAAGAAAGAAGAAAATGTAGCAATTAAAAATCACTGTGTGCCACCACTGTGCACCATATATGCTATTGAACTACTTAGCATTGATCAGAATAAATTCAGTAATTCCTTTTTTGGCATTAAAGAGGGTATGGATCATAGAGTCGACTGTATCTATTTGTTATTATTTATTTCCAGTTATTTATATAGCGCACACATATTCCACAGCGCTTTACAGAGAATACTTGGCCATTCATATCAGTCCCTGCCCCAGTGGAGATTACAATCTATATTCCCTATCACATGTACACGCACACACATTCACACTAGGGTTAATTTTTGTTGGGAGCCAATTAACCTACCAGTATATTTTTGGATTGTGGGAGGAAACCGGAGTAACCGGAGGAAACCCACGCAAGTACAGGAAGAATATACAAACTCCACACAATCATTAGGTCAACCATTATTGGTCGACAGTGACTAGATCGACTCCTGAAATAGATCAACATGGAAAAAGGTCGACATTAGTTTTTTTTTCTTTTTTTGATGTCGCTTCGGGCAAGGTTCCTCGCTGCACTCGGCACAGGTTACCATTCCCAATTGTAGTTCACGTGGATCGTAGAGTATGAAAAAGTGTTAAAAAAGTGTTTTGTTTTTTTTAAAACTCATGTCGACCTTTTTCCATGTCGACCTAGAGACCATGTCAACCTAATGCATGTCGCCCTAAGTGCAGTTGACCTAAGGACCGGATCCCATTACAAATCAATATGTGAATGCTAATGTTATGTTAGAATACAGTTATTACTGTAATAGCGGATGTACGAACATCAACTAAAACAGAAAAACTTAATGACATCTTGGACATGTACATAACGTTAATCTCTATTTTACCCTTACATTAGAATTCCCACTTTGAATTATTATACCAAAAAAATGGAATTAGATAATGTGTTATTTATTGAATTTATTCTTACCAACACAATAATTGAATATGGATGCACAATTTTCTGTGACGTAAAAGTCGCCCAAAAACAACAATCTATTACATTATGGGTTTTGTCTGCTTTCTCTCAGGACCATCATTTGTTTTATGGGGGAATCAAGCCAATACAATGTTTAATAATATCTTTAACACTATGAGTATATCACAACAAACACATTACACAAACTGCTGGAAGGAACGCTAGAGCTATGAAACGGTTAGTGATTGACAGTCTAATGCCATTTGGTGGTGAGGGGGGGAGCAGCCATGGCCTCTGTTTGTGAAAATGGAGGCGTGACACCACAGTTTGGGGGGGGAGAGGCCAGGTATCTTCATAGTTGCATGGAAATTTTTCACCCTTTGCGATGGGCGGCTTGAGCAGCACCATGGGTACTGCAAGATGCCCAGTGGTGTGGGGCAAGATCCTATACTGTGTCCTGCATTACCATATTAGTGCTGTTGCTGGTGCTTCCATGTAAGCAGCAGTGATAGCTACTCCATTAACATCTGAATCAAACCCTGTAAGCTTAGCTGATTTAGGAATAAGGTGTAAAGGGTCTCTACCTGGGATAATGTGTATAAGAGGCTCTACCTGGCATAATGTGTATAAGTGGCTCTACTGTGGCATAACACGTATAAGCAGTGTGGTGTAATATGTGTAATGGGCTCTACCATGGCACAGTGTGTATAAGGGCTTCTTTTGTGGTGTAACATGTACAAGTGGCTATACTGTGTGGCATAACGTGTATAAACGGCACTGCCATGTGGCATTACATATATAAGGAGCACTACTGTGTGATGTAAGGTGTATAAGGGGCACTACTGTGTGGTGTAATTTGTATAAGGGATACTACTATGTAGTGTAATGTTTATAAGGGGTACTACTGTCTGGCATAACATGTATAAGGGGCACTACAGTGTGGCGTAATGTGTATAAGGAGTGCTATTGTGTTGTGTAATGTGAATAATGGACACTACAGTGTGGTGTAGTGTGACTAATGGATACTACTGTGTGGTGTAGTGTGTGTGACAGAACCACATAGACTTTTGTTCCACCTCAGGCAGATTACATAGTACATGCAGGTTCTGCAGGTCAGGTTTTACAGGCAGTCTTTAAATAGTAGCACAATATCCCAAGTTCTAATAAGCACAAGTAGTACAGATTCCAAATGGCTTCTAACATAACTCCAGATCCCCAGCCTATTGCCTGGCCAGTTTCTGGCATCAGTAGCCATGACCTACTGAACAAAAACATTTTTTAAGGTAGCAGACAAGTTGTAGTAATTAGCCCAGCTGTGGCTCAGCTAACACGCAGTCTGAATTCCATCAGCTCTATTGCTGCTGCTCCTATCCTTCCAAATCCTGCCGTTCCACATTAACCTCATGTGGAATCATGCTGTCTCTGCCACATGTGACTAATGGACACTACTGTGCGGTGTAATGTGAATTGGTGCTATTTGTAACATATTTGTGCTCCTACTTCAAAATTCTGTGTCCAGTGATGGAAGAGGGCAGGGACTGTGTTCTTCCCTAGTTTGTAGAGTGGCTGATGGTTTCTTTTAAAAAACTGGTGAGTCATCCCTGCATTTATTTTTTGTGGGGTAAGGTTGAGGGATCTCATTTTGATGCAGAGATACTGTAGGAAGGGCAGAGGACATGAAGGAAAGAAAAAAGGAGGGGAATGGCACTGAAGGGCCAAATACATGCCTCTCTTTATGTAAGAAGTTGGAGCTTAGGCAAAGTGTCATCTGTTCACAGACACTGAGTGACAATGACAGGAAATGATGCTCCGTCAAAGGAAGAGAGTCCTGGATCTGATGGAGATAGATCTCAAATTCCAGTCATCTATTTGTTTTTGCGGATAGCTGTGATGGGTGGCTAACTCTAAGCAGATGCATAATCTGCTGTGTTAGAAATGCTGCACCCCACTTTTCATCATCCCTTATTTTTGTTCTTTATTTTCAGGAAGCTGTGAGTGACTAGCCCTGTAAGGTGAGCTTTCTGAATTTGTATTGTTCAGGGTCAAGTATCACAATGTTCAGTCACGATGTACTGTACATTCTCTCTTGTTAGTGTCAAAAACAAGGTGGGTCAGACTCATGTATCATTTTTTCACTTTGCAGTTTACTAGTTAGGACTGGAGCAGAGTCATCTGGCCAAGATCACGGTCATAAAGTAGTTGGCTTCCAATTTATAGCTAATATTTGAAGGGTTTTTGAGAATTTCTAAAGGAGAGGGCATACCCCTGCTGGGTAGTTGCCGTGTGTTCAAAGACAAGCCTACCTGTTATGATTCTGCCTCCAAGCAAAGGCTTCCCCTCTATACCTATAAACAGCAGTCATCTTTCATGTGATCTGTTCATAAAGATGGTGCAGGACATCACAATTATGTTTTACTGAACCAGAGCTTTTGCAGTCTTCTGCACATGCTCCATGTTTTTGAAAATATCACTCAAAAGATGGCAGCCTTCAGAAGGTATAGGATACCGTTGCAGACAGTTGTTTATACGCTCCTGATCTGTCGTTATTAAAGTAAGAATATTTCATGGGTTTGATTCCCACAATGGCCCAAACTGTGTGGAGTGTGTATATTCTCCCCATACTTGTGTGGGTTTCCCCTGGGTACTCCAGTTTCCTTTCCGCAGACCAAAAATATACAGGTAGGTTATTTGGCTCCTGACAAAAATTAACCCTAGTGTTTAAGTGTGTCTATGTACATAGGCAGACTAGATGGGCCAAGTGGTTCTTATCCGTCTCCAAAAATTAACCTTCTCCCTTTATCTCATTCATTTAAAATGAAGCACTAAGATAAATCTATCTACTCCATATATCCCCTTTCTGCAGGGTACACTGTGTTCCACAGGGAATACATTGGGGTGTAGAGATCTTGATCCAGAGGCACGAACAGGCTGAAGCTTTAGACTGTCCCAGAATGCATTGCGGGGCCTCCTCTATAACCCCACCTCCAGGCACTGTGAGTTCAGTTTTAGAGTTGGTGCCTGCATGAAGCAGGTCACTTAACAGGGGAGCTGCGCTAGGCAGCCCTGAAAAAGCTTTTTAGAAGACTTCAAGGGCTGCCCTGGAGCTGCCTCACACTCTCCCTCACTCCCTGACTGAGACTATGGGCGCCATCTTCTCACAGTAGCTACGACTGGTCTCCGGGACTGCAGGGCAAGGTCTCCTCTGTAAATCTGCCTGATTCATCAGCACTGTGATTTTACAGACACTTAAGTATTCTACATGTATTATTATTATATATATATATATATATATATATATATATATATACTAGTCCAGTGCAGTTTTATTGTCTGACTAAAATAATTATCTGCATTGTGACTGTGTGTGCCTGTATCTGCTGTGTGGATTTCACTTTCAGTGTATCCCAGCTATAGCTATCACTGTATTCTGTACCCTAAGGGACTAGGTGCATCAGGGTCTAATATATTGTGCTGCGCAGTATTTACAGTTAAGTGTATTCTACTGTATATTTCAGTCACCTCATACCGTATTTATTCTCTGTTTGTGTCCTGTATATACTGTCACATAAATAGGGGATTTACTTGCAGGTATTGTATTTGTCTGGCTGTATCGTACTTTTACGCTCTAGGGTTACATTCACTATAATGTCTACCACAAAGAGCGGGAAATCCACGGACACTCCTGCACCATGCAGTGCATGCGCCAAGAATTTGCCTGAGGGGGAAGTTTAGGATGGTCTGTGTAATATAAGCCATACATCTCCCAGTCAGCCACCTTGGGCGGCGTTCTCTACTATGCTTAATACGCTTGTAACACACCTAATGCCCCCTATGGGACCTCCTGTGCCATTGCAGTCACATATTGTCCCTGTGGTAAATCCGCCTGGGCAAATGCTCTGTCTACCCAGATACAACAATTGAATCAATCTTTTGTTAGACAAAAACCTACCCCACGTCCCTCTGGGGTCAAGGGCTCATCTAAGCGAGCCGCTTCCTCCTCACAAACCACTAATATCTCAGAGGATACTTCTGATGAGGATGGGGAGTATACTGATCCAGTTGCTTCTGACGAGGAACCTATAACTCAGGTTGATGTCCCTGACCTAATGGAGGCTATTAAGCTGATTCAACAAATCATTGATGATGTTTTATCTAGTGATGAGCGGGTTCGGTTCTCGGAAACCGAACCCCCCCCCCCCCCCGAACTTCACCTTTTTTACACGGGTCCGAGGCAGGTTAGAACCTTCCCGCCTTGCTCGGCTAACCCGAGCGCGCCCGAACGTCATCATCCCGCTGTCGGATTCTCGCGAGATTCGGATTCTATATAAGCAGCCGCGCGTCGCCGCCATTTTCACTCGTGCATTGGAGATGATAGGGAGAGGACGTGGCTGGCGTCCTCTCCGTTTATTGTAGAAGTTGATTGGTTTATTGCTTAATTGTGGGGAGGATTGGGGAGCAGCTGTTAGGAGGAGTACAGTGCAGAGTTTTGCTGATAAGTGACCACCAGTTTTTATCCGTTCTCTGCCTGAAAAAAACGCTCCATACCATATCTGTGCTCAGTGTGCTGCATAATATATCTGTGCTGAGTGCTCTCACTGCTTAATTGTGGGGACTGGGGAGCAGCTATAGCAGGAGTACAGTGCAGAGTTTTGCTGACAGTGACCACCAGTATACGTTGTCTGCCTGAAGAAAAACACTCCATATCTGTGCTCAGTGTGCTGCTTTATTGTGGGGACTGGGGACCACCAGTATAATTAATATTATATAGGAGGAGTACAGTGCAGAGTGCACTGCTGTACCTACCTCTGTGTCGTCATCCATTAAGTATACTATCCATCTACATTCTATACCTGTTGTGCATTTTAGTTTTGCAGTTTGCTGACAGTGTCCACCAGTATACTATATATACTTATAGCAGTACGGTAGGCCACTGCTGTACCTACCTCTGTGTCATAATCCATTAAGTATACTATCCATCTACATTCTATACCTGTGGTGCATTTTAGTTTTGCAGTTTGCTGACACAGTGTCCACCAGTATACTATATATAGCAGTACGGTAGGCCACTGCTGTACCTACCTCTGTATCTTCACTCGTCATCCATTAAGTATACTATTATCCATCTACATTCTATACCTGTGGTGCATTTTAATTTTGCAGTTTGCTGACACAGTGTCCACCAGTATACTATATATAGCAGTATGGTAGGCCACTGCTGTACCTACCTCTGTGTCGTCACTCGTCATCCATTAAGTATACTATCCATCTACATTCTATACCTGTGGTGCATTTTAGTTTTGCAGTTTGCTGACAGTGTCCACCAGTATACTATATATAGCAGTACGGTAGGCCACTGCTGTACCTACCTCTGTGTCGTCACTCGTCATCCATTAAGTATACTATCCATCTACATTCTATACCTGTGGTGCATTTTAGTTTTGCAGTTTGCTGACAGTGTCCACCAGTATACTATATATACTTATAGCAGTACGGTAGGCCACTGCTGTACCTACCTCTGTGTCGTCATCCATTAAGTATACTATCCATCTACATTCTATACCTGTGGTGCATTTTAGTTTTGCAGTTTGCTGACACAGTGTCCACCAGTATACTATATATAGCAGTACGGTAGGCCACTGCTGTACCTACCTCTGTGTCGTCACTCGTCATCCATTAAGTATACTATCCATCTACATTCTATACCTGTGGTGCATTTTAGTTTTGCAGTTTGCTGACAGTGTCCACCAGTATACTATATATAGCAGTACGGTAGGCCACTGCTGTACCTACCTCTGTGTCGTCACTCGTCATCCATTAAGTATACTATCCATCTACATTCTATACCTGTGGTGCATTTTAGTTTTGCGCAGTAAATATAGTAGTAGGCCATTGCTATTGATACTGGCATATAATTCCACACATTAAAAAATGGAGAACAAAAATGTGGAGGTTAAAGGGAAAGATCAAGATCCACTTCCACCTCGTGCTGAAGCTGCTGCCACTAGTCATGGCTGAGACGATGAAATGCCATCAACGTCGTCTGCCAAGGCCGATGCCCAATGTCATAGTAGAGAGCATGTAGAATCCAAAACACAAAAGTTCAGTAAAATGACCCAAAAATCAAAATTAAAAGCGTCTGAGGAGAAGCGTAAACTTGCCAATATGCCATTTACGACACGGAGTGGCAAGGAACGGCTGAGGCCCTAGCCTATGTTCATGGCTAGTGGTTCAGCTTCACATGAGGATGGAAGCACTCATCCTCTCGCTAGAAAAAAGAAAAGACTTAAGCTGGCAAAAGCACAGCAAAGAACTGTGCGTTCTTCTAAATCACAAATCCCCAAGGACAGTCCAATTGTGTCGGTTGCGATGCCTGACCTTCCCAACACTGGACGGAAAGAGCTTGCGCCTTCCACCATTTGCACGCCCCCTGCAAGTGCTGGAAGGAGCACCCGCAGTCCAGTTCCTGATAGTCAAATTGAAGATGTCACTGTTGAAGTACACCAGGATGAGGATATGGGTGTTGCTGGCGCTGGGGAGGAAATTGACAAGGAGGATTCTGATGGTGAGGTGGTTTGTTTAAGTCAGGCACCCGGGGAGACACCTGTTGTCCGTGGGAGGAATATGGCCATTGACATGCCTGGTCAAAATACAAAAAAAATCAGCTCTTCGGTGTGGAATTATTTCAACACAAATGCGGACAACAGGTGTCAAGCCGTGTGTTGCCTTTGTCAAGCTGTAATAAGTAGGGGTAAGGACGTTAACCACCTCGGAACATCCTCCCTTATACGTCACCTGCAGCGCATTCATCATAAGTCAGTGACAAGTTCAAAAACTTTGGGTGACAGCGGAAGCAGTCCACTGACCACTAAATCCCTTCCTCTTGTAACCAAGCTCCTGCAAACCACACCACCAACTCCCTCAGTGTCAATTTCCTCCTTACCCAGGAAAGCCAATAGTCCTGCAGGCCATGTCACTGTCAAGTCTGACGAGTCCTCTCCTGCCTGGGATTCCTCCGATGCATCCTTGAGTGTAACGCCTACTGCTGCTGGCGCTGCTGTTGTTGCTGCTGGGAGTCGATCGTCATCCAAGAGGGGAAGTCGGAAGACCACTTGTACTACTTCCAGTAAGCAATTGACTGTCCAACAGTCCTTTGCGAGGAAGATGAAATATCACAGCAGTCATCCTGCTGCAAAGCAGATAACTCAGGCCTTGGCAGCCTGGGCGGTGAGAAACGTGGTTCCGGTATCCATCGTTAATTCAGAGGCAACTATAGACTTGATTGAGGTACTGTGTCCCCGGTACCAAATACCATCTAGGTTCCATTTCTCTAGGCAGGCGATACCGAAAATGTACACAGACCTCAGAAAAAGACTCACCAGTGTCCTAAAAAATGCAGTTGTACCCAATGTCCACTTAACCACGGACATGTGGACAAGTGGAGCAGGGCAGACTCAGGACTATATGACTGTGACAGCCCACTGGGTAGATGTATTGCCTCCCACAGCAAGAACAGCAGCGGCGGCACCAGTAGCAGCATCTCGCAAACGCCAACTCGTTCCTAGGCAGGCTACGCTTTGTATCATCGCTTTCCTGAATAGGCACACAGCTGACAACCTCTTACAGCAACTGAGGAAGATCATCGCAGAATGGCTTACCCCAATTGGACTCTCCTGTGGATTTGTGGCATCGGACAACGCCAGCAATATTGTGCGTGCATTACATCTGGGCAAATTCCAGCACGTCCCATGTTTTGCACATACATTGAATTTGGTGGTGCAGAATTATTTAAAAAACGACAGGGGCGTGCAAGAGATGCTGTCGGTGGCCCGAAGAATTGCGGGCCACTTTCGGCATTCAGGCACCGCGTACAGAAGACTGGAGCACCACCAAACATTCCTGAACCTGCCCTGCCATCATCTGAAGCAAGAGGTGGTAACGAGGTGGAATTCAACCCTCTATATGCTTCAGAGGACGGAGGAGCAGCAAAAGGCCATTCAAGCCTATACATCTGCCCACGATATAGGCAAAGGAGGGGGAAGGCACCAGACTCAAGCGCAGTGGAGAATGATTTCAACGTTGTGCAAGGTTCTGCAACCCTTTGAACTTGCCACACGTGAAGTCAGTTCAGACACTGCCAGCCTGAGTCAGGTCATTCCCCTCATCAGGCTTTTGCAGAAGAAGCTGTAGACATTGAAGGAGGAGCCAAAACAGAGCGATTCCGCTAGGCATGTGGGACTTGTGGATGGTGCGCTTAATTCGCTTAACCAGGATTCACGGGTGGTCAATCTGTTGAAATCAGAGCACTACATTTTGGCCACCGTGCTCGATCCTAGATTTAAAACCTACGTTGTATCTCTCTTTCCGGCAGACACAAGTCTGCAGAGGTTCAAAGACCTGCTGGTGAGAAAATTGTCAAGTCAAGCGGAACGTGACCCGTCAACAGCTCCTCCTTCACATTCTCCCGCAACTGGGGGTGCGAGGAAAAGGCTAAGAATTCCGAGCCCACCCGCTGGCGGTGATGCAGGGCAGTCTGGAGCGAGTGCTGACATCTGGTCCGGACTGAAGGACCTGCCAACGATTACTGACATGTCGTCTACTGTCACTGCATATGATTCTCTCAGCATGGAAAGAATGGTGGAGGATTATATGAGTGACCGCATCCAAGTAGGCACGTCAGATAGTCCGTACGTATACTGGCAGGAAAAAGAGGCAATTTGGAGGCCCTTGCACAAACTGGCTTTATTCTACCTAAGTTGCCCTCCCTCCAGTGTGTACTCCGAAAGAGTGTTTAGTGCAGCCGCTCACCTTGTCAGCAATCGGCGTACGAGGTTACTTCCAGAAAATGTGGAGAAGATGATGTTCATCAAAATGAATTATAATCAATTCCTCCGTGGAGACATTCACCAGCAGCAATTGCCTCCAGAAAGTACACGGGGACCTGAGATGGTGGATTCCAGTGGGGACGAATTAATAATCTGTGAGGAGGGGGATGTACACAGTGAAAGGGGTGAGGAATCGGAGGATGATGATGAGGTGGACATCTTGCCTCTGTAGAGCCAGTTTGTGCAAGGAGAGATTGATTGCTTCTTTTTTGGTGGGGGCACAAACCAACCAGTCATTTCAGTCACAGTCGTGTGGCAGACCCTGTCGCTGAAATGATGGGTTCGTTAAAGTGTGCATGTCCTGTTTATACAACATAAGGGTGGGTGGGAGGGCCCAAGGACAATTCCATCTTGCACCTCTTTTTTCTTTCATTTTTCTTTGCATCATGTGCTGTTTGGGGACTATTTTTTGGAAGTGCCATCCTGTCTTGATTGACACTGCAGTGCCACTCCTAGATGGGCCAGGTGTTTGTGTCGGCCACTTGTGTCGCTTAGCTTAGTCACACAGCCACCTTGGTGCGCCTGTTTTTTTCTTTGCCTCATGTGCTGTTTGGGGACAATTTTTTTGAAGTGCCATCCTGCCTGACACTGCAGTGCCACTCCTAGATGGGCCAGGTGTTTGTGTCGGCCACTTGTGTCGCTTAGCTTAGTCACACAGCCACCTTGGTGCGCCTCTTTTTTTCTTTGCATCATGTGCTGTTTGGGGACTATTTTTTGGAAGTGCCATCCTGTCTTGATTGACACTGCAGTGCCACTCCTAGATGGGCCAGGTGTTTGACTAAGCTAAGCGACACAAGTGGCTGACACAAACAGCCACCTTGGTGCGCCTCTTTTTTTCTTTGCATCATGTGCTGTTTGGGGACTATTTTTTAAATCGGCCATCCTGTCTGACACTGCAGTGCCACTCCTAGATGGGCCAGGTGTTTGTGTCGGCCACTTGGGTCGCTTAGCTTAGTCATCCAGCGACCTTGGTGCAAATTGTAGGACTAAAAATAATATTGTGAGGTGTGAGGTGTTCAGAATAGACTGGAAATGAGTGGAACTTATGGTAATTGAGATTAATAATACTATGGGATCAAAATGACCCCCGAATTCTATGATTTAAGCTGTTTTTTAGGGGTTTTTGAAAAAAACACCCAAATCCAAAACACACCCGAATCCGACAAAAAAATTTCGGTGAGGTTTTGCCAAAACGCGTCCGAATCCAAAACACGGCCGCGGAACCGAATCCAAAACCAAAACACAAAACCCGAAAAATGTCCGGTGCACATCACTAGTTTTATCCCACTAGTGCGTCTAACAAACCTGATAAGTTTAAATGTCAGAAGGTAGCTAAAGTTGTCTTACCGCATTCTGACCATTTAGTAGACAAACGACAGGAACCCTGGTCTTCTTCAGGAAAGAAATTCTCCCTGTCTAAATAGATGCTAACTCGTCATCCGCTCCCTGCTGAGTTGTGTAACAAGTGGGAAAATACACCGCCGGTGGATTCCCATGTCACCCGTCTTGTGGTGTCATCTACTCTGCCTGTCACCACTGTCACCTCACTGAAGGAACTGACAGATAAGCGTGTGGAGGGATGCCTGAAGTCTATTTACTCCCTTACAGGTGCTGTACATAGACCCACTATAGCAGCCTCCTAGGCCGCAAAAGGAATTGAAGCATGGGTTCAGGCAATAGAGGATGAGCTGCCTCAGGATATATCGGACACTGCCAGACAATATCTGTCTCATATTACCACCGCCTCCCAATATATTCAGGAGGCGTCCTCTGAGGCAGGTGTAATGGCGGCCAAGGCGCCGACTATGTCCATCCTGGCTCACCGAATTCTGTGGTTGAGGTCATGGAAGGTGGACCTGGACTCCAAAAAGACCGTGGAGGTACTGCCTTTTAAGGGAGGCATCCTATTTGGGGAAGAGCTGAATAAGATCATGACTGACTTAGCGGCTGCTAAGACTGCATTTCTCCCAAATACTAATCCTTCTGCACAGAAGGCATAGAGTACCACTTTTCGTTCCTTTCGACCTCAAGTGAAAGCAAAAGGTCAGACATACCTGAGACAAGCTCGTGCTCCCAAAACCACTAAGCCCAAAACAAAACAATCCTGGGCCGCCCGTCAGCCTGCTTCCAAACAAGACAAGCCTGCTGCATGATGCGGTGGGCCTCCCATTGGGGTATCCCAGGGTGGGAGGCCGACTTCTGCAGTTCACCCAGGTCTGGTAAAAGACCACTTCAGACGCATGGGTGCGAGAAGTCGTCTCTCAAGGGTACGCAGTCTCTTTCAAGAGACGTCCCCCTCGCCAGTTCTGCACGATGGTTATTCCTTCTGACCCGTTGAAGGCGCAAGCTCTACACCTGGTTGTGCGTTCCCTCCTGGATACAGGAGTGGTAGTGCCGGTACCCCTGTCCCAGAAAGGCGGAGGATACTATTCGACCCTGTTTCTAGTCCTGAAACCCAATGGGTCTTTCCAGCCTATAATCAACCTCAAATCACTGAACAAATTTGTGAGAGTGTCCAAGTTCCATATGGAAACGCTACGCTCGATTGTACTGGCATGGAACCCGAAGATTATATGATATCCCTGGATATACAAGACTCTTATCTGCATATACCAATTTCCATATCGCATCAGCAATATCTGCGGTTTGCTATTGGCAACCTTCACTATCAGTTCCAAGCTCTGCCATTTGGACTGGCCACGGCCCCTCAGATCTTCACCAAGGTTATGGCCGTGATGACAGCTCATCTGCGTTGTCAGGGAATCAGGATCCTGCCATATCTGGACAACTTGCTGATCCTGGTGAACTCCCAAGTTGTCCTCCTCAGTCGTCTGCAACTGACGGTACACTTCCTACAAGCCCACGAGTGGCTCGTCAACTGGAAGAAGTCCTCACTGGTCCCTGCTTGGAGCATGGTGCACCTGGGGGCACTGCTGGACACACACAGCCAAAGACTGTTTCTGTCTCCAGAGAAAGTCCTGAAACTTCAGGACAGGATCAGATACTTCCTCTCTTGCCCAAGAGTGTCGATACACTCGGCAATGCAAGTACTAGGACTCATTGTGTCGGCTTTCGACATGGTAGAGTATGATCAATTTCATTCCCACCCTCTACAGAGGTTAATCCTTTCCAAGTGAGACGGCCTACCTCATCGGATCAGGTCTCAAATGATCTCCTTGACTCCGGAGGTTCGTCTGTCACTGAGCTGGTGGCTACAGGACCAGCAGTTGAGCAGGGGCCGTCCCTTCTGGATCCCCAACTGGGTCCTACTGACTACGGACGCCAGTCAGAGGGGTTGGGGCGCGATGCTGGAGCAACACACTCTCCAGGGTCGGTGGACCAAGGAGGAATCTCTCCTCCCAATAAACATTGTGGAATTGCAGGCAGTGTTCAATGCTTTGACTCTTGCCCTGCCTCTGATACAGAACAGGCCTGTTCAAGTACAATCAGACAACGCCACCACGGTGATATACATAAACCATCAAGGCGGCACTTGAAGCCACAAGGCAACAATGGAAGTGTCAAAAATTCTTTGTTGGGCGGAACGCCATCTGCCAGCAATATCGGCAGTGTTCATTCCAAAGCGGATTTCCTCAGTCGTCAGGACATACACGCCGGAGAGTGGAGTCTTCATCAGGAGGTCTTTCAACTCCTAGTGGACATGTGGGATCTACCAGATGTAGACCTGATGGCGTCCCGACACAATCACAAAGTTCCGGTCTTCAGATCAAGAACAAGATATCCTCAAGCAGTGTTCGTGGATGCACTGGCAATTCCATGGAACTTTCGGCTGCCCTAAGTGTTCCCTCCAGTGTCACTTCTGCCCAGGGTACTACGGAAGTTCAAGCAAGAAGGAGGAATACTACTTCTAGTTGCTCCAACGTGGCTCAGATGGTATTGGTTCTCAGACCTGCAGGGTCTATCAATAGAGCGTCGTCAATGCCCAGACCTCCTCGTTCAGGGCCCTTGTGTCTAGTCGGACCTGGCGAAACTAGCTTTGATGGCGTGGCTCTTGAAGCATCACTCCTGAGGGCCAAAGGATTCTCTGAGGTGGTTATGCAAACCGGCTTCTGCACGGAATTATTATAGGGTCTGGAATTCTTACTTCACCTGGTGTGCTGGTAAGAATTACGATGCTTCCAAGTTTAGCACTTCCAGACTTCTGGCTTTTTTGCAACAAGGCCTGGATTTAGGACTTTGTCTGGCCTCCCTCAAGGTTCACATATCTGTCTTGTCGGTGTGGTTTCAGAGAAAAATTGCGTCTATACCTGACGTGCATACATTCACTCAGGGCGTACTGCAGATTCAGCCTCCCTATGTCCCTCCTGTGGCTCCATGGGATTTGTCTGTTGTCCTGAATGCCCTGCAAGAGTCTCCATTTGAACCTCTTGAGTCAGTGGACCTTAAATGGCTCACAGCCAAGGTCCTGTTTCTGCTGGCTATTGCCTCTGCTAAAAGGGTGTCAGACGTAGGCAATTTGTCCTGTTGTCTACCCTTTTTGACATTTCATTGTGACCGAGCAGTTCTTAGAACTCGCCCTGGTTATTTACCTAAGGTGGTGTCATCTTTTTACCTTAATCAAGAGATTGTGGTTCCAGCCTTCATCTCTTCTGAATTGTCCTCCAAAGAGCGGTCATTGGATGTGGTACGGGCTCACCATATATATGTGGAGAGGACTGCCTATCAGGAGGTCCGATATCCTCTTTGTACTGTTTGGTTTCCACAAACGTGGCTGGCCTGGGAATAAGCAAATCTTGGCCAGATGGATTAGAATGGTGATTGCACAAGCTTATGCTCAGGCTGGACTCCGAGCTCCTGCTGCTATTAAAGTCCATTCTACTCAGTCTGTTGGACCCTCTTGAGCGGCTCGTTGTGGCGCGTCCGCAGAACAATTGTACAAGGCGGCTCTGTGGTCCTCAGTGATCATGTTTATTAGGTTCTATGCCTTTGATACTTCCGCCTCCCAGGATGCTTCCTTTGACCGCCGGGTTCTCATATCCGCTAAGGTGCGTCCCCTCCCTTGAGGAACTGCTTTAGGACATCCCAATGTATTCCCTGTGGAATACAGTGTACCCCGCTGCATAAAAAGGAGATTTATGGTAGACTTACCATGGTTAAATCTCTTTCTGTGAGGTACGCTGGGTTCCACAGGGCGCCCACCCTGACGCAATTAGCTTTTTTGGGTTTGTATGGCATTAGCCACTAGTCCCTTCTCCTGTCGTGAGAACGTGGCTCTATGTGACTAAAATCTGCCTTCTCTTTTACCTGCTTCTGCATTGGACTGGTTAACAAAACTGAGCTCATAGTGCCTGGAGGCGGGGTTATAGAGTAGGCCCCGCAATGCATTCTGGGACAGTCTAAAGCTTTAGCCTGTTGGTGCCTCTGGTTCAAGATCCATCTCTACACCCCAATGTATTCCCTGTGGAACCCAGTGTACCTCGCAGAAATTGATTTAACTATGGTAAGTCTACCATAAATCTCCTTTTCTCCCTCCTCCTTCACAACAGCTGTAAATTTTCTCCATAAACCTACTCACATTCGAGGCACATAGATAAAGCCTAGATGGCATGTTGCCTTGGACTTGATAGCTGGCTGAAACAAGATTTTAAGGTGTCCTAAGGCATGACAGGGTCTGAGGAGGGACATGGAAACATTACATACAATGGAGATTATAGTATGTCATGAGGGGACATGGAGACAGGGTGACTGAGCATGCTGCATCAGGTGGCAGCAATGGATTGCGCCATTCCGCCAGCTGGTTGTGGTTCATGGACCAGTAGGCAGCTATGGAGAGACAGCACCAGCAGCATTTTGAATTTGGTGCAAAATGTGAAATGTTGCTGGAGCTGTCTGTCCATGGCTGCCTGCCAATCCGTGAGCTGCAACCAGTTGGCGGCCAAAAAAAGATCTTCAGGAACAGCGTTATGGTGTGTTCTGTCTGAAAATAGCCCTAGTAATGAAAAACAATAATATATACATACAGGATGAATTTTGATAAATGTGTTATGATTATTTGGGGAGACTCTGGAACCAGATACTTTTATTATTATTATTATTAATAATATTAAGCTGCTCCTACCCAAAATTGTTTAGGTATTAATATTATTATTAGTTATTTATATAGTGCACACATTTTCTGCAGCGCTTTACAGAGAATATTTAATCATTCATTTCAGTCCCTGTCGAGCTTTCAGTCTATATTCCCTACCACATGTACACGTACACACATTCACGATAGGTTAATCCCAACAAAAATGAATCCTACCAGTATATTTTTGGATTATGGGAGGAAACCAGAACACCTTAAGGAAACCCATGCAAGCACAGGGAGGATATACAAACTCCACACAGAGCCATGGCAGGAATCAAACCCATGACCTCAGTGCTGTGAGTCAGCACCCTCCGGTATGCACCCTCTTTATGTCAACACCTAAATCTTTACCATATATACCACAATATATGTGTACTTTATATATTTTTAAGTTTCAAATGAAACCTGTCCTTCTGAAGATCTTTTTTAAAGAGTATGTATTTACCTCACCTTTACACTCAGTACATTTATTATTAATTACACTGTGTGTTGGCACCTCTTTACTACTATTTTGCAATGCACACATATCAATCCATTTTATTAGGGAGTTGTTCTTTCAGTGATAGAATGGGCACTAAGCAAGAATAACAAGTTCAACTGCTCTTACCCAGCTGGAACATTCACATACACAACTCTGTATTGGTTTTATGGAGACTGCCTGATTCTGGGTTTCGGATGTCTCCGGACTGGTGTCAGAGACAATGGTCCTCTGGGTAGTATTGTACTGGAAGCTGGGACGCCAGAGATAGTGCTTTCGCATAGAATGGAATAACCCTTGGAAGTTACGAGGTTATGGGTAGAACTAGTACTAGGAGGTTGACGAGACCTCGAACAGGGGTGTGGAGTCTTACCCCACTGGTGGTCTTCACCAGCAAACCCCCGCAAGCAACTTTGGGCTTCGCTGCACCCAGTGAGCCAGTAGAGGCCCCCTTTCTGGGTTACCTGGTCTAAGTGTTCTGGTGAAGGTTTGGCTGTAGGCTGGTGGTCTGACCAGCTGGATCCGGACTGGAGTGCTGACCGGCCTGGTACCGGAATGATGACACTGGATCCGGACTGGAGTGCAACTGTACGCTGCCGGCATACTGGCGGCCGGGATGCTGCTGTCGGTATATTGATAGTCGGCATCCTGGCCGCCAGTAAATCATACTGAACCCCTACAGGAGATATGTAAAGAGAGACAGATAAATATTTACTGGTGTACAGTGCAAACTTTACAACATAGATCAACTTACTATTTTACTCAGTTAACTTCATAAATGTCTATTATTCTGCATGAGTGCGAGGACATTGGTCTGCCCCAGTAGCATATCTATAATGGGTGCAAAATATGCGGTGTGCAGGGGTGTAGGAACCTGGAGGGGGTTTGAGGGAGCAGTAGCCCGCCATGATATCTGTTGGGTGGGCAAAGACTGTGTTTTGCACCTCTCTCCCTCCCCCCCCCCCCGAGTTTCCACACTCCAGCGGTTGAAAAATCTGCCTGGCGAAGTACCCACCTCCTGCAGTGAAGGTGGGTGCTTAATCTATATCTATCTCAAATGTGGGAAGGGGCATCATAGCATGGGCTTTCTCTCAGATCAATCCTGTCATGCCCCTTTCCCACGATGCATGTGCCTTATGTGCTCCGGGTTTGTAACCAGGAATAAAGAGAGGAAACATACTTTTGGCAAAGTGTAGTAGTAGGTCCTTCATGCTACTTTCTGAAGTCATGGTATGCGTTCTAAACTTGTGAAAGGTTTTTAAAATATAGATTGTCTTAGTATAACTACGAAATGTTTTTTAATACAGATTGCCTTAGTATACAGATTGATAGAGTTTTTGAAATAAATACATAAATACAAAGTGCTCCGTTCATAAACATTTAATTAACCTGTATTGATGATCAACTATTCACTTTACTTTTACCCTTAATTTTGTGCGCTGCATCCAGTAACAAACGTGAGATATAGCAATTTAAATGTATAGCACATACATAACCAGTGAGGCAGTGAATATAGATGTATAGCACACACATAACCAGTGAGGCAGTGACTATAGATGTATAGCACACACCATAACCAGTGAGTCAGTGGCTATAGATGTAAAGCACACACCATAACCAGTGAGGCAGTGACTACTATAGTGTACAGTAGATGTATAGCACACACGATAACCAGTGAGGCAGTGACTATAGTGTACAGTAGATGTATAGCACACACCATAACCAGTGAGGCAGTGACTATAGTGTACAGTAGATGTATAGAACACACCATAACCAGTGAGGCAGTGACTACAGATGAATAGCACACACAATAACCAGTGAGGCAGTGACTACAGATGTATAGCACACACCATAACTAGTGAGGCAGTGACTACAGATGAATAGCACACACCATAACCAGTGAGGCAGTGACTGCAGATGTATAGCACACACCATAACCAGTGAGGCAGTGACTACAGATGTATAAAACACACCATAACCAGTGAGGCAGTGACTACAGATGAATAGCAAACACCATAACCAGTGAGGCAGTGACTGCAGATGTATAGCACACACCATAACCAGTGAGGCAGTGACTACAGATGTATAGAACACACCATAACCAGTGAGGCAGCGACTACAGATGAATAGCACACACAATAACTAGTGAGGCAGTGACTGCAGATGTATAGCACACACCATAACTAGTGAGGCAGTGATTATAGATGTATAGCACACACCATAACCAGTGAGGCAGTGACTATAGATGTATAGCACACACCATAACCAGTGAGGCAGTGAATATACACTGCTCAAAAAAAATAAAGGGAACACTTAAATAACACATCCTAGATCTGAATAAATGAAATATTCTTATTAAATACTTTGTTCTTTACATAGTTGAATGTGCTGACAACAAAACCACACAAAAATTATCAATGGAAATCAAATTTATTAACCCATGGAGGTCTGGATTTGGAGTCACACTCAAAATTAAAGTGGAAAAACACACTACATGCTGATCCAACTTTGATGTAATGTCCTTAAAACAAGTCAAAATGAAGCTCAGTAGTGTGTGTGGCCTCCACGTGCCTGTATGACCTCCCTACAACGCCTGGGCATGCTCCTGATGAGGTGGCGGATGGTCTCCTGAGGGATCTCCTCCCAGACCTGGACTAAAGCATCCGCCAACTCCTGGACAGTCTGTGGTGGATGGAGCGAGACATGATGTCCCAGATGTGCTCAATTGGATTCAGGTCTGGGGAACAGGAGAGCCAGTCCATAGCATCAATGCCTTCGTCTTGCAGGAACTGCTGACACACTCCAGCCACATGAGGTCTAGCATTGTCTTGCATTAGGAGGAACCCAGGGCCAACCGCACCAGCATATGGTCTCACAAGGGGTCTGAGGATCTCATCTCGGTACTTAATGGCAGTCAGGCTACCTCTGGCGAGCACATGGAAGGCTGTGCGGCCTCCCAAAGAAATGCCATCCCACACCATTACTGACCCACTGCCAAACCGGTCATGCTGGAGGATGTTGCAGGCAGCAGAACGTTCTCCTTGGCGTCTCCAGACTCTGTCACGTCTGTCACATGTGCTCAGTGAGAACCTGCTTTCATCTCTGAAGAGCACAGGGCGCTAGTGGCGAATTTGCCAATCTTGGTGTTCTCTGGCAAATGCCAAACGTCCTGCACGGTGTTGGACTGTAAGCACAACCCCCACCTGTGGACGTCGGGCCCTCATACCACCCTCATGGAGTCTGTTTCTGATCGTTTGAGTAGACACATGCACATTTGTGGCTTGCTGGAGGTCAGTTTGCAGGGCTCTGGCAGTGCTCCTCCTGTTCCTCCTTGCACAAAGGCGGAGGTAGCGGTCCTGCTGCTGGGTTGTTGCCCTCCTACGGCCTCCTCCATGTCTCCTGATGTACTGGCCTGTCTCCTGGTAGTGCCTCCCTGCTCTGGACAATACGCTGACAGACACAGCAAACCTTCTTGCCACAGCTCGCATTGTTGTGCCATCCTGGATGAGCTGCACTACCTGAGCCACTTGTGTGGGTTGTAGACTCCGTCTCATGCTACCACTACAGTGAAAGCATCGCCAGCTTTCAAAAGTGACCAAAACATCAGCCAGAAAGCATAGGAGCTGAGAAGTGGTCTGTGGTCACCACCTGCAGAACAACTCCTTTATTGGGGGGTGTCTTGCTAATTGCCTATAATTTCCACCTGTTGTCTATTCCATTTGCACAACAGCATGTGAAATTGATTGTCAATCAGCGTTGCTTCCTAAGTGGACAGTTTTATTTCACAGAAGTGTGATTGACTTGGAGTTACATTGTGTTGTTTAAGTGTTCCCTTTATTTTTTTTTGAGCAGTGTAGATGTATAGCACACACCATAATAGTGAGGCAGTGACTACAGATGTATAGCACACACCATTACCAGTGAGGCAGAGACTACAGATGTATAGCACACACCATAACCAGTGAGGCAGTGACTACAGATGTATAGCACACACCATAACCAGTGAGGCAGTGACTATAGATGTATAGCACACACCATAACCAGTGAGGCAGTGACTATAGATGTATAGCACACACTATAACCAGTGACTACAGATGTATAGCACACACCATAACCAGTGAGGCAGTGACTACAGATGTATAGCACACACCATAACCAGTGAAGCAGTGACTACAGATGTATAGCACACACCATAACCAGTGAGGCAGTGACTACAGATGTATAGCACACACCATAACCAGTGAGGCAGTGACTATAGATGTATAGCACACACTATAACCAGTGACTACAGATGTATAGCACACACCATAACCAGTGAGGCAGTGACTACAGATGTATAGCACACACCATAACCAGTGAGGCAGTGACTACAGATGTATAGCACACACCATAACCAGTGAGGCAGTGACTACAGATGAATAGCAAACACCATAACCAGTGAGGCAGTGACTATAGATGTATAGCACACACTATAACCAGTGACTACAGATGTATAGCACACACCATAACCAGTGAGGCAGTGACTACAGATGTATAGCACACACTAGAACCAGTGACTACAGATGTATAGCACACACCATAACCAGTGAGGCAGTGACTACAGATGTATAGCACACACCATAACCAGTGAGGCAGTGACTACAGATGTATAGCACACACCATAACCAGTGAGGCAGTGACTACAGATGTATAGCACACACCATAACCAGTGAGGCAGTGACTACAGATGAATAGCACACACCATAACCAGTGAGGCAGTGACTACAGATGTATAGCACACACTATAACCAGTGACTACAGATGTATAGCACACACCATAACCAGTGAGGCAGTGACTATAGATGTATAGCACCCACTATAACCAGTGACTACAGATGTATAGCACACACCATAACCAGTGAGGCAGTAACTACAGATGTATAGCACACACTATAACCAGTGACTACAGATGTATAGCACACACCATAACCAGTGAGGCAGTGACTACAGATGTATAGCACACACAATAACCAGTGAGGCAGTGATTACAGATGTATAGCACACACCATAACCAGTGAGGCAGTGACTACAGATGAATAGCAAACACCATAACCAGTGAGGCAGTGACTATAGATGTATAGCACACACTATAACCAGTGACTACAGATGTATAGCACACACCATAACCAGTGAGGCAGTGACTACAGATGTATAGCACACACCATAACCAGTGAGGCAGTGACTACAGATGTATAGCACACACCATAACCAGTGAGGCAGTGACTACAGATGAATAGCAAACACCATAACCAGTGAGGCAGTGACTATAGATGTATAGCACACACTATAACCAGTGACTACAGATGTATAGCACACACCATAACCAGTGAGGCAGTGACTACAGATGTATAGCACACACTATAACCAGTGACTACAGATGTATAGCACACACCATAACCAGTGAGGCAGTGACTACAGATGTATAGCACACACCATAACCAGTGAGGCAGTGACTACAGATGTACAGCACACACCATAACCAGTGAGGCAGTGACTACAGATGAATAGCAAACACCATAACCAGTGAGGCAGTGACTATAGATGTATAGCACACACCATAACCAGTGAGGCAGTGACTACAGATGTATAGCACACACCATAACCAGTGAGGCAGTGACTACAGATGTATAGCACACACCATAACCAGTGAGGCAGTGACTACAGATGAATAGCAAACACCATAACCAGTGAGGCAGTGACTATAGATGTATAGCACACACTATAACCAGTGACTACAGATGTATAGCACACACCATAACCAGTGAGGCAGTGACTACAGATGTATAGCACACACTATAACCAGTGACTACAGATGTATAGCACACACCATAACCAGTGAGGCAGTGACTACAGATGTATAACACACACCATAACCAGTGAGGCAGTGACTACAGATGTATAGCACACACCATAACCAGTGAGGCAGTGACTACAGATGTATAGCACACACCATAACCAGTGAGGCAGTGACTACAGATGAATAGCAAACACCATAACCAGTGAGGCAGTGACTATAGATGTATAGCACACACTATAACCAGTGACTACAGATGTATAGCACACACCATAACCAGTGAGGCAGTGACTATAGATGTATAGCACACACTATAAGCAGTGACTACAGATGTATAGCACACACCATAACCAGTGAGGCAGCGACTATAGATGTGTAGCACCCACTATAACCAGTGACTACAGATGTATAGCACACACCATAACCAGTGAGGCAGTGACTACAGATGTATAGCACACACAATAACCAGTGAGGCAGTGACTACAGATGTATAGCACACACCATAACCAGTGAGGCAGTGACTACAGATGAATAGCAAACACCATAACCAGTGAGGCAGTGACTACAGATGTATAGCACACACTATAACCAGTGACTACAGATGTATAGCACACACCATAACCAGTGAGGCAGTGACTACAGATGTATAGCACACACCATAACCAGTGAGGCAGTGACTACAGATGTATAGCACACACCATAACCAGTGAGGCAGTGACTACAGATGTATAGCACACACCATAACCAGTGAGGCAGTGACTATAGGTGTATAGCACACACTATAAGCAGTGACTACAGATGTATAGCACACACCATAACCAGTGAGGCAGTGACTATAGATGTATAGCACACACTATGACCAGTGACTACAGATGTATAGCACACACCATAACCAGTGAGGCAGTGACTACAGATGTATAGCACACACAATAACCAGTGAGGCAGTGACTACAGATGTATAGCACACACCATAACCAGTGAGGCAGTGACTACAGATGAATAGCAAACACCATAACCAGTGAGGCAGTGACTATAGATGTATAGCATCACACTATAACCAGTGAATACAGATGTATAGTACACACCATAACCAGTGAGGCAGTGACTACAGATGTATAGCACACACCATAACCAGTGAGGCAGTGACTACAGATGAATAGCAAACACCATAACCAGTGAGGCAGTGACTATAGATGTATAGCACACACTATAACCAGTGACTACAGATGTATAGCACACACCATAACCAGTGAGGCAGTGACTACAGATGTATAGCACACACTATAACCAGTGACTACAGATGTATAGCACACACCATAAACAGTGAGGCAGTGACTACAGATGTATAACACACACCATAACCAGTGAGGCAGTGACTACAGATGTATAGCACACACCATAACCAGTGAGGCAGTGACTACAGATGTATAGCACACACCATAACCAGTGAGGCAGTGACTACAGATGAATAGCACACACCATAACCAGTGAGGCAGTGACTACAGATGTATTGCACACACCATAACCAGTGAGGCAGTGACTACAGATGAATAGCACACACCATAACCAGTGAGGCAGTGACTACAGATGAATAGCACACACCATAACCAGTGAGGCAGTGACTATAGATGTATAGCACACACTATAACCAGTGACTACAGATGTATAGCACACACCATAACCAGTGAGGCAGTGACTACAGATGTATAGCACACACAATAACCAGTGAGGCAGTGACTACAGATGTATAGCACACACCATAACCAGTGAGGCAGTGACTACAGATGTATAGCACACACCATAACCAGTGAGGCAGTGACTATAGATGTATAGCACACACCATAACCAGTGAGGCAGTGACTATAGATGTATAGCACACACCATAACCAGTGAGGCAGTGACTATAGATGTATAGCACACACCATAACCAGTGAGGCAGTGACTATAGATGTATAGCACACACCATAACCAGTGAGGCAGTGACTACAGATGTATAGCACACACCATAACCAGTGAGGCAGTGACTACAGATGAATAGCAAACACCATAACCAGTGAGGCAGTGACTACAGATGTATAGCACACACTATAACCAGTGACTACAGATGTATAGCACACACCATAACCAGTGAGGCAGTGACTACAGATGTATAGCACACACCATAACCAGTGAGGCAGTGACTACAGATGTATAGCACACACCATAACCAGTGAGGCAGTGACTACAGATGTATAGCACACACCATAACCAGTGAGGCAGTGACTATAGGTGTATAGCACACACTATAAGCAGTGACTACAGATGTATAGCACACACCATAACCAGTGAGGCAGTGACTATAGATGTATAGCACACACTATGACCAGTGACTACAGATGTATAGCACACACCATAACCAGTGAGGCAGTGACTACAGATGTATAGCACACACAATAACCAGTGAGGCAGTGACTACAGATGTATAGCACACACCATAACCAGTGAGGCAGTGACTACAGATGAATAGCAAACACCATAACCAGTGAGGCAGTGACTATAGATGTATAGCATCACACTATAACCAGTGAATACAGATGTATAGTACACACCATAACCAGTGAGGCAGTGACTACAGATGTATAGCACACACCATAACCAGTGAGGCAGTGACTACAGATGAATAGCAAACACCATAACCAGTGAGGCAGTGACTATAGATGTATAGCACACACTATAACCAGTGACTACAGATGTATAGCACACACCATAACCAGTGAGGCAGTGACTACAGATGTATAGCACACACTATAACCAGTGACTACAGATGTATAGCACACACCATAAACAGTGAGGCAGTGACTACAGATGTATAACACACACCATAACCAGTGAGGCAGTGACTACAGATGTATAGCACACACCATAACCAGTGAGGCAGTGACTACAGATGTATAGCACACACCATAACCAGTGAGGCAGTGACTACAGATGAATAGCACACACCATAACCAGTGAGGCAGTGACTACAGATGTATTGCACACACCATAACCAGTGAGGCAGTGACTACAGATGAATAGCACACACCATAACCAGTGAGGCAGTGACTACAGATGAATAGCACACACCATAACCAGTGAGGCAGTGACTATAGATGTATAGCACACACTATAACCAGTGACTACAGATGTATAGCACACACCATAACCAGTGAGGCAGTGACTACAGATGTATAGCACACACAATAACCAGTGAGGCAGTGACTACAGATGTATAGCACACACCATAACCAGTGAGGCAGTGACTACAGATGTATAGCACACACCATAACCAGTGAGGCAGTGACTACAGATGTATAGCACACACCATAACCAGTGAGGCAGTGACTATAGATGTATAGCACACACCATAACCAGTGAGGCAGTGACTATAGATGTATAGCACACACCATAACCAGTGAGGCAGTGACTATAGATGTATAGCACACACCATAACCAGTGAGGCAGTGACTATAGATGTATAGCACATGGGATGCGGTTACAGTGCCGGCAGTCGGAATCCCGGTGGTCAGGATACCAACGCCGGAATCCCGACCACTGAAAATGCCTACAGCCGGAATCCTGGCTATGCCATTGCAGATGGTTGTCTATCCGCTCCTGGTGTGTGTGTGTGTGTGTGTGTGTGTGTGTGTGTGTGTGTGTGTGTGTGTGTGTGTGTGTGTGTGTGTGTGTGTGTGTGTGTGTGTGTGTGTGTGTGTGTGTGTGTGTGTGTGTGTGTGTGTGTGTGTGTGTGTGTGTGAAGAATTTTTTCATATTGCTGGAAATGTGTTTGCCATAGTGCAATAAGAAGGCATAAAACAAAGTACAGTTCAAGACCCAATCTCTGTTAGGTGTCTGTGGGTGCAAAGATCTTTTTGTGGAGTGGAAATGTCTTCAAAAATGAACCTTCTCCCTTTCTCTCATTACAATAATGTGGTCCCGCAAACTGAAATCTAATTGCTGTATGGTTATGTAAAATGAGACACTAAGATACATCAATCTACTATATATATCCCCTCTCTTCCTCCTCCTCCACTAAGGCTGTAATTTTTCTTCATAAACCTAGGAAGCAGCATGGCTGGCTCAGTCTGGGAGAAGGGTACAGGAACTTCAGGCAGGGGCAGGGCAGCTCCTCCTATCTACCCTGCCAAGATTGTGATGTCATCTGGGCAGCTCAGCCTGGACCTTGGCGCCCAGTCACACAGGAGGAGTTGAGGAGCAGCGGAGAGATGATGTGAGGCCTTCCTACCCTTACTCCACCACCACCTCCTCTGGTCAGACCACATCCTCTTCATCACGGTTCATGCATACTAATAACGCGGGCCCCTTAATAGCAGTGGTTTGGGTGCAGCCACTGCTTTACTAAAATGACTAAACCTCCTCCCGAATTCACCTAAGATTAGCGGCACTGTCTGTCTCCTCACCACACTGCCTATATAGCCCAGTTGGAGTAATTAGTATTTAAAATCATATCTGCACAGAGAGGAGGTTTAAAGGTAAGGGAACACAAAATATCAAAATCTTTAATTTTAAGGCGCCACAAGATTCCACAGTGCCTGAGGACAGTCTGAGGTATAAGTCATATAAATACTATTGCACATTAAACAAGTACAGAAGAGGTTACAAAAGGAGGTACAAATGTGAGACAATGGGTAGATGGGGCCCTGATCCAATTGACGTAAAAAAAAAAAAAGGTGACCCACAAAGTTATAAGGCTGTATAGCAGTATCTATTATATTACCAATAGCACCTTAAGTAAGCAAATGTACTCCCCAGCAGCCCAGTGCTTTATCACCTAAATGAAAGCTCACAGGCAGCATACTGTATTGGAAAATATGTATGTTTGAGCAGTCAGACTGACGCATGAAGGATCCTCAGATGGAATCCGATGAAACTGTAGGAACCCATTTGCAGTGGCATTGCTAACTACCAGAGAGGTAGGTCACTGCCTGTAAGTGAATAATGAAGTCATCATCTTAGGCAGACAACATACGATTTCACAACCAAGTGCTGGATTTATACTGGTGTTCATCTAATTAACAAGTACTGTACCTAACAGGAAAAAAATACATTATCTATTTAAATAAGTTAAATTTTTTTCAATATATAATGCAAGTTGTATATTATAGCAGTGCTTAGTGCCAGTCCCTCACTTTGATAATGTTTAATAAAAAAATTAAATTTTATATGTATATGTATATATATATATATATATATATATATATATATATATATATATACCAACCAGTCAGGTGGCACTCCATAGACCTTTAAGATATTTCAAGTAAGCTGCCGGTGCCTTCCCAATGGGAGAGGAATCTACCTCCCTCAGATATAACACGTCTGTGCGGGCGGCACTCACGGCGAATGAATCAAGACACAAACTCCAGGAACACTGTCAACGTTTCAATGCAAATGATTACATTTTCATCAGGACAAATAAGACATACAAACATACATACCTATATAGCCTCCTCTGATTGTACACGAAGCCGTCCGCCAGCCGCGTCCGCCCGTCATCTCCCGCCCGGTTACGTGACGTCATCCGCAGGCGCCGGCGTCCGGCGTCATGACAACCTGAACGAAGCACACCATAATTAACAAGAAAATTTAACAAGTGCTAACACCTCTAAAGTGCAAAAAAATAAATAAACATACATTACAATCCTGTAAAGAGAGTAGAGACCGCTATGTATAATAGAATACTATAAGACTCATAATTTTACAATGCATGATATTTTAAATGGTCTGGTAGAAAAAGAGAATAATCAGATTATGTCAAAGTAGCTTAAATACATAAATATAGCGGCTCTACAGGACAGTATCCTGTGAGTAATGGCTTGCGTAAACAAATAACTCAACTATATTGCAAAAGTTAAGATAAACACCGCAACTTGGCGATGAATATTGTTAAAAAAAAATTTTTTATAGACAGTATAAACTCCACACCATGGCACACAATAATGATAAATAAATACAAACTGGATAAGTGCATCTCATTCTGCCTATAGATACAGGTAATGCAGTATGGAAAACAAGGTGTGGAGAACATATAGACTCCACACCAATATGCAAATTAACCGCAGATGTCTCAAGCGAGTTATATTAGAACCTGAACCCTCTAGATGAAACAATTGAGGCCCTGATGTTCATTCAGTCTTCTAGGGGACATTGTGTCAAGCAGATGGATCCATTTAGCTTCCCTTTTAAGCAATAAGAGACCCCTATCACCCCCCCGTTTAAGTGGGGGAATGTGATCAATAATACGATATCGTAGTTGCGCCAAAGAATGGCAAGCTGTTACAAAATGCCTGGATATCGGTTGGTCGCTTTTACCGGAGCTGAGTGCTGCTCTTATAACGGCGCATAGATCCGTTATAAGAGCAGCACTCAGCTCCGGTAAAAGCGACCAACCGATATCCAGGCATTTTGTAACGGCTCGCCATTCTTTGGCGCAACTACGATATCGTATTATTGATCACATTCCCCCACTTAAACGGGGGGGTGATAGGGGTCTCTTATTGCTTAAAAGGGAAGCTAAATGGATCCATCTGCTTGACACAATGTCCCCTAGAGGACTGAATGAACATCAGGGCCTCAATTGTTTCATCTAGAGGGTTCAGGTTCTAATATAACTCGCTTGAGACATCTGCGGTTAATTTGCATATTGGTGTGGAGTCTATATGTTCTCCACACCTTGTTTTCCATACTGCATTACCTGTATCTATAGGCAGAATGAGATGCACTTATCCAGTTTGTATTTATTTATCATTATTGTGTGCCATGGTGTGGAGTTTATACTGTCTATAAAAAATTTTTTTTTAACAATATTCATCGCCAAGTTGCGGTGTTTATCTTAACTTTTGCAATATAGTTGAGTTATTTGTTTACGCAAGCCATTACTCACAGGATACTGTCCTGTAGAGCCGCTATATTTATGTATTTAAGCTACTTTGACATAATCTGATTATTCTCTTTTTCTACCAGACCATTTAAAATATCATGCATTGTAAAATTATGAGTCTTATAGTATTCTATTATACATAGCGGTCTCTACTCTCTTTACAGGATTGTAATGTATGTTTATTTTTTTGCACTTTAGAGGTGTTAGCACTTGTTAAATTTTCTTGTTAATTATGGTGTGCTTCGTTCAGGTTGTCATGACGCCGGACGCCGGCGCCTGCGGATGACGTCATGTAACCGGGCGGGAGATGACGGGCGGACGCGGCTGGCGGACGGCTTCGTGTACAATCAGAGGAGGCTATATAGGTATGTATGTTTGTATGTCTTATTTGTCCTGATGAAAATGTAATCATTTGCATTGAAACGTTGACAGTATTCCTGGAGTTTGTGTCTTGATTCATTCGCCGTGAGTGCCGCCCGCACAGACGTGTTTTATATATATATATATATATATATATATATATATATATACAGAGAAGGTGCGGCACTCGGCTTGAATAAATGAAACAGAGACACGCTGAAGCGTGTCTCTGTTTCATTTATTCAAGCCGAGTGCCGCACCTTCTCTGTCTATGCTTTGATTTATTGTGAGGGCACTGGCTGAGGTTATCACACGGTTCACTGGAGTGCCGGACCTTGGAGTTTATATATATATATATATATATATGTGTGTATATACCATAACAAAACCAACGTTATAAATTAACACCTACTAAACTACAATTTAGGTAAGTATTAATTATGTATTATTGACATAAATTAAAATAAGTACTTATGTAAATGTCCACCACACATACCAAGGTAGAATAAGTATTGCAACATCTCATAATACATCCAGTCAACAGTCTCAAACTCCTCTATAAAACAGGAAACACCATCCAATGGAATAAGTTAATAGAAAAAAAGTAGGTATCAGAACACAGCAAGTTGTTAAGGTTAGCCTGTTAGAAATGATCAGCCTCTGGTCCAATCATAATAATGTATCAATGGGATCAGTATGAATTGCCGATGGACGGGATGACAGCGTTCAGTATACCTACAGCAGCATCCCGTCCATCAAAATCCCAATAGCCCCCCAGTAAGCCTCCTAACCCTCATCTTTCACCTACCCTAACCCTCCCTTGTAGGTGCCTAACCCTTACCTTCCTCCTTTATGTGCCTAACCCTCTCTCCATGGTGCCTAACCCTAACTTTTCCGGCACTGCAGCCTAACCATAACCCCTCTTCTGCAGTCTAAACATGACCCCCACCCCCACGCTTCAGGGCGCCAGCGTGACCCGCTGTCAGGGTGGCTGGGATGTCGGCTGTCGGTATTTTGATGCCGGCATCCTGAGCGGTGTCGGTATAGTGACGCCAGGTTTCTGTCCTGATTCGGGATCCCGGCGTCAGTATGTTGACCGCTGGGAACCCGTTCATCGGGAAGCTAACTGCTTCCCGTATTAATCCCTGGTCCAATCATAATAATGTAACCACTGATATAAAACAATTTAGGGAACTACAAATAGGTAATTACTTACACATGTAAGGGGTCATAAGTCATGTCCTTCCTCTGGTTATCTATTCCAACACTGCAGTCAACTTCAGAGTCCCGATGTAGGCAATTGTAAAAACTGTTAAAGTGTCCTTCTGTGATAATGTCAATAACAATAAAAATTAACACATTTCATCTGTTTGGACAGGAGATTTCACCAGGGCTGTAGATAAACTCTTCAGCCCCATTTTATGTCAGAGACAATTTATGGACAATTGAATTTTTGAATCATTGGAAACTATCTTAACTATACAATTTACCAAATAAATGAGTAACCATTTATTCTATTGAATATCTAAGAGAGTCTATTACTGTAAACTCCTTGCCCTCTTATACAACATGCTGGATATCTAAGGACCTACCTTGAATCTTTATGTATTCACCGCTCTTCCTCGAAAGGCCTTATTTTCAACGATATACCAGCTCCTACTTAAACATAATCTACCTATACAACATGCTGGTTATCTAATTTAGAGGGTTTTTAATAACATACAAGCCCATATTATAGTCATACAGCTTCATTAAGTATGGATATCTGGACTTCACACATGAGGAGACTACAGCTTACATAGTTGTTGATAACAAAACCTCTGCCTGCTCACTGTTTATTGCATAATCTGGGGAAAGTGGTTGATTTAATGCAAGATTATGCAATAGACAGCAGCAGAGCACAATATCAGACACTTTTGCTGGATAATAAGAATATGCCTCACCTGTTGTTTTTTTTGGAGGGGGTAGGGGGGGACAGGACACATTAGAACAATATAGTAACAAGGCCTGATACAGAATGTGTCCGTGCAGTGTCTGGCTGAAGCGGAGTCTGGATGAACATCATTATGTTGGAACGTGAGAGGTGGAACAGCTGTATAACCTCACTAGCAGACAAAGCATTGAGGTTTATCTGACAGTGAAAAAAATAAGAATTTACTCACCGGTAATTCTATTTCTCGTAGTCCGTAGTGGATGCTGGGACTCCGTAAGGACCATGGGGAATAGCGGCTCCGCAGGAGACTGGGCACAACTATAAAGAAAGCTTTAGGTCTAACTGGTGTGCACTGGCTCCTCCCACTATGACCCTCCTCCAGACTTCAGTTAGGATACTGTGCCCGGAAGTGCTGACACAATAAGGAAGGATTTTGAATCCCGGGTAAGACTCATACGGTGTGATTGGTGTGGCTGGTATAACTCGTGATACAATACCCAGTTAACAGTATGACAACAACTGAGCCTCTCAACAGTTGGCTCAACAATAACCCTTTAGTTAAACAATAACTATATACAAGTATTGCAGACAATCCGCACTTGGGATGGGCGCCCAGCATCCACTACGGACTACGAGAAATAGAATTACCGGTGAGTAAATTCTTATTTTCTCTGACGTCCTAAGTGGATGCTGGGACTCCGTAAGGACCATGGGGATTATACCAAAGCTCCCAAACGGGCGGGAGAGTGCGGATGACTCTGCAGCACCGAATGGGCAAACTCTAGGTCCTCCTCAGCCAGGGTGTCAAACTTGTAGAATTTAGCAAATGTGTTTGACCCCGACCAAGTAGCTGCTCGGCAAAGTTGTAAAGCCGAGACCCCTCGGGCAGCCGCCCAAGAAGAGCCCACCTTCCTTGTGGAATGGGCTTTCACTGATTTAGGATGCGGCAGTCCAGCCGCAGAATGTGCAAACTGAATCGTACTACAGATCCAGCGAGCAATAGTCTGCTTTGAAGCAGGTGCACCCAACTTGTTGGGCGCATACAGGATAAATAGCGAGTCAGTCTTTCTGACTCCAGCTGTCCTGGAAACATAGATTTTCAGGGCCCTGACTACGTCTAACAAATTGGAAGCCTCCAAGTCTTTAGTAGCCGCAGGCACCACGATAGGTTGGTTCAGATGAAAGACTGATACCACCTTAGGGAGAAACTGGGGACGAGTCCTTAATTCTGCCCTATCCATATGGAAAATTAGATAAGGGCTTTTACATGACAAAGCCGCCAATTCTGACACACGCCTGGCCGAAGCCAAGGCCAACAACATGACCACTTTCCACGTGAGATATTTCAATTCCACGGTTTTTAGTGGCTCAAACCAATGTGACTTTAGGAAATCCAACACCACGTTGAGATCCCAAAGTGCCACTGGAGGCACAAAAGGGGGCTGAATATGCAGCACTCCCTTAACAAAAGTCTGAACTTCAGGTAGTGAAGCCAGTTCTCTCTGGAAGAAAATCGATAGAGCCGAAATCTGGACCTTAATGGAACCCAATTTTAGGCCCATAGTCACCCCTGACTGTAGGAAGTGCAGAAAACGGCCCAGCTGAAATTCCTCCGTTGGAGCCTTCCTGGCCTCACACCACGCAACATATTTTCGCCAAATGCGGTGACAATGGTTTGCGGTAACTTCTTTCCTAGCTTTAATCAGCATAGGAATGACTTCCTCCGGAATGCTCTTTTCCTTCAGGATCCGGTGTTCAACCGCCATGCCGTCAAACGCAGCCGCGGTAAGTCTTGGAACAGACAGGGCCCCTGCTGCAGCAGGTCCTGTCTGAGCGGCAGAGGCCATGGGTCCTCTGAGTTCATTTCTTGAAGTTCCGGGTACCAAGCTCTTCTTGGCCAATCCGGAACAATGAGTATAGTTCTTACTTATTATCTTATTATTATCTTACTTATTATTCTCAGTACCTTTGGTATGAGAGGAAGAGGAGGGAACACATAAACCGACCGGTACACCCACGGTGTCACTAGAGCGTCCACAGCTATCGCCTGAGGGTCTCTCGACCTGGCGCAATATCTTTCTAGCTTTTTGTTTAGGCAGGACGCCATCATGTCCACCTGTGGCTTTTCCCAACGGTTTACAATCAGTTGAAAGACTTCCGGATGAAGTCCCCACTCTCCCGGGTGGAGGTCGTGCCTGCTGAGGAAGTCTGCTTCCCAGTTGTCCACTCCCGGAATGAACACTGCTGACAGTGCTAACACGTGATTTTCCGCCCATCGGAGAATCCTTGTGGCTTCTGCCATCGCCGTCCTGCTTCTTGTGCCGCCCTGTCGGTTTACATGGGCGACTGCCGTGATGTTGTCTGACTGGATCAGTACCGGCTGGTTTTGAAGCAGGGGTTTTGCCTGACTTAGGGCATTGTAAATGGCCCTCAGTTCCAGAATATTTATGTGTAGGGAAGTCTCCTGACTTGACCATAGTCCTTGGAAGTTTCTTCCTTGTGTGACTGCCCCCCAGCCCCGAAGGCTGGCGTCCGTGGTCACCAGGATCCAGTCCTGTATGCCGAATCTGCGGCCCTCTTGAAGATGAGCACTTTGCAGCCACCACAGCAGAGACACCCTGGTCCTTGGAGACAGGGTTATCAGCCGATGCATCTGAAGATGCGAACCGGACCACTTGTCCAACAGGTGGATGCATGGAACCTGCTGAATGGAATTGCTTCGTAGGAAACTACCATCTTTCCCAGGATCCGCGTGCAGTGATGCACCGACACCTGTTTTGGTTTTAGGAGGCCTCTGACTAGAGATGACAGCTCCTTGGCCTTCTCCTCCGGGAGAAACACTTTTTTCTGTTCTGTGTCCAGAACCATCCCCAGGAACAGTAGACGTGTCGTGGGGACCAGCTGTGACTTTGGAATATTCAGAATCCAGCCATGCTGTTGTAGCACCTCCCGAGATAGTGCTACCCCGACCAACAACTGCTCCCTGGACCTCGCCTTTATCAGGAGATCGTCCAAGTACGGGATAATTAAAACTCCCTTCTTTCGAAGGAGTATCATCATTTCGGCCATTACCTTGGTAAATACCCTCGGAGCCGTGGATAGACCAAACGGCAACGTCTGGAATTGGTAATGACAATCCTGTACCACAAATCTGAGGTACTCCTGGTGAGGATGGTAAATGGGGACATGCAGGTAAGCATCCTTGATGTCCAGTGATACCATGTAATCCCCCTCGTCCAGGCTTGCAATAACCGCCCTGAGCGATTCCATCTTGAACTTGAATTTTTTTATATGTGTGTTCAAGGATTTCAAATTTAAAATGGGTCTCACCGAACCGTCCGGTTTCGGTACCACAAACATTGTGGAATAGTAACCCCGTCCTTGTTGAAGTAGGGGCACTTTGACTATCACCTGCTGGGAATACAGCTTGTGAATTGCCTCTAACACTGCCTCCCTGCCTGAGGGAGTTGTTGGTAAGGCAGATTTGAGGAAACGGCGGGGGGGAGACGTCTCGAATTCCAGCTTGTACCCCTGAGATACTACTTGAAGGATCCAGGGATCCACCCGTGAGCGAGCCCACTGATTGCTGAAGTATTTGAGACGGGCCCCCACCGTACCTGGCTCCGCCTGTGGAGCTCCAGCGTCATGCGGTGGATTTAGAGGAAGCGGGGGAGGACTTTTGCTCCTGGGAACTGGCTGTATGCTGCAGCTTTTTCCCTCTACCTCTGCCTCTGGGCAGAAAGGACGCGCCTTTAACCCGCTTGCCCTTATTGGGCCGAAAGGACTGTACCTGATAATACGGTGCTTTCTTTGGCTGTGAGGGAACATGGGGTAAAAATGTAGACTTCCCAGCTGTTGCTATGGAAACGAGGTCCGAGAGACCATCCCCGAACAACTCCTCACCCTTATAAGGCAAAACTTCCATGTGCCTTTTAGAATCTGCATCACCTGTCCACTGCCGAGTCCATAACCCTCTCCTGGCAGAAATGGACATTGCACTTATTTTAGATGCCAGCCGACAAATATCCCTCTGTGCATCTCTCATGTATAAGACTGCGTCTTTAATATGCTCTACGGTTAGCAATATAGTGTCCCTGTCTAGGGTATCAATATTTTCCGACAGGGAATCTGACCACGCAGCTGCAGCACTGCACATCCATGCTGAAGCAATAGCTGGTCTCAGTATAATACCTGTGTGTGTATATACAGACTTCAGGATAGCCTCCTGCTTTCTATCAGCAGGTTTCTTCAGGGCGGCCGTATCCGGAGACGGTAGTGCCACCTTTTTTGACAAGCGTGTGAGCGCTTTATCCACCTTAGGGGATGTTTCCCAACGTGACCTATCCTCTGGCGGGAAAGGGTACGCCATTAGTAACCTCTTAGAAATTACCAGTTTCTTATCGGGGGAAGCCCACGCTTCTTCACACACTTCATTTAATTCCTCAGATGGAGGAAAAACTACTGGTAGTTTTTTCTCTCCAAACATAATACCCTTTTTTGTGGTACCTGGGGTAACATCAGAAATATGCAACACATTTTTCATTGCCTCAATCATATAACGTGTGGCCCTATTGGAAGTTACATTAGTCTCATCGTCGTCGACACTGGAGTCAGTATCCGTGTCGACATCTGTGTCTGCCATCTGAGGTAGCGGGCATTTTAGAGCCCCTGATGGCTTTTGAGACGCCTGGGCAGGCACAGGCTGAGAAGCCGGCTGTCCCATATTTGGTATGTCGTCAAACCTTTTATGCAAGGAGTCGACACTGTCGCGTAATTCCTTCCACAGAACCATCCACTCAGGTGTCGACCCCGCAGGGGGTGACATCACATTTATCGGCATCTGCTCCGCCTCCACATAAGCCTCCTCATCAAACATGTCGACACAGCCGTACCGACACACTGCACACACACAGGGAATGCTCTGACAGAGGACAGGACCCCACAAAGCCCTTTGGGGGGACAGAGAGAGAGTATGCCAGCACACACCAGAGCGCTATAATAATACAGGGATTAACTGAATTATTTCCCCTTATAGCTGCTATATAAGTTATACTGCGCCTAAATTTAGTGCCCCCCCTCTCTTTTTTACCCTTTGTAGCTCTGATACTGCAGGGGAGAGCCAGGGAGCGATCCTTCCAGCGGAGCTGTGAGGGAAAATGGCGCCAGTGTGCTGAGGGAGTTAGCCCCGCCCCTTTTCCGGCTGACTTCTCCCGCATTTTTCAGGAATTCTGGCAGGGGTAATTTATCACATATATAGCCTCTGGGACTATATATTGTGATGATTTGCCAGCCAAGGTGTTTATATTGCTGCTCAGGGCGCCCCCCCTCCAGCGCCCTGCACCCATCAGTGACCGGAGTGTGAGGTGTGCATGAGGAGCAATGGCGCACAGCTGCAGTGCTGTGCGCTACCTTGTTGAAGACCGAGGTCTTCTGCCGCCGATTTTCCGGACCACTTCTTGCTTCTGGCTCTGTAAGGGGACGGCGGCGCGGCTCCGGGACCGAACGATCGAGGTCGGGTCCTGTGTTCGATCCCTCTGGAGCTAATGGTGTCCAGTAGCCTAAGAAGCCCAAACTATCTCCAGTCAGGTAGGTTCGCTTCTTCTCCCCTTAGTCCCTCGCTGCAGTGAGTCTGTTGCCAGCAGATCTCACTGTAAAATAAAAAACCTAAAATATACTTTCTTTCTAGGAGCTCAGGAGAGCCCCTAGTGTGCATCCAGCTCAGCCGGGCACAAGATTCTAACTGGAGTCTGGAGGAGGGTCATAGTGGGAGGAGCCAGTGCACACCAGTTAGAACTAAAGCTTTCTTTATAGTTGTGCCCAGTCTCCTGCGGAGCCGCTATTCCCCATGGTCCTTACGGAGTCCCAGCATCCACTTAGGACGTCAGAGAAACCTAGACATGTGTAAGTTGCGGGGTGCTTAATGAAGCTGCTGATGTTGCTCTGATTGATGCTCCTGGGTTCTCTCAGTCAGGTGGTGATTTGCATACCACAGGTAGGTGTACTGTATAGCATAGCCTTGAGAAGCCTTTATTTCTACAGCCAGACTGCCCCACATGCTTTTGGAACCTTTTAAAGGCATCACAATCAATTTCCAGCCAATAGAATGATGTATAGAAGCTCAAATCAAATGTCTCTCATTCTATTAATTTTGCGATTTGAAGTTTGATTTTCAGTTTGATTTGCTTTTAATTTGCAAATCGAATGTTAGTAAATGAAGTGATCCTATATTCGACTATAGAAAAATACTGATGTTTGGCCTATGTTCGATTTTGAGTGAGATACTAAAAATCAAATGAAAATCAAATCGAATTCCAGTCTATTCCATATCCTAGTTTTTAGCACTTATTGTTATCCATTTTTCATCCTATATGGTGTCAGCTACCATATATTTTATGGCTGGAAAGCTCCATGCCAAATGGTCATTACAGACTTCGCACCATTTTATCCTGTGTACGGGTGAGTAGGTTTTCAACAGACATAGGGAGTTATTCTCTTTTCGTACAGCTAGCATGGGTGAGTTTAGAGAGTAAAGTGTTCCGGAGTTTAGAATAGGTATACAAGGTGAAGTTAAGGGCAGTTTTTGTGACTATCTGTTTTGTTTTTAGAGCTTTCTGTTTGAGTTGCCTATATGTGAAGCTGAAGGCAGGAGCCCTGTTCTGTATAAACGTTTGCACTAGAATTTGTTTTGTTGTGATATCTTAGTCATGTTCTTAATTGTTCTCCCTTTTTTCTGGGATCCAATAGATTGGGGACAGGATCGAGTGTGAATGCATTGGCTGTCAGTGTGTTTTTCTAGATAACTCATGCCCAGAAACCGTTAACATCCTTAAACTGGGTTGGAGTCGCGTGACCGGCGGCCGGGATCCCGTCGGTCAGCATCCCAACGCTGGGATCCCGCCTGCAGAATGGGGGCGAGTGCAACAAAGCCCCTTGTGGGCGAGTGCAACAAGCCCGCAGCGCACCACCAAGACCGCTGCGGGCTTGGTGGTGCGCTGTGCTCACCACAGGTTCTATTCCCACTCTATGGTGTCGTGGACACTCATGAGTGGGAATAGTCCCTTCTAGTCGGCATGCCAACTGTCGGTCTTTTCAGTGCTCGGGATGCAGGGGAGGTTATGTCTCCTGACCGTCGATCACATAACTACATCCCCTTAAACTGTATTTCTGGGGCCTCAATAATAACATCACACACTCTTTGGTTCTTAAATAAATGAAACACTTATTTCCCAGGTTTCTTCTTCCCTAATGCATCCAAGCAAGACAGGGTTTACGCCTAGCCAATCTACTTTAGTCAAGATCAGGCATCTTTTCATGCACCTTCAGGTCTCTCATGAAGATGCTACGGCAGTGGTGGCCTTCTAATGCCGGGTACACACTATGCCGACATTAGTCTAAATGATTGTTTCTGGGCAAATCGGAACAACAAATCGGGCAGTGTGTATGTCCAATTTGCACGCTGCTCCGGTTGTTAACCATGTATTTCAGCTGGCCCTGCTGCAGGGTCAACCAAAAGACATCGCTAAGAATGTCATGCATCCTCCGTTGCCCCTGCATTGGCAAGCGTGTATGCACTTGCCGATGCAGGGTTCCATCGCCCACTGTATTGGCCGGCTACACATCATTCTTATGTGTAGCCGGCTTTAGATGCAGCTAAAGCATTGTATTCTATGGAGTGGCCATTTCTCTGGGAAGCCATGGTGTGGTTTGTAATTGGACCTAGTTTTCTTGCTTGGGTTATATTGCTGCACTCTGCCCTACAGCCCATATTAATGTTAGCGGATTTGTCACCTCCTCCTTTACTCTATCCAGAGGTATTAAATAGGACTGCCCTTTGCCACCCATTATGTTTGCTATAGTGATTGAGCAATTAACATGTAAACTTTGCACTCACTCAGACATTAAAGGTCTCCATCTCAGGCAGAGGCTAGACACTGTTGCAATATACGTAGATAGATTTCTTGTTTTCTGATTTTGACGCTTTCCTGGCAAATGTGCTCCGAGTGCTGACTGGTTTGGCTCATACTCAGGTTTGTGCATAAAGTGGGATAAATCATCTATTCTTCTACTTCGAGGCCAGTGTTCTGTAACCCCATGTCAGACGTGCCTCAACGGTGAATGGATTACATTCAACAACAGTGTATTCTCCTGCACCAGACAAACAATAAATACCAAGTATAACAAAAACCAGCTACACTTAATCTAATAGGCAATTCATGTACCTTTTTTATTTGGCTGGAGGTGCTCCCGGAATTATGAGACAAACTCATCAATATATTACTAGGTGGGGATTAACCCCGAAGAAAATTCCTTTTTGGAGCACACTTTTAGTAGTGATTCTAATCCATACGATAAGATATGATGTATTATTTAAAACTTAACTTTTAATCTTTACCCAGTTAATATAAAGAAGGGTGAGCAGAGCGACAGCCAAAAAAATAATAATAAACAAACCAAAAAAGAATTTAATTAAACAGTGTACTCAAAAAAGTCTACTTAATTAATAGATTATGAATACCCCTTCATAAAAAACGGGGGGAGGGGGGATACTTTACATAATTTTTGGGGAAAGTATATTATAGTATGTCTTCCCCTAATAGTGTGCAAATAATGTGGTATCATTATCGTTGCATTTTATGAATATATCTCACAACCCTATATAGGAGCTACATGGTAGACATTTGAATTAATTGTGTGCTATTTGCACACTATTAGGGGAAGACATACTATAATATACTTTCCCCAAAAATTATGTAAAGTATCCCCCCTCCCCCCGTTTTTTATGAAGGGGTATTCATAATCTATTAATTAAGTAGACTTTTTTGAGTACACTGTTTAATTAAATTCTTTTTTGGTTTGTTTATTATTATTTTTTTGGCTGTCGTTCTGCTCACCCTTCTTTATATTAACTGGGTAAAGATTAAAAGTTAAGTTTTAAATAATACATCATATCTTATCGTATGGATTAGAATCATTACTAAAAGTGTGCTCCAAAAAGGAATTTTCTTCGGGGTTAATCCCCACCTAGTAATATATTGGTGAATGGATTACTAAACCATGTGGAACTATATACAAGGGTGGTTCAATATAAGGTAACAAGACCTCTCATATGTGCAATAGTCTCTATCTCATTCTAATTTCTCACTAGGCCAGAGCAAGCAGACCACTGCTTCCCCTCAGAGCCATTAAACTGTACCTCATATCAGTCATACTGTCCCAATATCGGTTATAAGATGGCAGGGCAGGCGGAAATATGATCAAACATGGTGATGGGAGACAGATATGGCTCATTGGAAGATGAGGAGTGGGATGCAGCCCTGGGTAGTCCTCGGAACGCCACTGCTTGTTTGTTTTCCGCAGATTTAATTATTTGTGGTGCCCAGAAGTTACATCATGCCAGATCATATGTTCAGATTTGGGGAAGGCGTTCACCATATCCTAAATGTTCATCTCCCAAGGGTAGGTTTGGGCATCTATTATAAGGCTGTACCAGGATTGCTGCATTCTGGTCAAGGGTAGTGGGGGTGACCTCTTCCACTGGTGTGTCTCTGCAGCTATATTACCCCAAGGGTATGCCTATTGGTTATTTTAGACAAGGAGCTTCTGAAAAGATACACGAGGCAGTATGTGACTGGGATATGGACTTGGTAGCTTGATTCTTCCTATACCTCTGTCACATTTACTGTGGGTCCAAATACTAGCCAGACAAGATCACTGTTCTTGATACTAGACGCTTATATGTTTGTGCAGTGGTTCTCAAACTCGGTCCTCAGGACCCCACACAGTGCATGTTTTGCAGGTAACCCAGCAGGTGCACAGGTGTATTAATTACTCGCTGACACATTTTAAAAGGTCCACAGCTGGAGCTAATTATATCACTTGTGATTCTGTGAGGAGACCTGCAAAACATGCACTGTGTGGGGTCCTGAGGACCGAGTTTGAGAACCTGTGTGTTTGAGTATATTTTCATCCTTTTTTTATTCTTGTGTACCCCTTTATTACTATGATCCGAACTGTGAATCACATTATGTATCCTTATAATTTAATATAGTAAGAAATATGCATGACTACTTGCAAATTCTTGTTTGTGCAAATGTTTTAAAAAGAATAAATACCTGATGGCGCAATCAATATTAAATGATTGATATTGCATGGAATCTGTCACCTTGTGATCATAAATAAATGGTTCTATTTCGTCAGACCTCAGAAGCCTGTCTCTAATGGCTTCAATATAGCATATACGATTGAATAAGAAAGAGGTCGCGCTATAGAGCCAATTAATTGTTCCACACCATTCTCAATTGTAAATATTTATTTAAAACATATAACCATATAAAAACATATATATATATATTTTATTTTTGTGATATTAAGATCTGGTGTGGTCACAACACCCTCAACTACATAACAATTATAAAAAGATGGTTCTCATTCATAAAAATAAGTGTGCTGAATAGTAAAATGTCCAGACTGGCAAAAAATTATGCCACAAGTTCAGTCCGTAATAGGATCCTCCGTATTAATTTGCACCTAATGATAGAGTCCAGAGGACACTGATATTTTTGTCCAAAGACTGTGCACCACAAATATAAAGAGTCACAGGTACCTTTGCTCACTCTGTCCCTTGTGCTTATAATACGGGACCCGTTTGCCAGTTTGAGGAGCTTTAAGTGTGGCCCGAGCGTCCCCGGGATTGCACGGTGTAATAAAACAACTGTTACCTGTGGATCGTAGCGGTGTGGTGCAAATGAGTTGGCGGCTTCTGTCCGTATGGCAGGATGAATCACACTAATGGGAGGTTTCCGTACGGGCAGCCCGACAGTTCCAACGAGCGGGCTAACACTGTTGCTGAAGCCCGCTCGAGCTGTCAGCCGCACAGCCGCTCCGGCTTCCAGAAAACACTGTTCTCTCCGGCACTGAGTGATGGTAACTTCCACGGTTTGCTGGTAACAGGTGCCGAGTGTTCTGGAAATGCCGGGCGAAGGTCTGAACTATTCAGTAATCACTTAATCAGGGAGTCCTAGACGCGTTTCGTAACATCCAGTTACTTCTTCCATAGGCGGTACTCCCAATTGTTCACAGAGGGTCCTTTTATATGCTGATTTTCTTCTTGTGAAGATAGCACACCTATTCTTATTCAATCGTATGTGCAAATGTTTTACCTAGTATTTGTGACCAACTTTCTCTTTTATCTATGTTTATATTTGTTCTATTTATTATTATTTATTTTAATTACTGCTAGCTGTAATTTTTGTTATTTGCAAAATGTTTGGATAAAACAAAACACACACTAAAAAATAAACTGTATGTTCAATAAACTACCTCTATAGTGCAGTGAAAAAGATTCTGATAAATTCATCCATCAAACAAACAAGATAAGCCCTTCAAACCTGGTTAGAAACAACTATATATGGCAGGAGTAATAAAGCCTAAAATGCGATGAAAACCTGAAAATGCAATTTTAGGAGTTTTTACCGCATTTCCATATGTACCAAGGTTGGAATACATCATGAAGCTTTGAGCAGGTGGAAACGCCATCTTTGGGTGGAGTTACCAAATAGAAGCCTATAGACTTCTTTTAGCAATATCCCCTGAGAAAGATCCAATCAGATCCCTCCCGGCACACCCCGTGTCAGTCTGCTCATGTGCAGAAGGACCCCCGGGTCTGAAACCCAGAGGTTCAGTGATCACAAAGGACATCTCTTATCGGGTGAGCTGTCCTTTGCGATACTAATCAGATTTGGAAGTACATATGCGATTAGTATGTACGCAATAATTAGTGCATCCCGCCCAGTATGTAGTATTCTTAGATAAAGTCAAATATGAAAATGTACAGATTTTCAGATACAGTGTATTACACCCAAAAGGGTGATATTTTGGCACGGAAAATTTACAGAGCAATTTCGGAGCTGTGGAATACAAGTTCAAGCATTCCATATCAAAAACTGGTTACCTCAGTGTGCTGGTATTTGTTGTTCCACAAGGTCACACCTCTGCAGTAGGAAATTGCAATGTGGTTCCTGCTTATAAGGAAGTTATTAGCATACTGTATATGGAATTGATGAGTGGATGTTTCCTGTGAATGGGGTATATTTTAACCAAATTTTGAACACATACATGAACACGACCCCACACTCACTTCATAGTACAGACAGCTATGCCCCCACAAACTAGTTCCCTAATACTGTATACAGGAGATGAGAGAAAAGCATCATTGTAGGTAGGATTACTTGCGTCAGGAATCCCTATAGCCCATAAATGTGAGAAAATGGTACTGAATGGCCATTTCCACCATTACACCTGCTTTGACCTCTTTGTTTTGTTAGTCCCTGTAATTTGTGGACTTGTCCAGGCACGGGCACGTACAATACAGAATGTACAGCCTGAGTATAATGAAAGCAAGGGCAGTACGGATGGTGTAATGGTTAGCATTACCGCCTCACAGCACTGAGGTCATGGGTTCAATTTCCACCATGACCCTAACTGTGTGGAGTTTGTATATTCTCCCCTTACTTGCGTGGGTTTCCTCCCACAATCCAAAAATATACTGGTAGGTTAATTGGCTCCGAACAAAATTAACCCTAGCGTGAATGTGTCTGTGTGTACATGTGGTAGGGAATATAGGGGGTCATTCCGAGTTGTTAGCTCAGTAAATTTCTTCGCTTTGCAGCGATTTTCCGCTTAGTGCGCATGCGCAATGTTCGCACTGCGACTGCGCCAAGTAAATTTGCTATGCAGTTAGGAATTTTACTCACGGCTTTTTCATCGTTCTGGCGATCGCAATGTGATTGACAGGAAGCGGGTGTTACTGGGCGGAAACAGGCCGTTTTATGGGCGTGTGGGAAAAAACGCTACCGTTTCCGGAAAAAACGCAGGAGTGGCTGGAGAAACGGGGGAGTGTCTGGGCGAACGCTGGGTGTGTTTATGACGTCAAACCAGGAACGACAAGCACTGAACTGATCGCAGATGCCGAGTAAGTCTGGAGTTACTCAGAAACTGCTACGAGGTGTGTAATCGCAATATTGCGAATACATCGTTCGCAATTTTAAGAAGCTAAGATTCACTCCCAGTAGGCGGCGGCTTAGCGTGAGCAAATCTGCAAAAATCAGCTTGCGAGCGAACAACTCGGAATGACCCCCATAGATTGTAAGCTTTACTGGGGCAGGGCCTGATGTGAATGGGCAAAAAATTCTCTGTAAAGAACTGCGGAATATGTGTGCGCTATATAAATTGATAAAAATAATAATAATGCAGGTGTGGCTAATACATGAATTAAAGTAATAACGTCTCCATGGTTATGGTAATGTATAAATATGTTTGACTGGTCAACCTCAGAGGGGGGCTAAAGTTTCATGAGCAATGGTATCTAAAGTGATGTCAGCACGGAACTTCGAGGCACCAGCTAAGTACAGTGAGCAGAAACATATACCCCTGGATTCTGATAGCTGTGATTCCCCTTTGATGGTTCACTGAGTGCTGATTGGACTTCTCCTGCCAATGACTCACCTCCACTTCCCTGCTAAGAAACTGTTAGCCCCCAACCCTCATTATCCGCACATCCTATCTAGTTTGTCAGTTTTATTGTCCAGCAATGTGTCATTGTACATTTACTGTACCATTAATTGGTCACATTTTATTGTTACTGTGCACACACCAGGTACATCGCTGTGGAAACATTGTGGCGCCTTACAGGTACAAGATAATAATAAAATAATATTGAAGTGCAAGGTTAAACAGGTATGTTTATGCAGAGCTACTAACTGCAAACCACAGTCTGAGGAGTGAGCGAGCAGCCAGGGCACTGATTAAACTGGTCCAACAGCACTCTACAACCACTGATGCAGGCTTCATAGTGGTCAAGTAACCATGTGCAAGGCAACACATCTTGGTTGCAAACTCACCTCCCCCCCCCCCCCCCCTTATTGGTAAAAAGAGACTCTCCACCCCCAGTGTAAAACGGCTCTGTGTTCTGCAAAATGGAAAGTGTCATTTTTTTATTATTATTTTACCCTCCAACATCAAATTACTTTAAATGGGCATTACCACCCACTTCGCACACCAGATTTGCAACAACTAATTAATACTATAATCTATTTAGAAAGCAACATGTTATGCATCACTGTATATTCAGGGGTTAAAATAGCAAGTGAAACCAGTATCATTATGAGGATCTCTGTGATAGATGAAGTGATATCCGGCACATTTTATACCGCTTAATACATTTCTCTGATTGTTGCAATCAAGTCTTTGCCTAGGTATTGCAGATAACCCAATGGTTGCAATGTCTGAAGCCAAAAAACCTTCCCCGCCAGCCCCCAGCTCACTGGCTCATGGACAAGGTTCCCTGTTTCCGCTGTGGATAGATGGATTGTTAGACTGCTCTTCTTTTACAGGAGCTGGATCTTATCTTTACAGGAGGAAGCAGAATCCATTCTTCTCTGCCAACTTTCTCTCCACACCTGGCATGATGTGTACAAGAAGTCAGGAAGAGCCAATACATCTCTGCATGTCCTCTCTCAGCACTAACCCTGTGCTTTCTCTCCTGCAGTCTTATTTCCATCCATGGTCTGCTTCTGCACAACCCCAGCAATTATAAACTTTGCTTACAAATACCACCTTGTCTATTGTAAAAACTGTTCAAGTTGTCAGTTATATCAACCGTAGCAGCAGTAAAATTCTAGATCTTCATGTCACTAGTGTATATCCCTGTATAGCCAGTGTAACTCCTCCTTTATAACCAGTGTTACCCCTATATAGGCAGTGTAACTCCCTTTATAGATTGTGTATCTCCCTTTATAGCCAGTGTAACTCCCTTTATAGATCGTGTATCTCCCTTTATAGATCGTGTAACTCCCTTTATAGATCGTGTAACTCCCTATATAGCCAGTGTAACTCCCTTTATAGATCGTGTGTCTCCCTTTATAGCCAGTGTTACCCCTATATAGCGAGTATAACTCCCTTTATAGACAGTGCAACTCCCTTTACAGATGGTGTAACTCCCTTTATAGCCAGTGAAACTCCCTTTATAGACAGTGCAGCTCCCTTTATAAACAGTGCAACTCCCTTTATAGAGACAGTGCAACTTCCAGTGTAACTCCCATTATAGATTGTGTAACGCCCATTATAGCCAGTGTAACTCCCTTTATATACCGGGTATATCTCTTTTTATCCAAAGGATTTTTGTCATTTTAGAAACAGAGTGTTTTGAAATCTGTCAATCTTGTCTGCATAAAAGTACATAGAATTTGACAGCATATAAGAACCTCTTGGCCCATCTAGTCTGCCCATAAATGTATATTTTATGTTTATCATTTAATATTGTACCTGTATTACTATTTTTCTTTTGATTGCATAATAGAATACACAGCTTTATTATATGCATCTTTTTCATACTTTCACCCAACAAGCACAGCACCGTAATGCAGTGGTTCTCAAAATGTTTGCTGTGGCGCCTTAGGGTACTTGCAGGGGTGCCTTGATTGGTGGTCCAGGACCAATCAAAATTATTCATGTTCAATGTAATAGGCAAAACGAGTGCTGGTTGCTGTCAGTCATAAACTATGTGGACAAACAGACTCAAATCCTGTCCCTTACCACACAATTGAGCCTAAGGATGACATATAAACACAATTTACTTAATTTAATATTTCTTTCTAATTTTCTCAATAAAAAAAACTTTTGGCCTAGGGGTGCCCTGAATAAAAATTCTGATACTTTAGGGCGCCGTGATTCAAAAAAGTTTTGGAACCACTGTCGTAATGTAATTGTCAGGTTCTCCCAAGTACAGCAAACCAAGTGAGAGTTCAGTATACAAGTGGTGATGCAAGAGCTGCTCCCAGAAATAATGAGTACAGTACATGTTATTCTTAAAGTGTCTGTTTGCTAATGATATGCTGCATTGTGACACAGGTACCATAAAGCCCTGCTCAGAATTCCTTTTTTTATTTTTTATTCCAGTCATGGAATATAGGATTTATATTTTTGTGCATATGGCTTACACTTACACAATGCACGAGTGTTACAATAAAAGCATAACATGGCTAAATTATGTTTGGAAGCAAAATGATATCATTTTTATATTATCTAACAAAACCTTTGTAACTTGTATGTTCAGTTCATTTGTCGCCAGTAATTTATTTTACTGTATAGGTAGGCCGCTTATCGTCAGATAAGAGTTTGAGAGATCTCCTAAGCAAACTAACATTATTAAATCTGCCATTACAGTATCTGCCCTTAATATCAGTTTGCATAGCATATCCAGGTAACACTATTTGTTTTAATAACCGGGGCGATCTGATCTAGACTTCCCCCTCACTGCTTCTTTACCATCGTTTGTGTCTCAGTTTGCATTTGCCATTTCCGGCGCCACCATTTCAAATTCAACTTCTTAAAAGTGAAATCGATAATACTTTCCTTATCTCAAGCTCCTCATGTCCCTGAACTTTCCAATTATCCCAGCAACTCCACATGGTCCTGTGCCGGCCATCTTCTTGTCGCTGATCTCTTAATCTGATTTTCATTTCCAATCATTGACCAAATCCTGTTCCTGTCACTTATGAATCCTCTATTATATACGGTCAACTGAGCACATGGCACCTGGAATTGCTCCCAACGCAGGAAAGGGGTCCCAGCATGCGAGTGGGACATGATATGTGGCCCCCCTGAGATGCTGCTACATCTATGTGCTTTGGTGGAGCATATAGGACTGTCTGCTCTTGTCATAACAGTGAAAAGATCCAAGTATATTTTAATACAAAATTAAAACAAACTTTATACAAAGTTGATTTGTAATCAAGTTATTACATTTTACAGCAACACTTTATATAAATAAATAAATAAACCAAAACAATAGATCTGATGATGAGCTTAAAAGGTGAACCCCAGATTGGACCAAACATTGCATTTATTACGATTTGCAGTGCTCTCCATTTATTAGCTACGTGCACACTAAAGTTTTGAGTCATCAATAAATAAATGGAATTAGGTGTAATCCCTGGTCCAATATATGAATACGGATTAGCATAAATCACTGTAAAGCACTCTGCTAACAAAATGTTCTTTTGCAATAAGCACCTGCAAACTGTGGTATGCAGAACCATTTCCTCTGGCAGACAGGTTCCAGGAGGGATTACTCCAATGACCATGTAGACCAAGGTAACACGTAACTCACTGATGTTCCTACAGCAGATCTGTTCACTTTCTGTAAGACTGGCTGCCTAGTGAATAAAACAGACACCGGTTAGACTCAGGCAACACACCTGAATAGAGTGTAGCCTGTCATACCTAGAAAACGTATTAAAAAATTCAAGATGTTAGTTGGAAAACAACAGTAAGTAGAATATTAGCACACATGCAAGAAATACAGGGCTGAGTTTATAATAATAAAAAGGTTGCTAAACCCCCTCCTGAGTCCACTTCCATGTATTGCAAGTATATGTTTTAAATGTACTTCACTCCTTAGGTCACAAGGTTTCTAATATATTAAATAAAACAGCAATATTAGCATAGGAATAATATCTAAAATGATCATAGATCATAAAAAGGAATTTAAAACCAGCAAATTATTTAGAACCCACGCTGGATTGTAGCTATTCAGGTACACTGCTGAAATAGGTGGATTTTGATTGTTAAAGCACTCCTCTCAGATCCCTGATGCCCTATTACATATCAATAAGTGCTTAACAGGTATTTTTTACTCCTAGTCCATGATCCAGAAGTCCCATGATCATATAATAGGTCAAGATCACAGGCATATTACACTTACACTTACACAAGTTTTCAGAAAGAACACTGAAGTGATGACATTAGCGCTCGCAATAACATATGTATATGGAGGCGTTTGTACATATACTAGCATCGCTTGTGAAGCATAAGATTAGAAAAAAACAGAACTTATATTTTACAGAATTATTTAATTATTTTTTTAACATGATGCAAGACTATCGTAATACTGTATGATGGTATTAATTATTAAGCATGGGATATGTGTTAATGGGGACAATAATACATCTAATAAAATGGGGAATGTTGCAACAAAAAAGCCTAATTGGAGTGACGATTGGGCCGGGAAGAATGATAAGAAATTTACAATGCTAACATAAGAAAGAGCGACACACCTTGTCTCTGAGTATTCTTATCAAATTGCAAAAGCTGTTTTATAAAGGTTAATTATTTCGGTCTTAGTTGGACAATAAAGTGTGTCAATTATGTTTGCACATAGATAAATAGAAATGGCAATACCTGTTGGCTAACACCGTCACTGAAAGAAGGAATGAAAGCTGTATCTGCAATATGTCAGCTACAGTACTTTATACAACATACATGTACGCTCTTGGAAATTAGAATTTGGCCTGCAGGATGCATATTTTCTGTATGGGGTGCACAGTATTTTCTGCTGAACACTGCTTGTGGGGATAGACTTCATTATTACCAGGGAGTCCAGAACGGTCTCTGTGCAATATCCTCTATACACTGTGCCAAGCAGCACAGTCAGACTGGAAACACATGTCCCAAAGCTGATGGCCCAGGTGAGCAGGATGCACATGTCAAGCTCCAGTCCAGATAATTAGAGGATGTGGCCCATAAACAGTAACACTGAACAGAAAGACTGTTGATGTTACAGTTTATCCTCCACAGAAAAGGGAATCTCTACACTATATACAACTAGTTCTAGTGAGTAACCACCATGTTTTTCAGCTTGGCGCCTAAGAAAAAAAAAAAAAAGACAGCATATAAAATGTTGTAAATCCTGCTTTTTTTTAATACGTACTCTGTCTGCTTCGGGTGGAGGATCCAGCTGAACTGGGGCGACTGGTTTGCTGTGGTCCAGACTGGGAAAACTGAGGAGCTATTGTAGGAGTCTTGGCCTTGCGGGGGCTGGTACTCTGCACTTCAGGACTGCGTGGGTGCCAGGTTCTGCTGTAGGAGAGATCATGGGGAAGAATGGAGAGATAAGAGTGGGTTACTACAGTAACAGTACAGTGACAGGTCAAAAGTTGATCTACACAGTGAAAGGATTCCAGGGTGTGGAAGTACAATGTCATATTGAGTAACATGATGTTATAGCCTATAAGCCATCATTATTTGTTGGGCAGATCAGTTTTAGAACTTTGGCACTGGAAACACCGAGAAAGTTTTGGCCGGTGATCAATTTCACTCTGTGATATATGCATCATAAGGCAATCACCTGTTACTGTGCCCATTGCTCTTCTCCATACCAAGATCTAGAATTCGAGGCGAAGAAGGAGATATGTGCCCACGCTGCTCTGACCGACTGGGCGATGAAAAAAGCTGGGATGCCTCTGTGTCAATGGCTAGGAGAAAGAATATGATGGTAAGTAGAAAGTAAATTCTAATCTAGTCTATGGTTCAATCCACACCATTTGATGTAACACATATCAGGGTCCGTACAGCAACGGTATGAAGCATAAAGAACAAAGGGGCTAATTCAGACCTGATCGCTGCTGTGCGGTTTCGCACAGCAGCGATCAGGTCTGTACTGCGCATGCACAGACGCCGCAGTGCGCTGGCGATTGCCAGACAGTCGACGGCTGTCTTAGCCCTGCGATCGCCTCTGCCTGACTGACAGGCAGAGGCGGTCGCAGGGCGGGAGGGAGCGGGCCGGCGGTGTTTGGCCGCCGTTTAGGCGGCACGCGGTATGGGCAACGCATGCGAGCCTGCACTGTTGGAGCGGGGGGGGGGGGCGCCGGCCACAGCAGCTGCGTGACGTCACACACAGCTGCTGCGACCCAGGCAGCGATGAGTAGCTCCCTGCCAGCGTGCAGGAGCTGCGCTGGTTGTGAGCTACTCTTCCCATACCAAAGCATCGCCGCTGTGCGATGCTTTTGTACTTGTGCGGGGGAGGGTCTACATTTAGCACATCTACGATCAGGTCTGAATTAGGCCTAAAGACACTATCACCAATGGGTTTGGTATAGAAGATCTACAGTAATTAGACAGTCATCGACATGCATTAGGTCGACAGGCTCAAAAGGTCTGCAGGGTCGAAAGGTAGACTGTAGAATAGGTCGACAGGTACAAAATGTCGACATGAAATTCCCTGAAATCGTTGACACAAGTTTTTTTACATTTTTGAAGTGTCATTTTGTATATTTCACCATCTGTGATCATAATCAGTGTAAACATGTACACAGTACCCTCGCGGACTTGCTTCACTCGCCATGCTTTGGGCAAGGTGGCCTGCTGCACTAACCTCAGGTTACTATTCTCAATCGTAGTCCACGTGGATGGTAAATCAAGCAAAGGTTGAAAAATATGTAAAACCCCCCCAAAAAAAACTTGTCGACCGTATGTGTCTCGCCCATTGTTATGTCGACCTTTTGTACCTGTCAATCCTATGCGCGGTCTACCTTTTACCTGTCGACCTTTTGAGCCTGTCGACCTATTGACTGTTTATCTAGACACTGTCTATCTATTTATTGGAATCAGCGGCAGCTACTGCACCGACCAAAATGTGCATGCGGGAGCTGGCCACCACATATGAACATACATGTGAAGTTGTATGCAACACGTGCTGGCTTCCTTCCCTGGGGATCGGCAGCTGCCGCACGCATGGAAGAAAGGCACATAGTGCTCTGCCTATCTATCATCAATAAGCCCATCCCCAGGCTGCCATTGGCTGGTTTACAGGAGCTTGAGTGCAGGCTTATTGATGATAGACAAACTGAGCAGTGTATGCCTGTCTTCCATGAGTGTGGTGGCTGCTGATTCCCAGGTAAGGAAGCCAGCACATATGTTACATACAACTTCACATGTATGTTCATATGTACTGGCCAGCTCCCGCTGCACACTTTGGCCGGCACTGCAGCCCAGGGGCAGCAGCGACTGCTGATTGGAACCCACCACCACCTAAAGAAAAGCATAACCAACGACACAAGTCAGACTAAATTCCTTTCCCAATGTATCCATCTCTTTATAGCATTACATTTTTATTCATCTGCTTTGTGACACAAAATGCTGTTGTGAATTGTGTTGATGCTGGGTACTTCCAGTAATACAGACACAAACAACTAGAGCATCCATGCACAGACAGCTTCCTGTCTCACAGGATAAAGAGACAGATTTCCTGATTACTCTGGAGAAGATTCTGGATAGAGTACATATCTTTGAACATCTGCATGTGATTGCCACCTGCTCTGGGGTCACAGTGCGGACACTGTCAAAGAGATCTACATATGGCTTTGGTGATGAGCAAATCACACACAGACTCCAGACTTAATAGCGAAACATAAGAGAAAATAGCTTACACAGTGCTACCAATTATTAATATAGTTAAAATACATATTTATAACATATCAAAATTTCATACAAATCACAATACACATACAAAATGCCTTAAAAAGGTAATATTCATGCTGATGGGTTTTAAAAGTCCAAAATAGGAAATTGTGTAGGCAATATGCAGTTAATGCTTGGAGGTTAATTGTAGCAGGCTTAGTGGGTAAGAGCATGTCCACCCATGGGTTTTAGTCCATCAATGAAAGGTATTACCGGTGATAAGGTGATTGAGTTTGACCCTTTTAGCGGTGGTCTAGGGCTGCTGGACATCCAACACAAATTGTACGGAGTCCCCACCAGTTTATAAAGCTGGCAACAGAAGTTTGAGCACTCCGCCCTTTAAATATCCCAACGTAGCCTTCCAAGTATAACCTCCTGGTTCAGGTAACCTGGCACTTTTCGGTGGTCCTGGCAGCTTTATCAAAGGTGTCTTAACTGTCCTCCAGCGACCTTTTATATATTGTAAATAATTAAGATGGCAATTTCCCATCAGCCAACAGTCAGCATGTAATTAGTATACAAGGGGAAAAAAGTTGCAGGTGCACTATCTCACACCAGCTCAACCTGTAATAACCAAAGGCATTTAGCATAATCCTGGCCAGGGCTATGAGTTTACCCACCGCGCCAAGGTAGCCTCTCATTGGGTAAGTCCCTAACACTAACTATAGGGGTTCAGGTCCGGGGGGCCCCTATAGTTACTGCTAGGGACTTACCCAATGAGAGGCTACCTTGGCGCGGTGGGTAAGCTCATTGCCCTGGCCAGGATTATGCTAAATGCCTTTGGTTATTACAGGTTGAGCTGGTGTGAGATAGTGCACCTGCAACTTTTTTCCCCTTGTATACTGTATCAAGCAGAGTAGCACCTCATTACTTAATTATGGTGTGAAAACTAGGGCCCCCCTCCTTTAGCATGTAATTAGTTTAAGTTTATATTAGTTTGTTTTTCCTGAGTTGGCTAATATACACAAAAACGTTGCCTCACTAGTGTTTCTATACCTCATTATATGCTATTATTGTAAAAACTTAAACTAATTACTGACTGTTGGCTGATGGGAAATTGCCATCTTAATTATTTACAATATATAAAAGGTCTCTGGAGGACAGTTAAGACACCTTTGATAAAGCTGCCAGGACCACCGAAAAGTGCCAGGTTACCTGAACCAGGAGGTTATACTTGGAAGGCTACGTTGGGATATTAAAAGGATGGAGCACTCAAACTTCTGTTGCCAGCTTTTTAAAACGGTGTGGACTCCGTACAATTTGTGTTGGGTGCCCAGCAGCCCTAGACCACCGCTAAAAGAGTCAAACCCAATCACCTAATAACCGGTAATACCTTTCATTTATGGACTAAAACCCATAGTGGGTTAGAGCATGTCCACCCAAGCCTGCTACAATTATCCTCCAAGTATTAACTTCATATTGACTAAACAATTTCCTAATTTGGATTTTTAAAACCCATCAGCATGAATATTACCTTTTGCATTGTGTATGTGTACTGTGATTTGTCTGAAATTCTATCATATTATAAATATATGTATTTAAACTATATTAATAATTTGTAGCACTATGTATGCTATTTTCTCTCTAAGGGGTATATGCAATTGTGGTCGAATTCCCGAAATTGTCGAATTTCGGGAATTTTTCTCCAAAAAAAAAAAAATCGTCAATGCAATTCAGTGCTTTCCGTCAAAAAAACGGACTTTCAAAATTCGACTTTTTGAAATTCGACTTTTGTCAAATTCGACTTTTCTGCAATGATACAAGTGCTGCAATTCGACCAAAGTGTATTCAATTCAAGTTTGAAAATTCGACAACAGTGCTTTTAGACAGTAAATTCGTCATTTTCAATCCGCCACACTTTGGAGGGTGAAACCAATAAAAAAAAATTAAAACATGTTTTTTTTGGTGTGTTTTTTTTTGGGTAATAGCATATCTATTTATATTAGAAGGGATTAGGTACTTGGTTTGTCTTTTTTGGAGGCACATGTATTATTTATATATTTTTAAAAATATATATATATATATATATATTTTTTTTTTATAGCTGGAACGGTAAAATCAAGGAAAAAAATGGCGTGGGGTCCCCCCTCCAAAGCATAACCAGCCTCGGGCTCTTCGAGCTGGTCCTAGTTCTAAAAATGCGGGGGAAAATTTGACAGGGGATCCCCCATATTTTTAAAACCAGCACAGGGCTCTGCGCCTGGTGCTGGCGCAAAAAATACGGGGGACAAAAAGAGTAGGGGTCCCCCGTATTTTTTACACCAGCATCGGGCTCCACTAGCTGGACAGATAATGCCACAGCCAGGGGTCACTTTTATACAGTGCCCTGCGGCCGTGGCATTAAATATCCAACTAGTCACCCCTGGCCGGGATACCCTGGGGGAGTGGGGACCCCTTCAATCAAGGGGTCCCCCCCCCCAGCCACCCAAGGGCCAGGGGTGAAGCCCGAGGCTGTCCCCCCCATCCAAGGGCTGCGGATGGGAGGCTGATAGCCTTGAGAAAAATGTCAGAATATTGTTTTTCCCCGTAGTACTACAAGTCCCAGCAAGCCTCCCCCGCAAGCTAGTACTTGGAGAACCACAAGTACCAGCATGCGGGAGAAAAACGGGCCCGCTGGTACCTGTAGTACTACTGGGGGAAAAATACCCAAATAAAAACAGGACACACACACCGTGACAAGTACAACTTTATTACATACTGCCGACACACACATACTTACCTATGTTGACACGCCGACTGCCACAGTCTCCGACGATCCGAGGGTACCTGTGGAAAAAATTATACTCACCTGCCAGTGCCCAGAGATAAATCCACGTCCAGAGATAATCCTTGTACTTGGCAAAAAAAAAACACAAACACCCGAACCACCGGACAGAAAGGGGTCCCATGTTGACACATGTGACCCCTTTCCCCGAATGCCGGGACATCACGTGACTCCTGTCACTGAGGTCCCTTCAGCCAATCAGGAAGCGCTACTCCGTGGCGCTCACCTGATTGGCTGTGCGCATCTAAGCTCAGACAGCGCATCGCACAGCTGCCTCCATTACTTTCAATGGTGGGAACTTTGCCGTCAGCGGTGGGGTTACCCGCGGTCAGCCGCTGACCGCGGGTGACCCCACCACTAACCGCAAAGTTCCCACCATTGAATATAATGGAGGGAGCTGTGCGATGCGCTGACAGCTCAGACGCGCACAGAGCCAATCAGCAGAGTGCAAGGACGTTGCGCTCGCTGATTGGCTTACGAGACCTTTCAGTGACAGCAGTCACGAGGGGGTCTCTCTGCATTCGGGGAAAGGGGTCCCATGTGCCGACACACACATACTTACCTATGTTGACACGCCGACTGCCACAGTCTCCGACGATCCGAGGGTACCTGTGAAAAAATTATACTCACCTTCCAGCGTCCAGAGATAAATCCACGTCCAGAGTATAATCCAGGTACTTGGCAAAATAACAAAACGCAAAAACCCGTGCAGCGGACTGAAAGGGGTCCCATATTGACACATGAAACCCCTTTCCCCGAATGCAGAGACCTCTCCGTGACAGCTGTCACTGAAAGGTCTCTTCAGCCAATCAGCGAGTGCAACGTCCTTGCACTCTGCTGATTGGCTCTGCGCGTCTGAGCTCAGACAGCGCATCGCAAAGCCTCTCCATTATATTCAATGGTGGGAACCTTGCGGTTAGCGGTGGGGTCACCCGCCGGTCAGCGGCTGACCGCGGGTAACCCCCTCGCTGACGGCAAAGTTCCCACCATTGAATATAATGGAGAGAGCTGTGCGATGCGCTGTCACAGCACAGACAGCGCACAGCCACAGCCACGTAGTAGCGCTTCCTGATTGGCTGAAGGGACCTCAGTGACAGGAGTCACGTGGGGTCCCGGCACATTCGGGGAAAGGGGTCTCATGTGTCAATATGGGACCCCTTTTCAGTCCGCTGGCACGGGTTTTTGCGTTTTGTTATTTTGCCAAGTACCTGGATTATACTCTGGACGTGGATTTATCTCTGGACGCTGGAAGGTGAGTATAATTTTTTCACAGGTACCCTCGGATCGTCGGAGACTGTGGCAGTCGGCGTGTCAACATAGGTAAGTATGTGTGTGTCGGCAGTATGTAATAAAGTTGTACTTGTCACGGTGTGTGTGTCCTGTTTTTATTTGGGTATTTTTTCCCAGTAGTACTACAGGTACCAGCGGGCCCGTTTTTCTGCCGCATGCTGGTACTTGTGGTTCTCCAAGTACCAGCTTGCGGGGGAGGCTTGCTGGGACTTGTAGTACTACTGGAAAAAACAATATTCTGACATTTTTCTCAAGGCTATCAGCCTCCCATCCGCAGCTCTTGGATGGGGGGGACAGCCTCGGGCTTCACCCCTGGCCCTTGGGTGGCTGGGGGGGGGGGGACCCCTTGATTGAAGGTGTCCCCACTCCCCCAGGGTACCCCGGCCAGGGGTGACTAGTTGGATATTTAATGCCACGGCCGCAGGGCACTGTATAAAAGTGACCCCCGGCTGTGGCATTATCTGTCCAGCTAGTGGAGCCCGATGCTGGTGTAAAAAATATGGAGGACCCCTACTCTTTTTGTCCCCCGTATTTTTTGCACCAGCACCAGGCGCAGAGCCCGGTGCTGGTTTTAAAAATACGGGGGATCCCCCGTCAATTTTTTCCCCGCATTTTTAGAACCAGGACCAGCTCGAAGAGCCCGAGGCTGGTTATGCTTTGGAGGGGGGACCCCACGCCATTTTTTTCCGGGTTTTTCCCGTTTTTTTAATTTGCGGCAAAATCCGGCAAATCGTCCGTTTTTCGCCCGCGGGAATGTCGAATCCGATTTTCATTGAATATGGTGAATTCCGGCAGCCACCTGCCGGAATTCACCTGTCGAATTGTGTCGAATTAAAAAAACGGCGATAATTTTCCGCGATTCGCCCGCAATTGCATATACCCCTATATCTTTTGGGGAAGTACCTGCTCCATATTTTCCCAGCTGTGCTATTGAAGCAGCTTATTGGTAGCACAGATATTTATATACTTGGTAATAATTCTTCTGCATCATAGCGAAACAGTGGTGTCCCTAGTTGAACACTAAGCACTAATATTTAATATCCAAGGTTCCTGCCTCTGTTTGATGACACAGGAGCCTATTCCTTACTGAGGGCAGTGACCTCTCAATGGAAATACAGTGTTCACTGTTGGTTGCACATGTTCTAGACAACAGATACAAACTGAATCCGAAACAGACATGCATGGTAACACAATGATTGCTCCACAAGTACAGTCTTCATTGGCCCAAATGTCCTGAACAATCACTGTCTTGTTCTACACAGACAATTTAACAGCTAAAACCGGTACAAAAGATCACTGCTTGTACATGAGTGCACTGCACTTAGAAGAAGAGTGTTATTACGGGTGGTCCATACCATACTACACCCGTTATTACATGTGAATGATCTGTAAGATCAGATCCAAAAATCTTCAAAAATGTGTAAATTATAGTTTAAACAGCATTGTATTCTCTTGGACATTGAAAGGATAAGCATACTTGTCTAGGAATCGCTTACATGTTGATGATGCACAGTATTCAGGAGTAACAGGGCGGCTTCCACTACGTGTGGGTGGTCTTGAGGACATTTGTAAAATTCTGAAAGAGCTTGAAGGAACCGATGGTGAGACTGTGTTTTCTGGCCTGATAAAGAATTAAAAAAATAAAATCTGCCAATTTAACAATTTTGCATAGAAAACTCAATAATGAAAACAGAAACATACACACAATCTTCATTTGACCTCAGCTACTTGCTTGTGCATCATCTATACATTGCATACTTGCCTACCTGACCCTCTCCATGAGGGAGAAAATGCTCTGTTCCTGGACTTTCCTGGTAATGTATGATTGCCATCACCTGTGGTGAAACATCTTTCTAATCAATTAACTAGCTCACCAGAGGCGATGGCAATCATACATTACCAGGAAAGTCCAGGAACAGAGCATTTTCTCCCTCATGGAGAGGGTCAGGTAGGCAAGTATGATACATTCAGACCCACTATGTAAACACAGCAGCACAGACTTTGCTATTATAAGACAATATTCATTTTTCCAAGGCATCCACGGCAGGATAACCAGGTGGTCTTCAGTATGCCACCGCCCGAGATCCCGGCGACCAGCATACCGGCGTCGGCATGCCGACACATTCTCCCTCTTGGGGGTCCACGACCCCCCTGAAGCGAGAATAAATAGCGTGGCGCGCTTTAGCGCTCGCCCAGCTGTCGGTATGCCGGCGCCGGTATGCTGGCCCCCGGGATCCTGGCCGCCGGCCCCTCATACTACACCCGGATAAACAATGGTCATTTGGAAAAGTTTTTTTTGACAGCTAGACATATTGTACTCAACTCCGGGGAGCATAAGAAAGGGGCAGTGTGCCATTCTCATACAGTGTATGATTTGGCATTTGTGCTCATTACATTATACTACTATTCATGAGCATATCTGCATATTGAAAAAGTGTGTTAGTCACTTCTGGAAATCCACTGTGAAAAACACAAAATTTCCATACTCTCCAAGTATCTGTACTGATCAAGTCTATTTGCACTCTAAAAAAGATCTGATCCCTTATAATGCAGTATTCAACGCCCAAATGTCCCTTTCAGACCCCTCTAGTCACCATTTTGTTATTGTGCTTTTGTGTTGAATATGGTGCAAAAATACTACCACTTAACACTTTCCGCTCACCCCAATCAGCAAATTCTCCAACCAAATGCTGCACAAGTCCATCAATGCACAATCCTCAGAAGCTTGGGCGGGTACAGTGCAATTGTATGGCTCATAAGTGAACCCAACTGTCTTACCATTTTGGAAAAGCCTGCATTTGAACCCTTTGTGAGCGCCCTATGGGGTATATGCAATTGCGGTCGAATTCCCGAAATTGTCGAATTTCGGGTCATTTTCGACCAAAAAAAAAATTCGCCTATGCAATTCAGTGCTTTCCGACCAAAAAACGGACTTTCAAAATTCGACTTTTTGAAATTCGAATTTTTGCAAATTCGACTTTTCTGCAATGATATAAGTGCTGCAATTCGACCAAAGCATAGTCAATTCAAGTTTGGAAATTCGACAGCAGTGCTTTTAGACAGCAAATTCGTCATTTTCAATCCGCCACACTTTGGAGGGTGAAAACAAATAAAAAAAATTTAAACATGTTTTTTTTGTGTTTTTTTTTTTGGGAATAGCAGATCTATTTATATTAGAAGGGATTAGGTACTTTTTTTTTTTTTTTTGGAGGCACAAATATTATTTATATATTTTTTAAAATATTTTTTTTTTTTTTTTTTTTTTTTATTGCTGGAACGGTAAAATCCTAAAAAAAAATGGCGTGGGGTCCCCCCTCCAAAGCATAACCAGCCTCGGGCTCTTCGAGCTGGTCCTGGTTCTAAAAATGCGGGGAAAAAATTGACAGGGGATCCCCCGTATTTTTAAAACCAGCACCGGGCTCTGCGCCTGGTGCTGGTGCCAAAAATACGGGGGACAAAAAGCGTAGGGGTCCCCCGTATTTTTAACACCAGCATCGGGCTCCACTAGCTGGACAGATAATGCCACAGCCGGGGGTCACTTTTATGCCGTGCCCTGCGGCTGTGGCATTAAATATCCAACTAGTCACCCCTGGCCGGGGTACCCTGGGGGAGTGGGGACCCCTTCAATCAAGGGGTCCCCCCCCCCAGCCACCCAAGGGTCAGGGGTGAAGCCCGAGGCTGTCCCCCCCCCATCCAATGGGCTGCGGATGGGGGGGCTGATAGCCTTTTGTGATCATGAAAAGAATATTGTTTTTTCCAGCAGTACTACAAGTCCCAGCAAGCCTCCCCCGCAAGCTGGTACTTGGAGAACCACAAGTACCAGCATGCGGGAGAAAAACGGGCCCGCTGGTACCTGTAGTACTACTGGAAAAAAAATACCCAAATAAAAACAGAACACACACACCGTGAAAGTAAAACTTTATTTCATACGTCGACACACACATACTTACCTATGTTCACACGCCGACATCGGTCCTCTTCTCCATGTAGAATCCAGGGGTACCTGAAAATAAAAGATCAATATACTCACCTCAACCAGGCTCCAGAGATAAATCAACGTACTTGGAGAAAAAAACAAACCGAACACCCGCTCCATGCCGGACTGAAAGGGGTCCCATGCTGACACATGGGACCCCTATCCCCGAATGCAGAGAGACCTGTCAGTGACAGCTGTCACAGAAAGGTCTCTATAGCCAATCAGGAAGCGCAACTTCGTTGCGCTCATCTGATTGGCTCTGTGCGTCTGAGCAGACAGCGCATCGCACAGCCCAGTCCATTATATTCAATGGTGGGAACTTAGCGGCTAGCGGTGAGGTCACCCGCCGGTCAGCGGCTGACCGGCGGCTGACCCCCCCGCTAGCCGCTAAGTTCCCACCATTGAAAGTAATGGAGCGGTTTTGCGATGCGCTGTCACATCACAGACAGCGCACAGCCAATCAGATGAGCGCCACGGAAGTAGCGCTTCCTGATTGGCTGAAGGGACTTCAGTGACAGGAGTCACGTGATGTCCCGGCATTCGCGAGAAAGGGGTCTGATGTGAAAGCATTAGACCCCTTTCTAGTCCGGTATGGATCGTTGTTCGTTTTTTTGTTTTGCCAAGGACGTGGATTATCTCTGGACCTGGATGTACCTCTGGACGCTGGAAGGTGAGTATAATTTTTTCACAGGTACCTCGGATCGTCGGAGACCGTGGCAGTCGGCGTGTCAACATAGGTAAGTATGTGTGTGTCGGTAGTGTGTAATAAAGTTTTACTATCAAGGTGTGTGTATCCTGTTTTTATTTGGGTATTTTTTCCCCAGTAGTACTACAGGTACCAGCGGACCCGTTTTTCTCCCGCATGCTGGTACTTGTGGTTCTCCAAGCACCAGCTTGCGGGGGAGGCTTGCTGGGACTTGTAGTACTGCTGGAAAAAACAATATCTTTTTATTATCACAAAAGGCTATCAGCCCCCCCATCCGCAGCCCATTGGATGGGGGGGGACAGCCTCGGGCTTCACCCCTGGCCCTTGGGTGGCTGGGGGGGGGGGGACCCCTTGATTGAAGGGGTCCCCACTCCCCCAGGGTACCCCGGCCAGGGGTGAGTAGTTGGATATTTAATGCCACGGCCGCAGGGCACGGCATAAAAGTGACCCCCGGCTGTGGCATTATCTGTCCAGCTAGTGGAGCCCGATGCTGGTGTTAAAAATACGGGGGACCCCTACGCTTTTTGTCCCCCGTATTTTTGGCACCAGCACCAGGCGCAGAGCCCGGTGCTGGTTTTAAAAATACGGGGGATCCCTGGCCAATTTTTCCCCTGCATTTTTAGAACCAGGACCAGCTCGATGAGCCCGAGGCTGGTTATGCTTTGGAGGGGGGACCCCACGCCATTTTTTTTTCGGGTTTTTCACGTTTTTTTACCGTTTTTTTAAAATCGCGGCAAAATCCGCCAAATCGGCCGATTTTCGCCCGCGACTCTGGCGAATCCGTTTTTCATTGAATATGGTGAATTCCGGAAGCCACCTTCCGGGATTCACCTGTCGAATTGAGTCGAATTAAAAAACGGCGAAAATTGCCGCGAATTCGACCGCAATTGCATATACCCCTATGTCTGCCAGGCCTTTTTGTACTATGCTACACATTTTCTGTTTATTGTAAAGAGTTGACAGAACAAAACAATCCTCTCATAAAGCATACACTATAAGAATAGTAATATAGTATACAAGTGTAAACATGTACTATTTGCAAGTGTTACTCAACTCTCTTCTACAACACATTTAAAAGTATTTCAAGCATAACTCTTCATGATCATATTTATTGTTAAACTGATTACAGTAATTAACTTGCACATTGTATTATGTTAATGATGCTTGAAGTGAACGGTAAGGAAATATTGGAGCTGTGCATATAGATCATCTAACTGAGTGCATACATTGTATAAACAGCCCGATGAGTGCCAGGGGTTACAGGCCTCTGCAGTGGTTCATCCACACTCTGTAGTACACCTGGAAACATTCTCTTCTTCACTTTCAGTGTATGGGTCATGATCTGCGAGATGGGGAGATAAAGGATGAGGGCTATTATAGGTTATGATGGTTAGTTATACAGCACACACATATCATACAGAATATGTAATCATTCACATCAGCCCTGTCAGATATACATATATTATATATCATATGGTAGTGGGACAGACTTTTTTTTATTTTAGCTTTGTTTAAAGCTGAAGCGGATATATACATTTATACTCTTGTGTGCGCGCGCGCACACACACACACACACACACACACACACACACACACACACACACACACGGTCCCCTCTCCCGGTATCTCTCAGTCCAAAAAGACAAGAAGAGATAATGCTGTATCCGTGGACAGGGCTTCTAGTCCACACAATCACTGTCATAGACACAGAACCTTTTTTATCTGCTACGTTCAACTATATAATAAAGCGTTCAATCTGAATATCTGTTGTAAAACTGTAAAAGCGCTGTGACCCTCAACAAGACAATATTATAGCTCCTATAATACAGCTTGACTATGTAAGGAGACATACCCCAAGGTACTCTGTGGTCAGAAGCTTTTCTCCAGTCAGTTCTCCAGGTTGTGGTTGAATAACTTCATCCTTATCTAGATCAGCTTCCAGGACATCTTGTTCTTCCTGAATACAGTGTAGAGTAAGTATGCCATATGATTTAGTAGAACACCCCATTCCAAGAGTGTGTAGAACACCCCATTCCTTCATTGTACTCTAACTCAGCAAGACATTATCACATAAACATCTGTGCGCTTTGTGCTTTTGCCTGAAACGCTGCTGCGGAACACCAGTATATCTTATTTCTGGATCCTGTATTCTAATAAGCAGGAGCACTTTCCATTCTGTTCTAAGATGTCTTAGTTTTATAACAAAATAAAAAATTGCTCTTTTCACTATTTTTTGACGACGGCATGTGCGAAAAATTTGAGAACACATTCTACTCAATATGATGCTGGCTACTGTCGGTGAGGGGACTGAATAAACAACTAAAGTAGATGGTTCACTGACAATCTTTAGGATTCTAATTATGTTTCTGTAAAATCTGTGAAGTAAAAAGTCCTTTTTAAAACAATTTCTCTAATATACCAGTCAGTCTGCCGCAAAGGAAATAATCTATTATTCAGCTTTAAATAAGATAATTCCGGACAAACATGTTCTATCAGGGCTGTAAGTAAGTGTGTGCGGAAGGGGCACCGCACATAGCGCTGCAGGGTAGGGGTCGCTGTTAGCAGCACTTCTCAATTACCTGTTTTAATTATTTTCACTTGCTGCTTCCACCCTTTTTGAAGCCCAGCATCTCCTGACCGCCCCTGTCTCCTACCCCCACCACTTCTGTCACTAATACCTATACAACATTCATGAACTCCACTATAGATTTCTTCTGAGTAGGGTGTTTGATTAGAATTCAACAGGTTATAGGTTTGAATCCTGAATGGGGCAGTATATTGAAATAGGTCATGTAGTAAAGGGTATTGTAACTGAATAACAACAAGCTCTCAAGTAAAGTGCATGAATGTGGTATAAAGAGGATTTGTGGCCAAATCCATTTTCTTGCAGTGGTCTATAAATGTGTGTGTATTAAATTATACAAATATAAAAATGTTGGAAGGGGTATCATAGCACGGGCTTTCTCTGGGATCAATCTTGTCATGCCCTTACCCACGAAGCATGCACCTTATGTCCCTATTGGAAAAATGGGGAGGGGGGGTCACCAATTCTCTCTCTGGCAAAGGGCACCAAAAAGTCTAGTTACGGCTCTGTGTTCTATATATAAACCGGTGGTACAGGGCCACTAAATTAGACAGGGTGGGGCAGTGTATCGGGCATTTTTAAAAACTCAGTAATTAAATAAACAAATTTTATTTGCCACATTGCAAATATGCCACTTTAAGTACATAGCATGCTGTTTATTTCTTGAAGATCACATCCTGGAGGTGATCTCTGTCTCTGTGCAGACATTCCTCTAATCTTCCACGCATGATCCCATAACGCGGCACAGCATCGCCAAAGACACTCCAGCAATTTCTTGACAAATTCTTTCTTTCAGCTCTTCAATATTGTGGGGGCGATGAGAGTACACTTTGCTTTTTAAGCACCATCATAAAAAAAGTCACATGTCTGGAGACCTTGAAGGCCAAGTAATGTCACAATTCCTGGACATGGGGGGGTTATTCAGAGATGGACCCAGATCTTTCTTCCGCAGCACAGGGCAAGGCCGTCCAGCATGTGTGAGGCGCTGCCCCGTGCTACGTTTACAATCTAATTGCGAAAACATCGATTTGGGGTCAACCCCTGGCTGTGCAGCCTGGCAGGCGTTCCGGTGCCATTTTTTTATTGGAGCGGCTGCGTTTGGAGTCAAACAGCCGCATGGAAAAAACTCCCGCTACGCCCCCGTTTTGCCCGTCACGCCCCCACCGCCAGCCCATGCGGTCAGTCCCCCTGTGGCTGCATAGTGAAGGGTCGCGCACTATGGCAAGTGCGCAGACCAGATGAACGCGGCCACTGCATGCATCTCTGAATAAGGCCCATAATGTGGTTTTGAAAAAGCTGTCGTAGGGTATCCATTGACACCCTTGTGATATGACACGTGACGCCATCTTAGCGGCAAAGTATGCTGTGCACCACTCCACTGTTCCATGGATACTAAATACAGGGGCGTCGCTATGCTTTGTTGCAAAAAGGGTGAGTGGCCTTGCAGGACGGGGTGTGGCCACACTGCCCGGCCTATGTTTTCATTACTCCAGGGTCCTGGAGATGCTGTGCCCCCAGAGTCTGTGGGGTAAATGTACTACCCTGGCACGAACTGTGCCGGCATTTCTCTTCCTGCTTTGCCTCTTTACCGAGACGAAGCAGGAAGCACTAGCACCAAGATGTAAGAACATCTCGACTACTGGAGGGGGGAGTGAAAACTCCCCCTCCGGGGATCCCTGTCTGTACCTCCAGCCTAGTACTGAAGCGCTGTATTTCTACCCCCGCCTGTCTCACTTGGCACGCGCGAGATCTCGCTACTATTGGGAGATCTCCAAAGTGCAGCCCGGAGCCGGCAGCAGCAGCCACTACAGAGCCGGCAATGGGACAATGACGCCTGCAGCTGTCGAATTCGATAGCTGTAGGTGTTGGAATGGTCAGTCCACTGACAGTTCTTAGACTGCTCTGCACCACTGGCGCACTCTTATAGACAGCAGCGCTTTGCTCACAGTGCTGCTGTCATACGTGTGGGAGAAGCGGTATCAGTGCATATAACGTGCATAACGGAGGATAATACATGTACCCCTGTGTCTACAGTGCTGGCTCCCACACTGTCAGGTGCTGAGTACTGCACGTAATGTTACAGTGCAGCACCCAGCTCCTGTCACTGAGCAGGAGTCGGCATTTTGGTGTCACCCCTCAGTGAGTGATACCCGGGTGTGGCCCACACTCCCGTATCATGCTAAATGGCATGATATGGACAACAGGATGTCAGGTAACGTATTCCCCGCCACCGTAGTCATATCCAGAAAAAAAGGTTTATAAAAACTGCCCGTTTCCCTGTCCCACTCTGTATATATAGCCTAGTACGTGGGGTAAGCCACAAACCAGCAGCTGACAGTATATTTCATAAACACCACAGGTCCTGCTGTAACTGATACTCAGCTCATAACTATTATAGTATTCTGAAAGAACTAGCAATTTATCAGGTCATTTGATAGACATTTGCAACAACAAAAATAGTGCATCTGTCAAGCAGAGTGGGGGACTGGTGTTACCTTAAACTGGTCATACACTATACAATTATCTGTCAGATAATCTGCCAGATCTGGCTGGTTGGAATGAAAATCTGGTAATGAATGAGAGCAAATGACAATCAACCATTTGCTCCCAAACACTGGAAAATGGGCAAAAACTGTTGTTCATACATATTGGTTAAATTACAGACATTTTTTGTCTATTTTCCAGTGTTTGGTAGCAAATTGTCAATTGTCATTTGCTTTCATCCATTACCAGATTGTCATTCCAACCAGCCAGATCTGGCAGATTATCTACCAGATAATTGTATAGTGTATGCCCAGCATTAGAGAGACCCTCCTTCATGTAATCAGTAGCTCCTCATAATGGCCACTAAGCAAAGTGACTTAGCGTGATAGGAGAAAATCAATTTCTTGCCCATGTTACATTGTTACATGTGACCCAACAGTGCAGACTAGATTTCTTAATTGCCGCAACAGCCTCAATTTGCAGAAGTGCACATTGCTTTCCGTGTAAGAGTATGATTTGAGGAACACGACCGTGGCATTTGTGAAGGAGCAGAATCAAGGTAATTTGTTATAATGGAAAAAATGCCAGAATAAAAGCATTACACAAGTACAGTACACAATGTAAATGCTAATATCATATGGGTGTGGATACACAGTTATTAAACTAGCTAAATGCAAGGAAGACTAGCACACAGCAGACAATACATGTATGTGCCACTGACCACTGTCATAGTGTATACTGTACTTTGTATAAGCATTAACTTTATGGATGCCTGTCATTTATTTTGTGCACCCAGAAGGATTTCATTATTTATTCTTATTTTAAATACAAAAACTGCATTGCAATTTGCAGGTAAAAATGTGTACAGCGCCGAAAAGGGTACATATTGTTAAAAAAGTCAGGATAAAATGAACACCAATCCATTATCTTTCATAGCCATAGAAATCCATCAGGGTTGCTAGATGAATTAGAAATGTAATCAGACAAGGGTGACAACCCCATAGGAGTAAAATCTATAAGATTGGAAATGTCTTTATGGACAAACAATACCCAAAAGCAGTATCTTTACAGGTGACACCAGTGGCGTAAGTTTCTCCCTGAACGGAGGAGTGGTGTCCCCCTACAGAGCAGGAGCCTTGCGGCAACTGACTCCATTGCCTCCCACAGTTATGCCTCTGGGCGACATTAAGTGGGTGTAGTAGAACAACAATGGGCTTTTTCATGTAGTAGTAATGATTTTTATCTAAAACAGTATAAAAGTTACATTCAACATATCTATCTGTCTGTCTGTCTGTCTGTCTCACCTAGAGACTGTTTGAGGTATTCATAAACCTTTCCATAATATTATAAATTTGGTAATGTATGCAATGAGCACAACATTGTTAATTTAATGCATAATAATAATAATAATAATAATAATAATAATAATAATAATGTCCTATATATTCGCATACATGCTCTGTCATGTGTTGCAACAACAAAGCTTGTGTACTGTACAGCCAGCCCAGAACAGCCTAGAGGTCAATGATCACTGTTGGATCACCAGATCTCATTTATCACCTACAACGTAGTGACTGGACAATACAAAGATATAACAGTAAGGCATATGGAGTATAAATACAGACGCAGTCTAAAGCTGGGTATTTCTTTGCCAGATGAAAACTGGTCAAATCGATGGATTACATCTTATGTGCTGTTTAACATTCTGATTCAACTGGGCCGTATCGAACCAAGAGTGCAGTGCGTATGCACTATCAAACGTTCTTCCGCTTCTCCACCAGCAGTACCTCTGTGGGAATCCACAATTAAACCATGTTAGGTGGCCTGCTACGTAGTATTGTGTAACCTTTCCTCCATCACTACATGAATTGCAGCCATGTGCTTGTAATATTCACCCTACCGACAGTAAAACAGCAATATATTTGTCACTCACTAAACTGCTCTCTGCTATCAAGCATGGTATGTACTAATGTATTGCAAGTGGCTAATTGTATATACCCTGTACATCTTCCTTCAGAACCTATATGTTGTATGTATATGGCAGAATACATAACAAGTATATAGTGACTATTACCACTAAACAGTACACCTGTTCAACGGTATCTGTTTGGCAGGTCATCAGTCATTAGGTCAACCACTATTGGTCGACATTGACATAGTTGACATGGACAAATGACACGCTTCTGACGAAGGACCAACGGTCCGAAACGCGTAGAGCGTGGCACGTGTTTGCTGTATGTCTCGTGGGCTTATCCAACCTTCCGGGGGGACCTCTTTATTGGGAGCCGTGGATCCGGAGCCGGGACCCATCTCCACCTCATACATCGGGTGTCAGAGGTTTCTCCCTTTTCCATCTGGATTGGTGATATACCCCACTGAGTATATGTTATGCTGTTTTAATTTTGTCTTCTTGTAAGTGGAACCTTGAAAAAATAAATGCTGTCTTCATTTTAAGGACGTCTACACTATATTTGTGTTTTTTATAAGTATCTCCCAATCTGTCCCCTGCAATAGGGACTAGAGAGATACTTTTTTTCAGGTGTTCTCGAGGATTCTGAAAAAGTACAAGAACGGATGGTCGACTATTCTAAATGGACTGAGCTGGATGCCTAGTATTGTCCTACTGGCATTTGATTTATCCATAAATAGGGTGAATTATTATTTTTTTCGATTATTGAACCTTTCCACTTGTAAAAGGTTTTCTTCTATTTTTCATGGTGGTTGGAGAGCGCTATTATCTGCTTACACTGTTTTCTTCTATATGTACTAATCTTAATGTGTTTTTGGATGCACATTTATGTGTGAACTGTTTAGCTGCACTTCGATCTAGTGCGCACAATTTTTCAAAGTACTGTTCTATACAAATGGACAAATGGCAGACACATGTAAATGTCGACATGGCTTTTTTTTAAAAGCCATGTATTGGGAATAGTAACCTGTGCTGAGTGCTGCGTTAGTGGAGGGATGGCACCTTGCCCGCATGCAAGGGGACGCGGTACACTAATTGGGGTTCCTGGTTATGTTACAGAAAAAAATGACACCACAAACCAGTTAAAAAATCCATGTCGACCTTTTTATGCGTCAACCTGTCCTGTGTCAACCATTTTTGTGTGTGTTGACTATTTGTCAATGTCGACAATAGTGGTCGACCTTTACATGGTCGACCATTCATACTGTACCAGAACCTGTTTCAACCCTCCAGCTCCAGCACAGTTCATGTATGCTGTATAGGGTGTGTGGGGTGGGGGGTTTGCAGTCTTTCTGCCCAAAGGTAGAAATCAGCCACTGGTGCGTACTTAGCTTATAGCTGGTCTGTTTTCCACCTTTTTTTCTTTTAACTAAACATAGCAAGTTCTTGAATATCTGTACAGGTTAAATAAAATGGTCCATACAGAGATTGCCAACTCAGCTAGCTTTAAGGGTGTAACATACAAAAGTACATGACAATTACAGCACACAAAGGATCAGCATATTGCAGGGTGTGTGTCTCAAACTGATAAGGAGTCTCATAGCTGTACATCACTATGAACCATCTGCCACTTGCACAGGGGACCAGCCAATGAGCAGAATTTCTGTTCAGTCAGAGAACCTAGTCACACTCATTGTATACATTTTAGTGTGTTACAAATTTATACATACAACTTATTTGCTATTAAATAGAACACATCATATTTCTCAATATTCTGTTCAATTATTGATCCTTAAAAGCCCCTTGTGGGGTACTCAGTTATTTTCTGCCCTTAATGTATTTCCCAGACTGACAGCCCACCCTTCAACTGGCCCTGTCCTAAAGCTCCCTGTCAGGAAGCCAAAGTAATGTACGCAAACAGTGCTCAGACGGACAGCATCAGTTATCAAAGGATAACCCTCCTGGAGTGTAGGTCTCACAAGTTAGCGTACATTTTTACTGACACACTTTGGCCATTGCCACATTTTCTCATAAACACAAAAAAAATAAGATTTTACTCACCGGTAAATCTATTTCTCGTAGTCCGTAGTGGATGCTGGGAACTCCGAAAGGACCATGGGGAATAGCGGCTCCGCAGGAGACTGGGCACAACTAAAGAAAGCTTTTAGGTCACCTGGTGTGCACTGGCTCCTCCCACCATGACCCTCCTCCAAGCCTCAGTTAGGACACTGTGCCCGGACGAGCTGACATAATAAGGAAGGATTTTGAATCCCGGGTAAGACTCTTACCAGCCACACCAATCACACCGTATAACTCGTGATACGGACTACGAGAAATAGATTTACCGGTGAGTAAAATCTTATTTTCTCTGACGTCCTAGTGGATGCTGGGAACTCCGAAAGGACCATGGGGATTATACCAAAGCTCCCAAACGGGCGGGAGAGTGCGGATGACTCTGCAGCACCGAATGAGAGAACTCAAGGTCCTCCTCAGCCAGGGTATCAAATTTGTAGAATTTTGCAAACGTGTTTGCCCCTGACCAAGTAGCAGCTCGGCAAAGTTGTAAAGCCGAGACCCCTCGGCAGCCGCCCAAGATGAGCCCACCTTCCTTGTGAAATGGGCTTTTACTGATTTAGGATGCGGCAGTCCAGCCGCAGAATGCGCCAGCTGAATTGTGCTACAAATCCAGCGAGCAATAGTCTGCTTAGAAGCAAGAGCACCCAACTTGTTGGGTGCATACAGGATAAATAGCGAGTCAGTTTTCCTGACTCTAGCCGTCCTGAAAACATAAATTTTCAAGGCCCTGACTACGTCCAGTAACTTGGAATCCTCCAAGTCCCTAGTAGCCGCAGGCACCACAATAGGTTGGTTCAAGTGAAAAGCTGATACCACCTTAGGGAGAAACTGGGGACGAATCCTCAATTCTGCCCTATCCATATGGAAAATCAGATAAGGGCTTTTACATGACAAAGCCGCCAATTCTGACACACGCCTGGCTGAAGCCAAGGCCAATAACATGACCACTTTCCACGTGAGATATTTTAGATCCATGGTTTTAAGTGGCTCAAACCAATGTGATTTTAAGAAACTCAACACCACGTTGAGATCCCAAGGTGCCACTGGAGGCACAAAAGGGGCTGAATATGCAGCACTCCCTTAACAAACGTCTGAACTTCAGGTAGTGAAGCTAGTTCTTTCTGGAAGAAAATCGACAGAACCGAGATCTATACCTTAATGGAGCCTAATTTCAGGCCCATAGTCACTCCTGCTTGTAGGAAATGCAGAAATCGACCTAGTTGAAATTCCTCTGTTTGGGCCTTTTTGGCCTCACACCAAGCAACATACATCCGCCATATGCTGTGATAATGCTTTGCAGTTACATCTTTCCTGGCTTTAATCAGCGTAGGAATGACTTCCTCCGGAATGCCCTTTTCCTTCAGGATCCGGCGTTCAACCGCCATGCCGTCAAACGCAGCCGCGGTAAGTCTTGGAACAGACAGGGCCCCTGCTGCAGCAGGTCCTGTCTGAGCGGCAGAGGCCATGGGTCCTCTGAGATCATCTCTTGAAGTTCCGGGTACCACGCTCGTCTTGGCCAATCCGGAACCACGAGTATTGTTCTTACTCCTCGTTTTCTTATTATTCTCAGTACCCTTGGTATGAGAGGCAGAGGAGGGAACACATAAACTGACTGGTACACCCACGGTGTCACTAGAGCGTCCACAGCTATCGCCTGAGGATCCCTTGACCTGGCGCAATATCTCTCTAGTTTTTTGTTTAGGCGGGACGCCATCATGTCCACCTGTGGCCTTTCCCAACGGTTTACCAACAGTTGGAAGACTTCTGGATGAAGTCCCCACTCTCCCGGGTGTAGGTCGTGTCCGCTGAGGAAGTCTGCTTCCCAGTTGTCCACTCCCGGAATGAACACTGCTGACAGTGCTAAGACGTGATTTTCCGCCCATAGGAGAATCCTTGTGGCTTCTGCCATCGCCATCCTGCTTCTTGTGCCGCCCTGTCGGTTTACATGGGCGACTGCCGTGATGTTGTCTGATTGGATCAGTACCGGCTGGTTTTGAAGCAGAGGCCTTGCCAGACTTAGGGCATTGTAAATGGCCCTCAGTTCCAGAATATTTATGTGTAGGGACGACTCCTGACTTGACCAAAGTCCTTGGAAATTTCTTCCCTGTGTGACTGCCCCCCAGCCTCGAAGGCTGGCTTCCTAGTTACCAGGACCCAGTCCTGTATGCCGAATCTGCAGCCCTCTTGAAGATGAGCACTCTGCAGCCACCACAGTAGAGATACCCTGGTCCTTGGAGACAGGGTTATCAGCCGATGCATCTGAAGATGCGATCCCGACCACTTGTCCAAGAGGTCCCACTGAAAGGTTCTTGCATGGAATTTTGCTTCGTAAGAAGCTACCATTTTTCCCAGGACTCGTGTGCAGTGATGCACCGATACCTGTTTTGGTTTCAGGAGGTCTCTGACTAGAGATGACAGCTCCTTGGCTTTCTCCTGCGGGAGAAACACTTTTTTCTGTTCTGTGTCCAGAACCATCCCCAGGAACAGTAGGCGTGTGGTAGGAACCAGCTGTGACTTTGGAATGTATAGAATCCATCCGTGCTGTTGTAGCACTTCCCGAGATAGTGCTACTCCGACCAACAACTGCTCCTTGGACCTCGCCTTTATAAGGAGATCGTCCAAGTACGGGATAATTAAAACTTCCTTTCTCGAAGGAGTATAATCATTTCTGCCATTACCTTGGTAAAGACCCTCGGTGCCGTGGACAGTCCAAACGGCAGTGTTTGGAATTGGTAATGGCAATCCTGTACCACAAATCTGAGGTACTCCTGGTGAGGATGGTAAATAGGGACATGTAGGTAAGCCTCCTTGATGTCCAGGAATACCATGTAATCCCCCTCCTCCAGGCTTGCAATAATCGCCCTGAGCTATTCCATCTTGAACTTGAATTTTTTTATGTATGTGTTCAAGGATTTCAAATATAAAATGGGTCTCACCGAAACGTCCGGTTTCGGTACCACAAACAGTGTGGAATAGTAACCCCGTCCTTGTTGAAGTAGGGGCACCTTGACTATCACCTGCTGGGAATACAGCTTGTGAATTGCCTTTAGCACAGTCTCCCTGCCTGAGGGAGTTGTCGGCAAGGCAGATTTGAGGAAACGGCGGGGGGGAGACGCCTCGAATTCCAGCTTGTACCCCTGAAATACTACTTGAAGGATCTAGGGATCCACCTGTGAGCGAGCCCACTGATCGCTGAAATTTTTGAGGCGGCCCCCCACCGTACCTGGCTACGCCTGTGGAGCCCCCGCGTCATGCGGTGGACTCAGAGGAAGCGGGGGAAGAATTTTGATTCTGGGAACTGGCTGACTGGTGCAGCTTTTTCCCTCTTCCCTCGTTTTACACGCTTGCATTTCTGAAGCCGAAAGGACTGTACCTGATAATACAGTGCTTTCTGAGGCTGTGAGGAAACCTGAGGTAAAAATTTTTCTTCCCAGCTGTTGCTGTGGATAAGAGGTCCCAGAGACCATCCCCAAACAATTCCTCACCCTTATAAGGCTCTATGTGCCTTTTAAAGTCAGCATCACCTGTCCAGTGTCGGGTCTCTAATAACCTCCTGACCGAATGGACATTGCATTAATTCTGGATGCCAGCCGGCAAAATATCCCTCTGTGCATCCCTCATATATAAGACGACGTCTTATGTTCGCAAACTAGTATCCCTGTTTGACAGGGTTACAGACCACACTGCAGCAGCACTATCTGCAGGTCTCAGTCTAGTACCTGAGTGTGTAAATACAGACTTCAGGATAGCCTCCTGCTTTTTATCAGCAGGTACCTTCAAAGTGGCCGTATCCTAAGACGGCGGTGCCACCTTTTTTGACAAACGTGTGAGCGCCTTATCCACCCTAGGGGATATCTCCCAGCGTAACTTATCCTCTGGCGGGAAAGGGTACGCTATCAGTAACTTTTTAGAAATTACCAGTTTCTTATCGGGGGAACCCACGCTTTTTCACACTTCATTCACTCATTTGATGGGGGAACAAAACACTGCCTGCTTTTTCTCCCCAAACATAAAACCCTTTTTTAGTGGTACTTGGGTTAATGTCAGAAATGCGTAACACATTTTTTATTTGCCGGGATCATGTAATGGATGTTCCTAGTGGATTGTGTATATGTCTCAACCTCGTCGACACTGGAGTCAGACTCCGTGTCGACATCTGTGTCTGCCATCTGAGGGAGCGGGCGTTTTTGAGCCCCTGATGGCCTTTGAGACGCCTGGGCAGGCGCGGGCTGAGAAGCCGGCTGTCCCATAGCTGTTACGTCATCCAGCCTTTTATGTAAGGAGTTGACACTGTCGGTTTATACCTTCCACCTATCCATCCACTCTGGTGTCGGCCCCCAGGGGGCGACATCACATTTATCGGCATCTGCTCTGCCATCACATAAGCCTCCTCATCAAACGTGTCGACCCAGCCGTACCGACACACCGCACACACACAGGGAATACTCTGACTGAGGACAGGACCCCACACAGCCCTTTGGGGAGACAGAGAGAGAGTATGCCAGCACACACCAGAGCGCTATATAATTTAGGGATTAACACTATATTGAGTGAATTTTTCCCAATAGCTGCTTGTATATACAATATTGCGCCTAAATTTAGTGCCCCCCCCCCCCTCTCTTTTTAACCCTTTGAGCCTGAAAACTACAGGGGAGAGCCTGGGGAGCTGTCTTCCAGTTGCACTGTGAAGAGAAAATGGCGCCAGTGTGCTGAGAGAGATAGTTCCGCCCTTTTTTCGCTGACTTTTCTCCCGCATTTTTATGGATTCTGGCAGAGGTATTTATCACATACATAGCCTCTGGGGCTATATATTGTGATATATATGCCAGCCAAGGTGTTTTTATTGCTGCTCAGGGCGCCCCCCCCCCCCAGCGCCCTGCACCCTCAGTGACCGGAGTGTGAAGTGTGCATGAGGAGCAATGGCGCACAGCTGCAGTGCTGTGCGCTACCTTGGTGAAGACTGATGTCTTCTGCCGCCGATTTTCCGGACCTCTTCTTGCTTCTGGCTCTGTAAGGGGGACGGCGGCGCGGCTCGGGGACCGAACACCAAGGCCAGTTCCATGCGGTCGATCCCTCTGGAGCTAATGGTGTCCAGTAGCCTAAGAAGCCCAAGCTAGCTGCAAGCAGGTAGGTTCGCTTCTTCTCCCCTTAGTCCCTCGCTGCAGTGAGCCTGTTGCCAGCAGGTCTCACTGTAAAATAAAAAACCTAATTATATACTTTCTTTCTAGAAGCTCAGGAGAGCCCCTAGTGTGCATCCAACCTCGGCCGGGCACAAAATCTAACTGAGGCTTGGAGGAGGGTCATGGTGGGAGGAGCCAGTGCACACCAGGTGACCTAAAAGCTTTCTTTAGTTGTGCCCAGTCTCCTGTGGAGCCGCTATTCCCCATGGTCCTATCGGAGTTCCCAGCATCCACTAGGACGTCAGAGAAAAAAGATTATGAAAACTAATCCACAGAAAGATTCTGTAAATAGTGCATACTACAGGTATGATGAAGAGCTGATTGCAACTTTTCCGCAGGTACTCACCATCCATATACAGAGTTGTATGGATCGTTGCGAGCATAATAACCCTCCATGTAAACATGGTTTGATACCAGTCATCATCAATGCACACTTGCACTAGCAATGCATGCTAACAATGCATCTGATAAATATGCATATTTACACTTGCACACAACTCTGCATAGCCCACAATGCAATTCCTAATTGGACTTTGCCTTGGTGAAAAGAACCCCTGGAAGCATTGCTATTCGAGGAAATAGGTAAACAAATCAAAAATGCTAAGAAACCAACATGAAGTCTCCTAGAAAGACGTTTGGATATCTGTTGTCAAAGAGTAATGGCCCACTATGTGGCTCAGACCAGATCCCATCATGTCAACGGGATGTAGTTATGCGGCCGGCGCTACATAAAGCCCCCCTCCCATCCTTCCCCCCCAGTCAGCATTCTGTTGTCGGGGTCCCACGGTCGGTATGCCGATCGCCGGGATCCATAGCGTCGGTAAGGGATACCCAACACCATGTCAAAATCTGATTGACCCCATTTCCTATCTACCTGTACAAACGCTCTGGGCTGAAGGGACCATTCTCCCGGATGTAGGATTTGTTTGCTGAGAAAATCCGCTTTACAGCAGATTGATCCTTTGGGCAGAGGATTAAAAGCTTCAAAACTATTTAATGCCACAAAATGGAAACCGTTTATACGATGAATAAACATAGAACCTTAGGCAACAGTGGGAATACCCAGTGTCAAAGGGGAGATGCTGAGCAGTCCCGATCCCCAGGACCTACAGCAGTGATCAGAACAGCCTGTTACTCATTCCTTAATCATAATGCTGGCAGGTATTGCTTTTGGAAGAAACAGCTTGACTTTAAATAATCACTTAAATCATTTAAATTGTATCCTAATCTCTATGCAGAAAGCATGCATAGTCCAACTGAATCTGGATGCAGTGCTGTTAAAGAAGTCCTACTGACAAATTACCTTCATTATTCCCCACCTGTAATCACCAGACATGGAAAAATGTGTATAAGCAATAAGCATATATGGGGAAGTCACATTTGTGCCCTACCATCCTCATGCTGGTCTGGACATGTGGCACCTTTGTTTGAAAGAGGGAAGTTACCTCTTTTAAAATGATGTGCCACCTCAGTAGAACACAAAAATAAAAATTTCCACAGATAGGGGGGGATCTAAAGGTTAATACACATAGGGGGTAATTCCAAGTTGATCGCAGCAGGATATTTTTTTTAGCAGTTGGGCAAAACCATGTGCACTGCAGGGGAGGCAGATATAACATGTGCAGAGAGAGTTAAGGTGGGTACACACTAATAGATATATCTGCAGATCAATTGATCTGCAGATATATCTATGGACGGATCGAGCAGTGTGTTCAGCATACACACTGCCCGATCCGTCGGGGACTGACGTCATGAACTGGGCGGGCATGTACACAAACCCGCCCAGTTCAGCTGTCAATCACCGCCGGCCGCCGCAGCATGTGTACGGGCGGTCGGCCGACCGCCCCGTACACACACAGCGACGCGCCAATATATCGGTAGATATATTGGCCGTCGGCTGTGCTGCGGGACCGATGCGATACGTCTGTGAACGACGGAGTTCACAGACGTATCGGCCGTACACACTGGCCGACGGTCCCGCGATATATCGGCCGTTCAGGAGAACGGCCGATATATCGACCAGTGTGTACGGGCCTTTAGATTTGGGTGTGGTGTGTTCAATCTGCAATCTAATTTACAGTGTAAAAATAAAGCAGCCAGTATTTACCCTGCACAGAAATAAAATAACCCACCCAAATCTAACTCTCTCTGCACATGTTATATCTGCCTCCCCTGCAGTGCACATGGTTTTGCCCAACTGCTAAAAAAATTCCTGCTGCGATCAACTTGGAATTACCCCCACAGTGAGATATTGACTAAGTGCCGATTTTGACTATGCGACTTCCCATGAACTCCCGGAGCCCTGAACCACCGATACGGACTATCTTTACTTGCGATTTTGACTATGTGCCAATTTTGACTATACTATGTACTAGATTGTACACAATATAGTCAAGATTGCCTTTCTTGCACAGTCTATTTTTTCTTGCGACACCGACCCCGTGGGAGAGCACATCGTTATCGCAAGCTGTGTACACATGGTGTGGTATGAGCTAACTTTTCTTATAATTTTGACTATACAGTCAAAATTCTAAGAAAATATTGCACCGTGTGTACACACCTTAAAACCCAGCACTACTCCATAGTGTGTCAAATCTAAAAAGGGGTTACCTCATTTAATGTGGTAGAATATCAAGTTTCAAAGATGGTAGGCTTGTCAGGCTACTACAGTATGTAATTCCTAGACATGGTACATGTTTAAATACAGATGTGAATATATCTATAGATATCTATATACATATACGCACGTTATATATATATATATACACACATATATACACACACTGTATATATGTATGTGTGTAAATATATATATATATATATATATATATACATACATACACACACATGCATATATATGCACACATACACACCCTCCATGGGACCTGGTTTGGTCCACTATTTAAGAAAATGTAAATCGCACTCCACGGTCTTAGGTGTTATAGGTGTATTAGAAAATGACATGACAATATTCATTGCGCTGGTGACAACAGCAGCAGCATAAATGAAATAAACAAATTGCTAAACAAACATACACACATTATATATATATATATATATATATATATATATATATATTTATATACACACACACACATATACACACGTGTGTGTGGGTGTGGGTGTATGTATGTATGACCCTGATGACGGGGTATCGTTCCTGAAAAGTAGGAATAAGGGACTAAGCTTTTTTTATCTCATTAAGTCTGTGGAGTGCTGCCTATTTTCTACAAATATATATATATATATATATATATATATATATATATATATATATATCCTTAATCGATTTACGGAAAGGTGAATGTTTTTGCACATTTTGGCTAAATTTTAATCGGTAAGGTTACACTATAAGGGTATTTTGGGAACAAATCCAAAGTCTTCTAAAGAAAACCCCAAGATATCATTTGTGTGGGTACTGCATGAGAAAATAGGATTTTGATAACCTACCGGTAAATCCTTTTCTCCTAATCCGTAGAGGATGCTGGGGACGACATCAAGACCATGGGGTATAGACGGGATCCGCAGGAGACATGGGCACTCTAAAAACTTTTCATTGGGTGTGAACTGGCTCCTCCCTCTATGCCCCTCCTCCAGACCTCAGTTGTAGGAACTGTGCCCAGGGAGATTGACATTTCGAGGAAAGGAATTACTTAACTAGTGGTGAGATATCTACCAACTCACACCCTCAACAATGCCGCACACATGGCATTCAACATAACACACGCCAACAGGCATGAACCAATTGCAGCAACATGCTGAAACCAAGAAAACACAACTTGTGTAACTCTAATAACTAAACTGCAGGTAAAGTACGCACTGGGATGGGCGCCTAGCATCCTCTACGGACTAGGAGAAAAGGATTTACCAGTAGGTTATCAAAATCCTATTTTCTCATACGTCCTAGAGGATGCTGGGGACGACATCAAGACCATGGGGTCTATACCAAAGCTCCAGTACGGGCGGGAGAGTGCGGATGACCCTGCAGCACCGATTGACCAAACTTGAGGTCCTCATCGGCCAAGGTGTCAAACTTGTAGAGCTTGGCAAATGTGTTTGACCCTGACCAAGTAGCTGCTCGGCAAAGTTGTAATGCCGAGACACCCCGGGCAGCCGCCCAGGATGAGCCCACCTTCCTAGTGGAGTGGGCCTTTACCGACGTCGGCAACGGCAATCCAGCCGTAGTATGAGCTTGCTGAATGTATTTCTAATCCAACGTGCAATAGTCTGCTTGGAAGCAGGACAGCCAATCTTGTTGTGATCACACAGGACAAATAGAGTCTCTGTTTTCCGTATACGAGCCGTTCTAGCAACATAGATTTTCAAAGCTCCAACCACATCTAGAGATTTTGAATCAGTGAATGTGTCAGTAATTACTGGCACAACAATAGGTTGGTTTATGTGGAAAGATGAAACCACCTTCGGAAGAAAATGTTGACGAGTCCTCAACTCTGCCCTATCTTCATGGAAGATCAGGTAAGGGCTCTTGTGAGACAAGGACCCCAATTCAGACACCCGCCTTGCGGATGCCAAAGCCAAAAGCATCGCCACTTTCCAAGTGAGAAATTTCAACTCTATCTTTTGTAGAGGCTCAAACCAATCCGACTGAAGGAACTGAAATACCACGTTAAGGTCCCATGGTGCCACTGGAGGCACGAATGGAGGCTGGATGTTCAGAACCCCTTTCACAAAGGTCTGAACCTCTGGAACAGAGGCTAATTGTTTCTGGAAGAACACTGACAAGGCCGAAATCTGGACCTTGATTGATGCCAATCGGAGGCCCGCCTCCACACCATCCTGCAAAACATGGAGAAAACGTCCTAAATGAAACTCTTCCGTAGGAGCTTTCTTGGATTCACACCAAGATACATATTTTCTCCAAATACGGTGGTAATGTTTCGACGTTACTCCCTTTCTGGCCTGAATAAGGGTGGGGATGACTTCCTCGGGAATACCCTTCCTGGCTAGGATACGGCGCTCAACAGCCATGCCGTCAAACGTAGCCACGGTAAGTCTTGATACACACACGGCTCCTGCTGCAGCAGGTCCTCCCGAGGAGGAAGAGGCCGAGGATCTCCTATGAGTAACTGCTGAAGATCTGGGTACCAAGCCCTTCTTGGCCAGTCTGGGGCAATGAAGATTGCTCGAACCCTTGTTTTTCTTATGATCCTGAGTACTTTTGGGATCAGCGGAAGTGGAGGGAAAACATACACTGACGGAAACACCCACTGGGTCACCTAGAACAGTATCTCTGAAGCTTCTTGTTGAGACGAGACACCATCATGTCTATTTGAGGAACTCCCCAAAGACTTGTCACCTCTGCGAAGACTTCTTGGTGGAGGCCCCACTCTCCTGGATGGAGATCGTGTCTGCTGAGGAAGTCTGCTTCCCAGTTGTCTACTCCCGGAATGAATATTACCGACAGAGCTTGTAGATGTTTTTCTGCCCAGCGGAGGATTTTTGTCGCCACTGCCATTGCCGCTCTGCTTTTCGTTCCGCCCTGCCTGTTTATGTATGCGACTGCTGTTACATTGTCCGCCTGGATTTGCTCGGGACGGTCTTGAAGAAGATGTACCGCTTGTTGAAGGCCATTGTAAATGGCTCTTAGCTCCAGAACGTTTATGTGAAGGCAGGCTTCCTGTTGTGACCAACGTCCCTGGAAGTTTTCTCCCCGAGAGACTGCTCCCCAGCCTCGGAGACTTGCGTCCGTGGTTACCAGGACCCAGTCCTGAATCCCGAACGTGCGTCCCTTTAGTAGGTGAGAACTGTGTAACCACCACAGGAGCGAAATCCTGGTTTATGATGACAGGACTATCTTTCTGTGCATGTGTAGGTGTGACCCCGACCACTTGTCCAACAGGTCCCACTGGAATACTCTGGAATGGAACATGCCAAACTGTATGGCCTCGTAGGCCGCCACTATCTTCCCCAACAATCGAATGCACTGAAGGATTGACACACTTGATGGTTTCAATATCTGTTTTACCATTTTTGACTTTGGGTAATTTATGATCCACCCGTGTTGTTGGAGTATTGACAGAGAGAGTGATATGTTTCGTAACAACTGCTCCCTGGATCTCGCCTTTATCAGGAGGTCGTCCAGATAAGGAATTATATGGACTCCTTTCTGACGAAGGAAAACCATTATCTCCGCCATCACCTTGGTGAATACTCTCGGCGCCGTGGAGAGACCGAAAGGTAACGTCTGAAATTGGTAATGGCAATCCTGAACCGCGAATCTCAGATAAAACTGGTGAGGATAAATGGGAACATGCAGGTATGCATCCTTTATGTCCACCGACACCAAGTAGTCCCCCTCCTCCAGACTGGCAATCACTGCCCGAAAGTGATTTCATCTTGAACTTGAACCTTTTTAGGTAACAATTCAGATCCTTTAGATTTAGGATCGGTCTGACCGAGCCATCCGGCTTCGGAACCACAAAGAGTACCAGGACTATGACCTGGTCTTGACATCATTTTTGGATTGCCGCTGTTACTGCTTCTCTTTCTGACGGAGAAACTGGCAAGGTCGATTTGAAAAATCGGCATGGGGGAACGTCTTGAAACTCCAGCTTGTACCCCTGGGATACTATTTGCAACACCCAGGGATCCAGGCCAGACAGAATCCAATCCTGGCTGAAGAGTCTGAGACGTGCCCCCACCCGAGCGGCCTCCCGCAAGGGAGCTCCAGCGTCATGCTGGGGATTTGGCAGAAGTGGGGGAAGACTTCTTCTCTTGGGAACCTGGAACCGCTGTGGGCTTCTTTCCCCTTCCCCCACCTGCAAAGAAGGGGGAACCTCTCGTCTTTTTGTATTTATTGGGCCGAAAGGACTGCATTTGTGGGTGAAAGGTCTTTTTTTGCCGATGCAGACGCAGAGGGCAAAAATGTCGACTTAGCTGCGGTAGCCGCTGAGACTAACGCATCCAGGCCATCGCCAAATAAGGCCTAACCTTTATATGGGAGAGCCTCCATGCTTCTTTTGGAATCTGCATCCGCGTTACACTGGCGAATCCACAACGCCCGCCTAGCCGATACTGCCATGGTAGCGGCCTGTGAACTCAAGAGTCCAATATCCTTCCTTGCTTCCAGCATGTAGGCGGCAGCGTCCTTGATATTCCCTAACTTAAGGAGTATCTCATCTTTATCAATCGTGTCAATTTCTGATGACACGCTTTCTGACCATTTTTCAATAGCGCGATTCACCCAATAGTGGGCCTAATCAGTGTACCATTGGTAACATAAATGGATTTCAATGTCGTTTCCATTTTGCGGTCAGCCGGCTCTTTAAGAGAAGCCGTGCCAGGAGCAGGAAGAATTACCTTCTTTGTCAACCTGGAAAGTGCACTGTCTAACACAGGGGAGGACTCCCACTTTTTCCTGTCCTCAGCTGGGAAAGGGTAAGCTATGTGAATCCTTTTGGGAATACGAAATCTTTTATCAGGATTCACCCACATCCCTTCAAACAGAGCATTTAGTTTGTGTGAAGGGGGGAACGTGACTTTGGACTTCTTTTCCTTACATAAATACGTCTTCGCCTGAGGTACAGGAGTGGTTTCTGTAACCTCCAACACGTCCCTTATAGCCACAATCATATATTGTATATTTTTTGCCAATTTATGATCTATCTCTCTGGATTCACTATCGTCGACACAAGAGTCAGAATCCGTGTCGGTATCAGTGTTTACAACATTTGCAAATGGTCTCTTATGTGACCCAGAGGGGCCACCAGCATAAGGAATAACAGCATCCTGAAAAATCACATCTTCCACAGATTTTCTCCAGCATGCGGCCTTAGATTCAGACTTATCCAATCTACGGTTAATCAGATGCATACTGTCACGTAACTCTTTCACCCATGCAGGCTCTTGGTGTGCCGGTAGCGCCAACACATTACAACTCTGTGTCCCTAAAATGGCTTCCTCCGGGGAGGAACTCCCTGCCTCAGACATGCCTCACACGTGTACAGCACACCAACAGGCACACTGGGACTTATTTTGGGGACAGACCCACAGTAAAATCTGTCAGAGGGACACAGGATAGGAGCAGCCAGTTCACAATCCCAGCGCCAGTATTTCCTGTGAACACAGTATGTCCACAGCCTAACAGCGCTTTTTAAATAGTAATATACACTATCAAATGCACCACAATTGCTTTGTGCCCCCCCTTAATAGCACCCTGTACGTGTCAGAAGTGGCGGAGAGGACCAGCGTGTTCTCTGCAGCCTGAGGAGAGAGAGAAAATGGTGCTGAGTAGTGTGCTGGCTGCCTGAGGAAGAAGCTCCGCCCCCGCAATGGCGCGTCCTTACACTCATACAAACACTGTAATATTTATACTGGCGGGGGTAGGGCTGTGCCAGCGGCAACTTATGCCTCCTTTTAGCCAGTTTGAGGTATTTTTCTTGCTGCCCAGGCCCCCCCCCCCCCCCCCGCGCACTGCTCCCTGTAGTGCCTGTGTGTGTGGGCAGCAATGGCGCGCTGCGCTCCCGCCAGCCGCGCCGCACCTCAGCCATCACTTACTTGATAGAAGATCATTCTTCTTATACTCACCTGTCTTCTGACTTCTGGCTCTGTGAGAGGGGTGATGGTGTGCTGTGGGAGTGAGCATCTAGACACGGCTAGCGTTCAGTTCCCTTCAGGAGCTAATGGTGTCCTATCAGCCAGAAGCAGAGCCATGAAACTCTGAGGAAGTTGGTTCTGCTTCTGCCCCCTCAGTCCCACGAAGCAGGGAGTCTGATGCCAGCAGATCTCCCTGAAAATAAAAAACCTAACATAAGTCTTTTCAGAGAAACTCAGTAGAGCTCCTCAGAGTGCATCCAGTCGACCTGGGCACATTTCTAAAACTGAGGTCTGGAGGAGGGGCATAGAGGGAGGAGCCAGTTCACACCCAATGAAAAGTCTTTAGAGTGCCCATGTCTCCTGCGGATCCCGTCTATACCCCATGGTCTTGATGTTGTCCCCAGCATCCTCTAGGACGTATGAGAAAATCAATGATATTGATGCTGGAATGTGAAGATTGCAAATGCTGAAAAATGGGCTCAGCACAGGGGTGAGAAAACCATTAGTAATGAAGGTGTTAACGGGATCCTAAAGCTGGCTACACTCTGGAGCAATGTTAATGAAGGACATAATGGGGGTAATTCTGAGTTGATCGCAGCAGCAAGTTTGTTAGCAGTTGGGCAAAACCATGTGCACTGCAGGGGAGGCAGATATAACATGTGCAGAGAGAGTTAGATTTGGGTGTGGTGTGATCAATCTGCAATCTAAATTGCAGTGTAAAAATAAAGCAGCCAGTATTTACCCTGCAAGAAACAAAATAACCCACCCAAATCTAGCTCTCTCTGCAAATGTTATATCTCCCCCCCCCCCCTGCACTGCACATGGTTTTGCCCAACTGCTAAAAAATTTCCTGCTGTGATCAACTTGGAATTACCCCCAGTGATCACTGTTCTGTCCTTCATTAGCATACATGGAGCACATCAAACCTGACGTTGCTAGCAACCGTGGGCCCACGCATATCTGGCTTACACACTGCCCGATATGCGCCGAATTGAACGGTATGTTAGTCCGATCCGCCGGATCAGACGTCATATTGCTCAGCTTTAGAATCACAGATTTCTTACAGCTTGATGTGCCTTACAGAACAAGAGGCAGAGGCAGCTACATGTAAACAATAATCCGTTATGCAACACTGAGTTTCTGCACATAACTTTTTCAGAGAGAACATTATGACAAGTTTCAACTGAAAAGCGCTACAACGACATGGACGATGATAAAAGTGGAAATATTGAACCACCTTTACCCAACAGGTCAACATGGATGCCTAACGTTCCAAAACTGGCTGAAGGGAAACTGGATAAGGTCTATAGTGTTCTCCCACCTACCATTATATCTGCAATGAACAGATTAAGGGCCAAATTCAGGTTGGTTCACAATAAACGATACAACTACAAAAACTGCTAAGAGGATGCAGGCGCATGCACAGGGCCGTCCTGACCCAGAACCTGCATTTTCTGCGGGCGCCCTGAAGAAAATGCAATTGCCTCTGTTCGACAATCCGGGGGGGAGGGGTGGCATCAACGCTCCGTTTCCAACAATGGAGACGGAGCATTGCGGGGGTGGCAATGGAGAAACGGTGGGCGTGACGTCACATGCACCCGCTGCGATCAGAAAAATTGTGGCGGGCCTCCTTTGGACGCAGCCAGGCTGCGCCGGCAGGAGGCTGCCTCATTTTTTGCGATCTCACTGAAATTACGGTGCAATCGCAATTTCAGCATGGTCGGGGGGGGGGGGAGGGGGGGGGGGGGATCCAGAATTTAGCAGAATTTGTAATCCTTACTGAATCAGGCCCTATATCTGGATCCACATTTGTTGACCTCCAAGATAATGGTGTCGGTGGCATTTTTGCGGTTATTTCTGTAGGGCCATGCACAGATCTCCGGAGACACGGCATCTGTGTCATGTTTCTAGTTATATCCACAGTGCAGATCTCTGGAAGCTTGCCCTGTGTTCCGGGTGATACCTGCGGCGGGTAAGAGTTTTGAATGGGTGCAAAAGTATGTGGTGTGGGATACCCTGGACCAAGGACCCGTGTGCATTGCACAACCTGCAACCATCATAGATACACGCATACTTCCATTTATAATGGTAGCAGGCATTTGTAATAGAATTTACTTTAGGTTTGTCATCTGCTCCTATTCTACTCCATCCAGAAGTACAACTTTGGGATTTAGTAGAGGAATTATCTGCCACAATGCAGCCAGAAAACTAGCATCATTCCTATATGACAAGAGAAAATATAGTAAAGTAAGATTACCTGGACCCCCTTGAATTAACTTCTGGTAATGTGCCCCTCCATTGGAAGAGAACACATATATAAATTATGGCCATCTATACAAATTCCTCAAGATCTGATCTATTGGCTAAAACATTACCTCAATACTACCTCCATAGCAGTTTCCATAAGTCTATTAGGTTCTGTACTGCAACAGCACATCGCATGGCTCACAGCTAATTTAATCAACCGCCAAGACTTATTTAAAAAACACTAAACTGCAAAAACAAAAGCATTGATTCTTTGCACATAAATGTGCCTAGTTATCCACCAAATGCAATTCAAAGTGCACACTCTTATAGTCAGTCAGAGACAAGATTTGATGGTGGTAGCTGCTGCAGAAAATGGGTAGAGTGGAGACCATTAATAAAAAGACACGTAAAAGTCAAACCCACTTTATCCACTTAAACGTATACACTTTGCTAGAAGGTCTATTATACACTGTCTGAAGTGCGAAAAAACAAAGTCAAAAGTTCCCAGACAAGTACAAGTGAAAGGTGCAAGATGCATCCCTGTTTAAGTATTGGAACAAACCCTGATCTCCGAGACCTCGTGTTGAAGTGACCTCAGGATGATTCAAACAGAAGCTGTGCTCTCGTCTACAAAGCAGGCAGCACATCCGCAAATGTGTCCTTCTTCACCCCATTATACACTAAAACATTCCCATCCTATAAAAATGAAATCTTGACCTTGCAAAGCTAGATGTGCTGATGATGTAGCTAAGCCACGCTTATCAAGGAATTCCTGAGATCAGCACACATCCCTCCACTTACATGTGCATTTGTAGCCACATGGTGACGTCTAACTACGAAGGCACCCAAATAAAACTTAATGCAAGTGCGCAAACAGGTGACATTACAAAAGAGCATTTGTGTTGTGGTTTAATACTTCCTCGAATTCACAGATTAATGTTTACTTTTCGCCCATAAATGCAGGACGCACACAGTGTTCAGTATCAAATGTAAATATTAACAGAAATACTAATGTCTGTACAAAGTAACCTATGCAAATGACTTTTATCTTAAAACAAGGAAGCAGAGTAGGTTCAAAGGGTTGAAAGCCACTGCATGTTTACTTATGACACTACAACGTTATCCTTTTATGGGTATTAATGCCCAGTAAAGCACACACCTCATCATCTTCCACTTCTTCCTCATCCTCAGATTCCGCAGCTTCATCAAATTTTTCCTCTGGTAGCAAAAACAGAAGCAGAAATTTTGTTAATTGTCTTCTTTTCGATCTAGAACCTGGTTATCTTAGCTACTGGATATGTATATTAATGGGAAAAGAACATTTATTATAGAACTTGTGTTGCAAAATTGCGTTCTACAAATGATGATTTTAAGGTCTAGGCACTAGGAAAGTGTCTGTCAAGAGCCAAACATTGTTAAAAAGAAAGAGGTTTAAAAAAACTGTATCAGAACGGTGGGAAGCAGCAATCCTTTAATCCCATAACATGTCCCACCCAGCCATGACTGAACTATTCAGTGTACACAAAAGTTGACTGGTGCATAAAGAGCTCACTGTGGGTGTTGACTTTTATAGTCACATATACCATAGAAATAGCCAGTCAAATATGATGACAGTGTGTCCACCTATGTGCAAGGACTTCTTGACACACATACACATAGGCGTGGCTGGAAGGTATGTGCATTTTTAAACAAAGACTCTGTCCTCTATGGGTCTCTTCTGCGCTGACCTGTGACCTCGCCAAGACTTAAATACTGTAGCTCTCCCCACTTTCCCCATCTATGGAGAAAGATACATAAAGTTATATAGAGCCCATAACTATGTACTGTATACAGGGGCGGATTGGGAACAAAAAGCGGCCCTGGAAAAATTTGTTCTAGTGGCCCCACATGGGCAGCACCAGAGGTGTAAGGTCTAGCCATGGGCCATGGCAGCAGCACCCTCCCCCAAGACTTTCCAGATAGTGGGCATGTCCAGCATCAAGGGGGAAGTTAAAAAGAAATAAAATTAAATATTATGAGCACATTATATGATACACCTTCAGAATTTAGGAAACTATATCATTCTTTAGAAAGATATTTTTTCTTGCTTATTATACCAACCGTATCTCAATCACTATTCACTCAATCTTGTATGTCAGCCAAGCAGGCAGACAGAGCATACACTAGATCATCTGCAATCACAGGCTAAGTGGCAAAGTAATTTTCATATATGCAAATTATTTTGCATCTTATTCATTATGTCTATAAAAAGGACCACATGTCCTCAAACAAAACAGGCCCCACGGGTGCGTCGGCCCACCGGGAATCTTCCCTGTGAACCCTATGCCCAATTCGCCTCTGTATGTATATCTCTGCCATAACTATTGTATGGAGTGGAGAAATCGGTCGGTATGTGGTGAGAAGGACTGAAAGACCAGGGCTTGTAAGTAAAAGTGTGAAAAGTGCATGAATAAATGTGAACTGTAGCACCTCTATAAATGGATGACCACATGTGAGGTTCTTGAACTAGTACATGCTACCCACTGCTGGACCACACCGTTATGTGTTTGTACTCACCTGAGTTGAGCTGCCTTATGATGAATTCAATCTGCCGATTCATGTCTGTGTTGCCTTCATTAATAAAACATCTCAGAATCTCCTGCATCCCCTAGAAATAAAACAAAGTTGTAAGACAAAATGAAAGGCTAGAGAACGCATACCGTAAAACCAGCTAATGACATGCATGCGGATAGAAAGGACCAAACAATGGTTAGGGCAGCGGCACAGGCAATGATTCTATCTAACGTTAGCAAAATACCTTTACACAAATGCTGCTGACAATTAACTATTTGTAGAAACAAAGAACAATCTCTCTATTTCTGTAGCATTCAGAAAAAATAATGACTTCCTTATGACTGTTCAGTCAGACTACATACATGACAATACAGTTATCTTTACATTTCAGGGATCATATTTGTAAATGGTTTTGATTACATTACTTTGTGTGCCACATATGCATCAGTGCACCCTTATGAAGTTCCGTAGGTCCTGCTAAAAGTAGATCAATGTGAAAATAAATTGCAGCCCTTCTAGCTGTCAATAGTGCAGTGCACTGATTTTTTAACAAATGAATGACAAGTGGATTCAAGTTTAAGTGATATCTTGAAGTTGTATAATGACTTCAGTTTTGTTTTGCCAGGCTGTGAGCTGTAATAATAGCAAGTGGGTTTTTCTTTACATACTGTGACCAACAATTGTATAATAATCAAAAGACTTCTCTAATTGTTAATAATATGGTCAGACAGAGACGGCACTGACCAAAGTAGTGAATGATCTAGTTACTGCTAGCTCGAAAGGCCATTACACACTAATTATTCTTCTAGATCTCTCTGCTGCTTTTGACACTGTTGACCACTCTCTTCTCATACAAACACTACAATCCCTAGGTCTTCAGGACACAGCCCTTACTTGGTTCTCATCCTAACTATCTAATCGCTCTTTCAGTGTTCACTTCTCTGATTCTACCTCCTCTTCTCTACCTCTATCAGTTGGAGTACCGCAAGGCTCAGTCTTAGGTCCTCTGCTTTTCTCAATCTATACCGCCTCTCTTGGTAAACTAATCAGCTCCTTCGTATTTCAGTATCATTTGTACGCTGATGATACTCAAATTTGCCTATCCTCCCCAGATTTATCACCATCTGTATTGGCTCGTGTCACTTAATGCCTGTCTGCCATTTCATCTTGGATGTCATCTCGCCACCTTAAACTCAACATTTCCAAAACAGAATTAATTATATTCCCACCAGCCAAGAGTAGTTACCAACCTGAGATCTCCATAACTGTTGACAATGCGACTATCCATCCTACTCCACAAGCTCGCTGCCTAGGTAATTAAACGTTCCTTGGAACTTTTGAGAAACATGAATGTGTTGTGAGTACTACAGTGGAATACCACTTGAACTCTATTCTGTTTGCGGATTGATCGATCTATGGTACATTAGTTGGCTAAAAAACGTGCTACATTGTGCTCTAGTATCAGCAGTGGTACATATTGTTTTTACATTTATATATATGCATTTTATTCATTATTAAAACTTATATTATTAAGAAATTGTCTGAGACAAAGTTGTACTTAAGCGCTCTCTTGTGATATTTTTATTTCTCATTTTCTAGTTTGAACACAAGTATCACAGAATGCTCATATGGGAGCCGCTATAATTTAAAGGAGACCAATAAGAATTGTATTAATTTGTTTTATAATCAGAGCGTCTGATTTTACAATTATATAATTGTGTAATTGTTCGCTGCCTAGGTGTCACCCTTGACTCCAAACTGTCCTTTGTTCCAAACATTCAATCTGTCTCTAAATCCTGTTAAATGCACCTAAAAAACTTGTCCAAAATACGCCCTTATCTTACACAAGACACTGCAAAAACTGTAATCCATGCACTCATCATCTCCTGCATTGATTATTGTAATAGTCTCCTTACTGGTCTTCCCAAACATAGGCTCTCCCACTACAATCCATTTTAAATGCAGCTGCGAGACTAATCTTCCTCGCTAGACGTTCTTCGTCTGCTGATCCGCTCTGTCAGTCCCTCCATTGGTTACCGGTATTCTACCGTTTTAAATATAAAATACTTTTACTTACATACAAGGCTAGTAACCAAACTGCATAATCATATATCTCCTTACTTATCTCAAAATATCTCCCTACCAGACCTCTCCGCTCTGCACAAGATCTGTGTCTCTCATCCACATGTATTACTTGTTCCCACTCAAAATTACAGGACTTTATCCAGGCTTCACCCACTCTGTGGAATGCCCTCCCACGCACAATAAGACTCTCCTCTAGTCTCCAAACCTTTAAGCATTCCCTGAAAACTCATCTCTTCAGGCAAGCCTACCAAATTCCAGACCCACCCACATAACCTTCAATGCTTCCCTATCCAATTACATCCTCTCTGTACAGTCCACACCTCACATATTTTGTCTTCCAACATTGCTGGGTGATCATATCATACAACCCATTTAGAACCTATCCTTGTGTAACATTGCCTATTTCCCTACAGATTGTAAGCTTGCGAGCAGGGCCTTCCTACCTCTATGTCTGTCTGTTTTACCCAGTTTTGTTCTATAACTGTTGTTCTAATTGTAAAGCACAACGGAATATGCTGCGCTATATAAGAAACTGATAATAATAATAATAAAAAAATAAATATAATATATAAACAGGTAAAGACTTGAGAATGCTAGTCAACACCATGCACAGTCATCAAAGCTTATTTATTAAACAAAAAATGTAAAAATGTTTTTATAATCGGATTAAAGGTCAGTAACGAACTATGCGAGACATAATGAGACTTTCAAAAAAGTCCATCAGTATTCGGCATTCTGGCTCAGACTAACCACAGCAGTTCTTTCTTTCAGCACAAAAAGGCAATATGGTTCACACCCTCTAAAAGATGCAAAAATAATTAAGTCAGCTCCACTTTTCATTTTAGGAACTTAGGGGTAAATTTACTGAAGCTTCTAAAACAGCAAGTGAAGGTGTTGCCCATAGCAACCAATCAGATTCGATCTTTTCTAGAATGCAATAGAGAACTGACAGCTGTATTAAGCATGGAGAAGTGATAGAGTGGAAGTTGATAACGCACCAGCCAATCAGCTCCTAACTGTCAAGTTACAGGCTGGGTTTGAAAAATTCCAGTTAGGAGCTGACTGTCTTATCACCTTCCACTAACCACTTCTTTATCACTTCTCCAGGCTTAATACATCTGCACTTTTATTTCTACTGCACACAAAACACAATCTGGAACAAATTGAATAGCCTGCAATTTGCGAGCAATGACAATATTTCATCAACATAGCCTCGAGATATAAAGATCAATATTTTAATATTTTTTCAAGGGAAAAAAAGGTTGTATTTGGGTCTTTTTTTTTTTAATCAAGTGTATTTTATTGATTTTCATATGAACAGACAAAGATTAACAATAACACACAGCGTACATTAAGAACACCAAAAAGATAAATAACATATGCATTTCCAATGACAGGGCATAAAACAGAGGTATTTATATAACTGTATACAGTAAAGTATACAGTATTGAGTCATGTCAGAGAATAGCTATAGGAAATAACGGAAGTAAAATAAGAAGTAAAGAAGGGTACATGGAGGCAGGCCAGAACAGGTGAGAGGCGAGAGGTTGGCCAACAAGTCATAGAATACACAGCATAGATTATACAGAGGGATCAAGGAAGTAGCTGGAGTTCTGGTCGCATTTCCCAGAACATTTACGTTTGATATACATAAAGCGCTCACGTGATAGTGTGGTATTAATCAGGGCCACCCAGGCTGCATGAGAGGGTGGGTCGCTGCCCATCCATGTGCGGGCTATACAGACACAGGCCAGAGTAAGGTGATTATTAACATATACTCTGATAGGCCACCAATTCCAACCCCAAAAAAGGAGTGTTATGGTAGACTTACCATAGTTAACACTCTTTCTGCGAGGTACATTGGTTCCACAGGAAAACTTTGGGGTGTAGAGTGGATCTTGATCCAGAGGCACCAACAGGCTAAAGCTTTAGGCTGTCCCAGGATGCATTGGGGCCTCCTCTATAAAACCCGCCTCCAGGCACTGGAGCTCAGTTTCGGTAACCAGTCCAATGCAGGAGCAGGCAAGAAAGAAGACAGATGTTAGTCACATTGAATCACGACAGGAGAAGGTACCAGCGGCTAATGCCATACAAACCAAAATAAGCTAGGTGCGTCAGGGTAGGCACCCTGTGGAACCAATGTACCTCGCAGAAAGAGTGTTAAGTCTACCATAACACTCCTTTTCTGCAGCAGGATACATTGGTTTCCACAGGAAAACATCAGAGATGTCCTAAAGCAGTTCCTCAAGAAAGGGGACGCGCCTTAGCGGGTAAAAGAACCCGGCATCCAAAGGAAGCATCCTGGGAGGCGGAAGTATCAAAGGCATAGAATCTAATAAACATGTTCACTGAGGACCACGTAGCCGTCTTGCACAGTTGTTCAGCGGACGCGCCACGGAGTGCCGCCCAAAAAGGTCCAACAGACCGAGTAGAGTGGGCTTTAATAGCAGCAGAAGCTGCGAGACCAGCCTGCGCATAAGCTTGTGCAATCACCATTCTAATCCATCTGGCCGAGGTTTGCTTATTCGCAGGCCAGCCACGTTTGTGGAAACCGAACAAGACAAAAAGGGTATCTGACCTCCTGAGAGAGGCAGTCCTCTCCACATATACACGGAGAGCCCTTACCACATCCAAAGACCGCTCTTTGGAGGACAACTCTGAAGAGATAAAGGCTGGAACCACAATCTTTTGGTTAAGGTGAAAAGATTACACCAATTTAGGTAAAAAACCCGGTCGAGTTCTTAGAACTGCCTGGTCACTGTGAAATATCAGAAAGGGTGGACGACAAGACAAAGCGCCAATATCCGACACCCTTCTTGCAGAGGCAATAGCCAGCAAGAACAGGACCTTGGCTGTAAGCCATTTCAGGTCCACTCACTCAAGAGGTTCAAATGGAGACTCTTGCAGGGCATTCAGTACAACAGCCAGACCCATGAAGCCACAGGAGGGACATAGGAAGGCTGAATCCGAAGGACACCCTGAGTGAAAGTATGAACATCAGGTATAGATGTAATTTTTCTCTGAAGCCATACCGACAAGGCAGATATAGGAACCTTGAGGGTGGCCAGAGGAAGACCTAGGTTAAGGCCTCGTTGCAGAAAAGCCAGGATTCTGGATGTTCTGAATCAATATGCATCATAATTAATATCAGCATAACAGGTGAAGTAAGAATTCCAGACCCTGTAATAAATCCGGGCAGATGCCGATTTGCGGGCTTTCAACATAGTCAGGATAACCACCTCAGAAAATCCTTTGGCCTTCAGGAGTGATGCTTCAAGAGCCATGTCATCAAAGCCAGTCTGGCCAGGTGTGGGTAAAGACAAGGGCCATGTACAAGAAGGTTCGAGCGCTAAGGAAGTAGAAGGGGTCTCTCTGTCGATAGACCCTGCAGGTCTGAGAACCAATGCCTTCGATGCCACGCTGGAGCGACTAGAAGTAGTATTCCTCCTTCTTGTTTGAACTTCCGTAGTACTCTGGGCAGGAGTGACACTGAAGGGAACACGTAGGGCAGCCGAAAGTTCCATGGAACCATCAGTGCGAACACAAACGCTGCTTAAGGATCCCTGGTCCTTGATCCGTAGATCGGTACCTTGTGATTGTGTCGAGACGCCATGAGGTCTACATCCGGTAGGTATCTTCTGTCCACTAGGAGTTGAAGATTTGCAGATTAAGACTCCACTCTCTGGCGTGCATGCCCTGGCTACTGAGGAAGTCCGCTTCCCAGTTTAGGACACCTGGAATGAACACTGCCGATATAGCTGGCAGATGGCATTTTGCCAACAACAAAGGATTTTGGACACTTCCATCATTGCCATGCGGCTTTGAGTGCCGCCTTGATGGTTTATGTATGCCACCGTGGTGGCGTTGTCTAACCGTACTTGAACAGGCCTGTTCTGTACCAGAGGCAGGGTGAGAGATAATGCATTGAACACCGCCCTTAACTCCAGAATGTTAATTGGGAGGAGTGATTCCTCCTTGGTCCAATGACCCTGAAACGAGTGTTGCCCCAATACCGCACCCCATCCCCTCAGACTGGTGTCCGTTGTCAGCAGGACCCAGTCGGGAATCCAGAAGGGACGGCACGGTTAATCGCTGATCCTGTAGCCACAAAGTCAACAACAGACAAACCTCCGGAGTTAAAGTGATCATCTGAGATCTGATCCGATGAGGTTGGCCGTCCCATTTGGAAAGGATTAACCTCTGTTGTGGGCGGGAATGAAATTGAGCATACTCTACCATGCCGAACGCCGACACAATCAGGCCAAGTACTTGCATCACCGAGAGTATCGACATTCTGGGGCGACAAAGGAACCATCTTATCCTGTCCTGAAGCTTCAGGACCTTTTCTGGAGACAGAAACAGCCGTTGACTGTGTGCATCCAGAAGTGCCCCCAGGTGCCCCATGCTCTGAGCTGGGACCAGCAAGGACTCTTTCCAATTGATAAGCCACCCATGGGCTTGCAGGAAGATTACCGTCAATTGCAGATGACTGAGGAGGACATCATGGGAATTTGCCAAAATCAGCAGGTCGTCCAGATACGGCAGGATTCTGATCCCCTGGCGACAGAGATGGGCCGTCATCACGGCCATGACCTTGGTGAAGATCCGAGGAGCTGTGGCCAGTCCAAATGGTATTGATGGAATTGATAATGTAGGTTGCCAATAGCAAACTGCTGAAACTGCTGGTGATACATGGCAATAGGTATATGCAGGTATGCATCCTGTATATCCAGGGATACCATATATTCTCCAGGTTCCATAGCCAGTACAATTGAGCGCAGTGTTTCCATGCAAAACCTGGACACTCTCACAAACTTGTTCAGGGATTTGATGTTGAGTATAGGCCGGAATTACCAATTTGGTTTCGGGACTAGAAACAGTATCGAATAATAACCTCTGCCTCTCTGAGACTGAGGTACCGGCACAACCACTCCTGTACCCAGGAGAGAACTGACACTTGGTTGCAAATCTTGCGCCTTTAACGGATCCGAAGGTAGAACAGTGGTGCAAAACTGGCGAGGGGGATGTCTCTTGAAAGAGACAGCGTACCCGTGAAATACAACTTCCAGCATCGATGCGTCTGAAGTGGTCTTTAACCAGACCTGAGTGAACTGTAGAAGGGTATCCGTTTGATAGACAGACAGTGTCCGGATAGACAGTCAATAGAGAGACACCATATGTTAGACAGACATTAGGTCGACAGTCTCAAAAGGTCGACATGAAAAATGTAGACAGTACAAAAGGTCGACAGGTCAAAAGGTCGACATGAAAATGGTCGACATAAAAAATAGACACTTTTTTTTTTCCATGTAACATGTTTTTGGACTATTTCATACTTTCTCTATCCATGTCGGCATAGAGTTGGTTATAAACCTTGTGGCGAGCGCAGCGAGCCACCATGCCCGAAGCGTGGCGAGCAAAGCGAGCCCCGCAAGGGTATGCCTTTCTACAACTGGGGGTCCCAGATGACAAAACTATCCACACAAACCACAAAAATGCAAAAAACATGGTTTCTACCTTTTTCATGTCGACCATTTTCATGTCGACCTTTTGACCTGTCGACCTTTGGACCCTGTCGACCTTTGGACCCTGTCAAACTAATGTCTGTCTAACATATGGTGTCTATCTATTGACTGTCTACCTAGACACTATCTATCTTTTATACCGGAACCCTGTCGAAGTCGGCCTCGCACCCTGGGGCCCCCAGGGGGAGGCCCGCTCAGTCATGCAGCAGGCTTGTCTTGTTTAGAAGCAGGCTGATGGGCTGCCCAGGATTGTTTGGCCTTGGGCTTTGTGGTTTTGGGAGTACGAGACTGTCTCGGGTATGCCTGACCGTTTGCTTTCCCTTGAGGCCAAAAGGAACGAAAAGTAGTACCTTTTGCCTTCTGTGCAGAAGGATTTGTATTTGGGAGAAAAGCTGTCTTAGCAGTTGCTAACTCAGACATAATTTTGTTCAGGTCTTCCCCAAACAAAAAGTCCCTAGTAAAGAGGAGTACCTCCAAGGTTTTTTTGGAGTCTAGGTGCACTTTCCATGACCTCAACCACAGAATACAGCGAGACAGGACAGATGTAGTCGACGCCTTGGCCGTCAACACACCCGCCTCAGAGGACGCCTCCTGAATGTAATAGGCAGCGGTGGTAATGTGAGACAGGTATTGTCTGGCATTGTCAGAGATATCCTCGGGCAGCTCTTCCTCTAGTGCCTGAACCCTAGCGTCAATACCTTTTGCAGCCCAGGAGGCAGCAATAGTGGGCCTATGGAAAACTCCTGTAAGGGAGTAAATAGACTTCAGGCATTCCTCCACACGTTTATCTGTCGGTTCCTTCAATGAAGTGACAGTGGTGACAGGCAGAGTGGATGACACCACAAGGCGGGTAACATGAGAATCTACCGGTGGTGAATTTTCCCACTTGCTACATAACACTGCAGGGAGAGGATAGCGAGCCAAGGCCTGTTTAGGCAGAGGGAATTTCCTCCCTGGAGTAGACCAAGGTTCCCGTCTGATGTCCACTAAATGGTCAGAATAGGGTAACAGAGTTTTAACCACCTTCTGCCGTTTAAACATATCCGTTTTCTTTGCCACAGTATTGGAATCCTCATCATCAGAGATTTGTAGGATTTGTTTAATAGCAACCACTAAGGCAGGGACATCAATCTGCAAGGGAGAATCCTTATCAGTAACACCAGATTCAGTGTCTGACAGGACAGTATGCTCCCCCTCCTCTTCAGATGAAACATCAGAGAGCTATGTGGATTGTGAGGAAGTAGCCCGCTTAGATGACCCAGAGGTACTGGAGTGACCTGGGGTGGATTTCTGTCTAACCAAGGACTGATTTAATTGTTGCAGCTGGTTAGGTAAAATTTCCACCCAAGGCGGATTAACCATAGGGACAATATGTGGCTGGAGTGGCACAGGTGGTCCCATAGGGGGCGTAAGGCATTCTACCAGAGTACACAGTAGATTAGTGAACACAGCCCAGGGTGGCTCTTGAGCAGACCCAGGAGCTGCGGACTGACTAGGTGGTGTATGACACATAGTACATAGACCATTATAAAAAACTTCCCCTTCTGGTAAATCCCTGGAGCATGCTCTGCATGATGCAGGAGCTTCCACTGATTTACTGCCCTTTCTGTTATAGATTATGTAAAAATGCAACAACAGAGCGACTTAGTACGATAAAGCCAGACAAAGTACACTACCTGCGAATAAATCTGGTATTAAAATAAAAATAAATCACAGTAGAATATACGTATTGGATAAATACTGTGAAGTACTATATTAGCAGACCCAGACGCACCTAGCCTCTTAGGGTACAGAATATAGTGACAGTTATATCTGGAAAACACAGAGTAAAACCACACAGCAGATACAGGTACACAGGTGTGGTATGGAAGTTCGGCCACACTTAGGTCGACAGTGTATAGGTCGACAGGAATTCTAGGTCGACAGGTCAAAAGGTCGACATGAGTTTTTTAAATTTTCTTTGGTGTCGTTTTCTCTATACAGTGACCAGTGTCAAAGTCGAAAAATATTGCAGTACACACATCACGTACAAATTACATACAGATGGCCTGCTGCGCGTGTACTTGTTCTGCCGTACGTGCACATATCCGCAATTTGCGTACGGTCGCTCCCGCGGTCCTGCGCGTGGTGTGGGTATTTACGGCAGAGTTTGTGAACGCATGGAGGGCTATCAAAACATTACATATTTAATTCAAATAGTGCACATTGTACACATAGTCCCCTTGCACCACATCAGAAAATTATAGCTGTTTAAATGGTAACAGAACAAAGGGATTCACCTTTACAGGATAGGAGGGGACAGAACAAGGTTACAAGGTGGTGTTTGGTATCCAGCTGTAGGGTATTTTAAGGGAAACATTCTGGTGTTGGTTTGAGGAAGATCGCATGTTCCTGAGCATAGTTAGGTGCAGAAGCAGAATATAGATATAAACTGTATTTACTGTATATTATGTATGCGGCGCGAATCCAGAGGAGACCACCCACAAGAGCAGTTGAGAAAGACATCGCCCACCTATTCAAACAGACCTATGACCTCTCCTGTACTGTAAATGACCATCCCTGTGTCCAATGGACAAAGAGATTACAGTATCCATTGTGTTATGTTTTGGATGAAGTGAATAAAGAGAGCCTGCAGCAGGCTTGGTCACACAAGACTCACAACGCTATCTACCTGATTGCGGAGGACCGGGCCGGGTTGCGCAAGCCAATCTACTCACGTATGTACATTGACTGTAGCCATTTACTCTGTTGTATTGTAGTGCATAAATTGTATTGTTAAACCCCCTTTCAAAAATAATCCACTGTGGTGTCGGAACCCAACGGTTAATCACAATTGGTGTCGTGTCCTCATTGCCCTGCTAAGGTTTAAAGTGTTTTATCATTGCATTGCATTGCTGCATAAGGTTAAAAGTGTAATAGCATCACACTGCATTGCTGCATAAGGTTTAGAGTGTTATATCATTGCACTGCATTGCTGCATAAGGTTTAGAGTGTTATATCTTTGCACTGCATTGCTGCATAAGGTTTAAAGTGTAATAGCATCACACTGCATTGCTGCATAAGGTTTAACGTGTAATATCATTGCACTGCATTGCTGCATAAGGTTTAAAGTGTAATAGCATCACATGCATTGCTGCATAAGGTTTAGAGTGTTATATCATTGCACTGCATTGCTGCATAAGGTTTAAAGTGTAATATCATTGCACTGCATTGCTGCATAAGGTTTAAAGTGTAATAGCATCACACTGCATTGTTGCATAAGGTTTAAAGTGTATTTATTATTGTATTGATTATCTGTATAAGGTTTAAAAGCGTTATCAATTGGGTGTGTACGCGCTGCGGGTACTTTGTACCTTCAGCGCGGCGTTTGTACGCAGAGTCCGTACATTGTACGGGACTCATTACGTTAATAGTGTAAAAGGTACGTAGAGTGAATATTAAGTCTAGCGGCCGCAGCGGCTCCATGGTAAAGGTGTGTTTAAAGGTATAGCTTTATGTTTTAAGATAAAATCGACATTATCAATTGGGGGCTCTCACGGGATATCACGTTCTTAATGATGTATTGTACATTATAAACGCGACGCTGTGGTCGATCAGCTTGTGATGGACGCATCATAAAAGCTGAGAAAATCATCATATCCATGTGTATTGTCGTGTTATTAGTAAGACGCCGATATGAAATTCAAGGGACAATATGTTTCTCATAATATTTAAGATGCTAAAATGTATTTTTATTGTTGCAAAACAAGGTTCAAATGAGTCATATTGTGTTTGATTCAGATTGGATTGCTTATCTGTTAAGTAGGGTTAAAAGTATATTTAAAAGTTGTTGCATAACCTTGATATAGTGTTTTTTTTTTTTAACTCAGGCCTAAAATAACTTCAGGTGCTTGCATGATGTGTGATTTCTTTGTGACAAAGGAAGCCGCATGGTCTGTCCTCCATTTTGGACTAACCACATGGCCTGTCCACCATTTTGTGTAACCCTCATGGATGTGGAAGGGGGAGGAGCAGCGGCCATTTTGGGAAGGTAATTTTTCTAAATGGCTGATTTTCAGTCTGCTCAAGAATAATCAGCTCTCCCTGGTCACAATCACCATTTATGAGTTACCAATGCATTTATTTAACCCATGCCATAGTCAATTACAAATAGTTTCAGATGGGGCTTAATGAAAGTTAATAGTAAGATGAATACTTGATGTAGGGAGTACACACAGATTAAAAAATAAAAGTTTTTTTTTCTTTTACCTCTAAGATTTAGCTAACTCTGTTTACTATAAAATAGCCATTGAAATGCAAATTAACATGTATAACTGCTTTTTCTTAGCAGTGAACAACCCTCTTGAACAGGCAGTCAAAAGCACACAGCATTGATATGCAAATTAGAGACTTTAAAGGAAATGCATTCATTTCAGTAGGTGTGTACTGTGTGGGGGTTCTATGAGAGTCAAGTGATATATATTATATATAATATTATTATAATTATGTGTATATTTATATCAGTGTATGTTCTGCAAGATAGCTATCCAATCTGAATCATACCATTTGAATTATTGATTATTGCTAGATTCATTTAGAACTATGTGAAAACCGGAGATATTTGGTGATATATAGTTAAAAAAAATATATATATATTTAAGGAAGTAAGTGTAAGACACACACGCAGCCTGGCCTAGTTGTAAAGGTTTATACAGAAGAAACTGTGTGTTGTGTTAAGTGAGCGATTATAGTTAATATTGCTCACATTGATAGAATTGTGTGATTTGTGCTATTGCGGACGTACGGTTTTTGTACACGTGTCTCGAACAAAGTACAAGACTGCGTACGCAGCGTAAGGGACACGCACGGTCGCGTGTTTGCGCAAAGTGCGTAAGAATGCGGGCGCTGAGTACAAATTATACAATAGTGTTGTTTAGTTTAAAGGTGGGATAGAAGCCACGCTACAATAACACAAGATTGCCCAGTTTCCAAATATTAGTATAAAACCTTTTTTACTGTATTGCCTCTGGGAATAAAGCTGTTTTATCTGAATGAAAGTTAATTTTCTGTACAGAAAAAAAAACCAAAGTGTATTTGAGTGAACGAACGTGAGTGTGCGAACGTAACATTAAAAGTAGTGGACCCCAGGAATTCGGGATCCCGTAGAAGTGGTACACCGAGTGAGTGGAGACTCGGTGGCGTGAGGCAGCTGACTCATGTTAATATAGATTGAAGTACAAAGGAGCAAGGTAGCAGAGTACCGCAGACCAGAAGGTCAGCGAGGTTTAGAGTACCGCGGCCCAAGAGGTCAGCGAAGTTTAGAGTACCGCGGCCCAGGGGGTCAGCGAAGATACCCATATAGGCCTTATTTTTTTATACGCTCCGGCTGAGGTTTCGCAGCTTGTGATTCGATTCCAGTGGTCGGACGGCGGATAAGTAACAAGTACCTATACGCTGTGCGATTGGACCGCGCGTGAGTGGGTGCAATATCTAGCGCAACGTGATACCCTTTTTACGAGCTTTGCGTAAAATCGCGGGTTCATTAGCGCTGAATATGTGACAGCGCATCGCAAAGCCTCTCCATTATATTCAATGGTGGGAACTTTGCGGCTAGCGGTGGGGTCACGCGCCGGTCAGCGGCTGACCGCGGGTAACCCCCCCGCTGACGGCAAAGTTCCCACCATTGAATATAATGGAGAGGCTTTGCGATGCGCTGTCACAGCACAGACAGCGCACAGCCAATCAGGTGAGCGCCACGTAGTAGCGCTTCCTGATTGGCTGAAGGGACCTCAGTGACAGGAGTCACGTGGGGTCCCGGCACATTCGGGGAAAGGGGTCTCATGTGTCAATATGGGACCCCTTTCAGTCCGCAGGATCGGGTCATTGCGTTTTTTTTTTTTGCCAAGTACCTGGATTATTTTCTGGACGTGGATGTATCTCTGGACGCTGGAAGGTGAGTATAATTATCTTTTATTTTCAGGTATCCGTGGATTCTACTTGGAGAAGAGGACCGACTGCTTCGTGTCAACATAGGTAAGTATGTGTGTGTCGGCAGTATGTAATAAAGTTGTACTTGTCACGGTGTGTGTGTCCTGTTTTTATTTGGGTATTTTTTTTCCAGTAGTACTACAGGTACCAGCGGGCCCGTTTTTCTCCCGCATGCTGGTACTTGTGGTTCTCCAAGTACCAGCTTGTGGGGGAGGCTTGCTGGGACTTGTAGTACTACTGGAAAAAAACAATATTCTGACATTTTTCTCAAGGCTATCAGCCTCCCATCCGCAGCCCTTGGATGGGGGGGGACAGCCTCGGGCTTCACCCCTGGCCCTTGGGTGGCTGGGGGGGGGACCCCTTGATTGAAGGGGTCCCCACTCCCCCAGGGTACCCCGGCCAGGGGTGACTAGTTGGATATTTAATGCCACGGCCGCAGGGCACTGTATAAAAGTGACCCCCGGCTGTGGCATTATCTGTCCAGCTAGTGGAGCCCGATGCTGGTGTAAAAAATACGGGGGACCCCTACTCGTTTTGTCCCCCGTATTTTTTGCACCAGGCGCAGAGCCCGGTGCTGGTTTTAAAAATACGGGGGATCCTCTGTCAAATTTTTCCCCGCATTTTTAGAACCAGGACCAGCTCGAAGAGCCCGAGGCTGGTTATGCTTTGGAGGGGGGACCCCACGCCATTTTTTCCCTTGATTTTACCGTTCCAGCTATTAAAAAAAAAAATATATTTTAAAAAATATATAAAAAATACTTGTGCAACCAAAAAAGACAAACCAAGTACCTAATCCCTTCTAATAAAAATAGATATGCTATTCCCCCCCCAAAAAAACACCAAAAAAAACATGTTTTAATTTTTTTTTATTGGTTTCACCCTCCAAAGTGTGGCGGATTGAAAATGACGAATTTACTGTCTAAAAGCACTGTTGTCGAATTTCCAAACTTGAATTGAATACACTTTGGTCGAATTGCAGCACTTGTATCATTGCAGAAAAGTCGAATTTGACAAAAGTCGAATTTTAAAAAGTCGAATTTTGAAAGTCCGTTTTTTTTGACGGAAAGCACTGAATTGCATTGACGAATTATTTTTTTTGACGAAAAAAATCCAGAAATTCGACAATTTCGGGAATTCGACCGCAATTGCATATACCCCATAGACGAGATCAAGGGACATATATTAAGGAATCACGAGCCATATACAAAACACAGATTCGGTTAATGGGAAGAACAGAATAAATGCAACTTTACCCTTTTGATAGAACTTACTGGGGTTAGGAGGAGGCCTCTAAACTTCTGCTTCTCTCTCTAGCAGAAGTGACCTCTAAGTAACTTAACAGGAGTTTTGTTAGAGATGGTATACATATAGAGTGCTCCCACCCAGGAAGCACAAAATATGTTAGATACCCACGAAGACTAATGTTGCATTTCACTGTTCTAGATGCATGTCCATCACAGGTAGAGGAAATTATCTCAAGGATACCGGGTTCCCTATGAACTTAGAATGGACAAGACACTGGATTGATGGCTGGGATAGTCTCAGTAGAGATATAACACACATAGAATTTTCTTTTGGGGAACAGACCGATTAGGGAATCATTCCCCGTAGTGCCTAATCCAGATGTCAAACTTTGTAAATTTTTCTTTGCGTCTACTAACTTATCTGTTACTACACTCTGTGATTTGTCTTCAAAGTTTCCTCTTCATCCTCTTACGTTCACCGACAGGATTACATGTCAAACGTCACATGCCTACTCCGTCTTTTCAGAGTTCTGCCCAACCCCAGTATATCTCACCAGCATAGGGACACCAGTATCAGTGTGCCTGGACATGCACAAAGGGTGGAGAATGGGAATACTGGTGAAGGGAGACTGTGCATAGATACCGATATACATGATGGTGTGACAGCCTGATGGTGAACGCAAATCTGACAAATTTTCTTTCTATTATTTCCCCTCTCTTTTCACTTTCCACGGATGATTTACTTCACACAACTGATAATACACAACAGTTAAACACATTGAAATGCAAGATTTATGTCTACAGAAAGGTCGCTGACTCGGAGAGAACCCGTGACAAAGAGCAGAGTGTAGAGAACATCGTATCACTGGAGTGTCTGTTCCGGGAAGGTTGAGACGGCACCTGAGCGCAGAGAACAACAAGACCAGAGGCGGTTGTCGCACCAGTTTTTTTTTTCTTTCTCCATCTCCCACTACCCTCCTTCTCTCCTTCTTTCTCCCCCTTCTTGTTTCCCTTCTCTTCCCTTAAACAAGATGGACTTACCCCAAGAGACTGCGTTCCGGGTTTTCCTGTTAATCCTGATGTTGACCAGGACAGTCTGTTTCGGTGAGGGTCCCAGAGAGGTCGAGAAGGGATCTGGAATGGGTTCTGATGGCAAGGATGGACTTGTAGAATCACAAGAGCAACGCATCACTCGAGCAAAGGCGAGTATCAGAAAGCGCTCTGGTAGTCAGGGAGCTCGGAGGCACTGTGAAGGGTTATTGTCTGAGGAAAATTGCATTTGTAGAAATTGTGAGAACATAGTCGAGGATGGGTGCATCCAAAGGTGTCAGTCCAGCCTTAATATCAACATGGACCATCATCCATTGAGTGATTACCACTCACTAGTGGGTAAGGTCTTAAACCAGACAGAATGCTGGGTGTGCTCACAAGTACCTCAAGGTCAGAGCAAGTCAGGATTAGTACCATACCCTTTAGCAATAGATGAGGTACTCGAATTACGGGGTGGGAGACCGGTGGACAAGAAATTTAATATTTCTAGGCCACCTAGCTTGAAGCTCCACCAGTATCATGTAGATAGATCCATAGTGTGTTTCAACATTTCCAATTGCCGAAAACCGGGAAATTGGGAAGTGACCTGGAATAACCAGACAATGACCTTTTCACACAGAGCTGATAAGATACCCATAGACTCGCAACTTGTACGCCAAATAGCCAACAGTGGAAGGTATTTTCGGTATAGGTATACTCGAGGAAGCAAAACCATGTGGGTTGGAAAAGTATCACCAGGGTACTGTGCTCATATCATCCAGCCCGATACTTGTACAGAGCAGATGGGAGAACTAGGGATTGGGTTTTTCACTTGGAAAGTTTGCAATATGGTAATGTCATATTCTGTCCCATATGTTCTCCCCGATGATGCCTATTTCATATGTGGGAGGAAGGCGTACAAGTGGCTTGCCCCGAGCTCAGAAGGATTGTGTTATGTTGGAAGAGTGTTGCCAGAGGTCATGACCATAACCCATGATAAGATGAAAGACGTTTACCGCAGTGCTCAGGCTCCTTATACTCATACTCACTATGAACACATCGTCAAGAGACACCTCATAGAGAGGACAGAGCACGTAGCCTCTGATTTGATCCACGAATCCACCGGGATTCAATTCCTTCTCGCATTAGACATCACCCGTACTGCCAGAGGAATTGTAAATTATAGGTATATTCATGCGCTAGCGAACTTGATAGATAATATCACTGAGATGTATGACGACACCTTCAGGTATACAGGAAGGGAGTTACAAGCTTACAAGAAAGGAATTGATTCAGCACAGGATGGTCCTTAATTATGTCACAGCCGTGACGGGTGGGTACTGTGTCACTCTGGCAACTCAATATGGTGTGAAGTGCTGTACGTATATCACGAACAGCACTGACGACCCCACGGAGATCATCGATCAAAAGATGGACGATATCTTGCAGTTGAAGTGGGAGTTCCGAAGGAGACACAACCTTACCCTGACTGCTGTGAGTAATGAACTGACCGGCTGGGTCTCATGGTTGAACCCACGCAATTGGTTCTCAGGATTAGGAGAGTGGGCTCAAAATGTTATTATGAGTGTAGGGAAGTTTCTCCTTTGTATCCTGGGAGTCGTCATAATTATTGGTTTGATATTTAGGTGTGTTCGAATTCTAACGCGGCGCAAGCACGGCACAAAATTGATGAGTCTAAGGAGCGGGGGCGCTGTTACAGCGGCAGATTTAATTTACAACCCATCCATAGAGACAGTGTTGTGATAAGGATTGCAAATGAATTCCATGGCCTGTTTCTTTCACCCGTTTTTCCTTTGTCTCCCCCTCTGCCCAGATCCACCCATCCGGAAAAGACATCGACCCTACCCAAGAATGTTTATGAAAATGTTATGTGAATGTATTTTAGATATGTGTCTTATCTTCATCTCTACAACCTTCAGTTAATGACACACATAGTCGACAGGTGATATCCACATGTACTAGCACTCACATATGTTCCCCTTCCATGTATCATCAACTAAATGTGCACCCCATTTGTTGGAACAAGAAGCCGAAAAGAGCTCGGTAGTGTTTATTGGCCCACTTACAGACCCTTAATACGGGATAAGAAGGATTTAATGTATACTTCGCAATACCTCGAAGCTTATTTAGAACATCTACGGCACGATGATACATGCCCCTCAGACATGGATTCATACATACATACTTTTTACTGTCCCACTAGGTCATACATTTCCCACCTACAACTCTCCCCCGATCATCATCGTCTGTAAATATTGCTTTAATATTTTTCTGTTTAGTGATTAGATAGTGGCAGTTATTGGTGACTGCCAAAGGGTGGACTGTCAAAGTCGAAAAATATTGCAGTACACACATCACGTACAAATTACATACAGATGGCCTGCTGCGCGTGTACTTGTTCTGCCGTGCGTGCACATATCCGCAATTTGCGTACGGTCGCTCCCGCGGTCCTGCGCGTGGTGTGGGTATTTACGGCAGAGTTTGTGAACGCATGGAGGGCTATCAAAACATTACATATTTAATCCAAATAGTGCACATTTTACACATAGTCCCCTTGCACCACATCAGAAAATTATAGCTGTTTAAATGGTAACAGAACAAAGGGATTCACCTTTACAGGATAGGAGGGGACAGAACAAGGTTACAAGGTGGTGTTTGGTATCCAGCTGTAGGGTATTTTAAGGGAAACATTCTGGTGTTGGTTTGAGGAAGATCGCATGTTCCTGAGCATAGTTAGGTGCAGAAGCAGAATATAGATATAAACTGTATTTACTGTATATTATGTATGCGGCGGGAATCCAGAGGAGACCACCCACAAGAGCAGTTGAGAAAGACATCGCCCACCTATTCAAACAGACCTATGACCTCTCCTGTACTGTAAATGACCATCCCTGTGTCCAATGGACAAAGAGATTACAGTATCCATTGTGTTATGTTTTGGATGAAGTGAATACAGAGAGCCTGCAGCAGGCTTGGTCACACAAGACTCACAACGCTATCTACCTGATTGCGGAGGACCGGGCCGGGTTGCGCAAGCCAATCTACTCACATATGTACATTGACTGTAGCCATTTACTCTGTTCTATTGTAGTGCATAAATTGTATTGTTAAACCCCCTTTCAGAAATAATCCACTGTGGTGTCGGAACCCAGCGGTTAATCACAATTGGTGTCGTGTCCTCATTGCCCTGCTAAGGTTTAAAGTGTTTTATCATTGCATTGCTGCATAAGGTTTAAAGTGTAATAGCATCACACTGCATTGCTGCATAAGGTTTAGAGTGTTATATCATTGCACTGCATTGCTGCATAAGGTTTAGAGTGTTATATCATTGCACTGCATTGCTGCATAAGGTTTAAAGTGTAATAGCATCACACTGCATTGCTGCATAAGGTTTAAAGTGTAATATCATTGCACTGCATTGCTGCATAAGGTTTAAAGTGTAATAGCATCACACTGCATTACTGCATAAGGTTTAGAGTGTTATATCATTGCACTGCATTGCTGCATAAGGTTTAAAGTGTAATAGCATCACACTGCATTGCTGCATAAGGTTTAAAGTGTAATATCATTGCACTGCATTGCTGCATAAGGTTTAAAGTGTAATAGCATCACACTGCATTGTTGCATAAGGTTTAAAGTGTATTCATTATTGTATTGATTATCTGTATAAGGTTTAAAAGCGTTATCAATTGGGTGTGTACGCGCTGCGGGTACTTTGTACCTTCAGCGCGGCGTTTGTACGCAGAGTCCGTACATTGTACGGGACTCATTACGTAAATAGCGTAAAAGGTACGTAGAGTGAATATTAAGTCTAGCGGCCGCAGCGGCTCCATGGTAAAGGTGTGTTTAAAGGTATAGCTTTATGTTTTAAGATAGAAATCGACATTATCACCAGGAACCCAAATTAGTGCACCGTGTCTACTCGCATGGCTCACCATGCCTAGGCAAGGTGCCTTGCTGCGCTCGGTACAGGTTACTATTTCCAATCGTAGTCCACGTGGATCGTTAAGTATGAAAAAGTTTTTTTTTTAAAAGACAAAAATTGGGAAAAACTTATGTCAACCTCTTGACCTGTCGACCTAGACACCGTATGCCCAGGCACACACAGTCACAGGCAATGCAGAAATTATTAAACAATAAAGCCGCAGTGTACTAAAATTTTATATATATATATATATATATATATATATATATATATATATATATAGAGAGAGAGAGAGAGAGAGAGAGAGAGAGAGAGAGAGAGAGAGAGAACAAAAACTGCGGCACTGAGGGACTGGTGTAGAAACTATATATTATCCAAGAATTACACCCATAGGCATCAACGTTTCGGGGAATCTAACCCCTTTGTCAAGATGTAAGAGTAACTAGTTATGTAACCAAGTTATTAGTAATTAGTTATTAGTAACCAAGTTATGAACAGGAGCTTCAGGGAATTGCAGAGAAGAACAATAGCAGAACAAAAGTCAGGGTGGGCACCCTCTGGAATCCAGTGTACCTCGCAGAAAGATTTAACCATGGTAAGTCTTACCATAAATCTCCTTTTCTGCAGCGGTGTACACTGGGATTCCACAGGGAATAACATCGGAGGTGTCCTAAAGCACTTCCTTATGGGAGGGGACAAACCAGAAGTGATAAAGGCTGGAACCACAATCTCTTGGTTAAGGTGGAAAGATGACACCACCTTAGGCAAATAACCAGGGCGAGTTCGAATATCTGCCTGGTCACGGTGAAATATCAGAAAGGGTGGACGACAGGACAAGGCACCTAGGTCCGACACCCTCCTAGCAGAGGCAATAGCCAAGAGAAAAAGGACCTCAAGCGTAATCCATTTCAGGTCCACACACTCAAGAGGTTCAAATGGAGACTCTTGCAGGGCGTTAAGAACAACAGGAGGTTGTATCCACAAAACACCCTGAGTGAAGGTATGAACGTCAGGAATAGACGCAATTTTCCCCTGAAACCACACCGACAAGGCAGAAATATGAACCTTGAGGGAGGCCAGACGAAGGCCTAAATCCAGGCCTTGTTGCTGAAAAGCCAGAAGCCATGAAGTTCTGAACTGATAGACATCGTAGTTCTTAGCAGCACACCAGGTGAAGTAAGAGTTCCAGACCCTGTAGTAAATCCGAACCGAAGCTGGTTTACGGGCCTTCAGCATAGTTTGGATGACCGCCTCAGAGAATCCTTTGGCCCTCAGGACTGATGCTTCAAGAGCCATGCCGTCAAAGCCAGTCTGGCCAGGTCTGGGTAAACACAGGGGCCCTGAATGAGGAGGTCTGGGCGTTGAGGAAGTAGAGGACATTCCATTGATAGACCCTGCAGGTCTGAGAACCAATGCCGTCTGGGCCACGCCAGAGCGACCAGAAGCAGGACTCCTCCTTCTTGCAGTACCCTGGGCAGGAGATACACCGGAAGGAACAATCACAAGGTTACGGCAGCTGAAATTCCAATGGAATTGCTAGTGCGTCCACGAACGATGCTTGTGGATCCCTTGTCGTTGATCTGAAGACCGGAACCTTGTAATTGTGTTGAGACGACATCAGGTCTACATCTGGTAGGCCCCACTTGTCCACTAGGAGTTGAAAGACTTCCGGATGAAGGCTCCATTCTCTGGCGTGTATGTCCTGACAACCGAGGAAATCCGCTTCCCAGCTGAGGATACCCGGAATGAACACTGCTGATATTGCTGGCAGATGGTGTTTCGCCCAACAAAGAATTCTTGACACTTCCACCACTGCAGTGCGGCTTCGAGTGCCGCTTTGATGATTTATGTAAGCCACTGTGGTTGCGTTGTCTGATTGTACTTAAACAGGCCTGTCCCTATCAGAGGCAGGGCCAGAGTCAATGCATTGAACACTGCCCGTAGTTCCAGAATATTGATGGGGAGGAGAGACTCCTCCTTGGACCAGCGACCCTGAAGAGAATGTTGCTCAAACGCCACGCTCCAGCCCCTCAGACTGTAGTCAAGAGGACCCAGTGAGGAATCCAGAAGGGATGGCCCCTGCTCAACTATTAATCCTGGAGCCACCAGGGTAGAGACAAGCGGACCTCCGGAGTCAGGAATATAATTTGAGACCTGATCCGCTGAGGTAGAACGTCCCACTTGGAGAGGACTAAGCGTTGGAGAGGACGAGAATGGAACTGAGCATATTCCACCATGTCAAAAGACGACACTATCAGGCCTAGTACTTGAAGGGACACTCTTGGGCGAGAAAGGAAGTATCTGATCCTGTCCTGAAGCCTCAGGACTTTCTCCGGAGATAGAAACAGCCTCTGGCTGTGTGTATCCAGTAGAGCCCCCAGGTGCACCATGCACCGCGCAGGGACCAGGGAGGACTTTTTCCAATTGATCAGCCACGCGTGGGCTGTGAGGAATTGCACAGTCAGCTGGAGATGACTCAGGAGGACCTCTTGGGAGCTTGGCAGGATCAGCAGGTCGTCCAGAAACGGCAGGATCCTGATTCCCTGTTGATGGAGAGGAGTTGTCATCACGGCCATGACCTTGGTGAAAATCCGAGGGGCCGTGGTTAGTCCAAACGGCAGAGCCCTGAAGTGATAATGGAGGTTTCTAATAGTAAACCGCAGATATTGCTGATGTGAAATGGCAATAGGTATATGCAGGTAAGCATCCTGTATATCCAGGGATACCATGTAGTCCCCAGGTTCCATGGCCAGTACAATGGAGCGCAGTGTTTCCATACAGAACTTGGAAACTCTCACAAATTTGTTCAGTGACTTGAGGATGAGAATAGGCCAGAAAGACCCACTGGGTTTCGGAACTAGAAACAGGGTCGAGTAGTAGCCCTTTCCTTTTTAAGAGATAGGCACCGGCACCACCAATCCTTTCTCCAGGAGGGGTTGTACAACCAAGTGTAGAGCTTGCGCCTTCAATTGGTCCGATGGGATGACCGTTGTGCAGAACTGGCGAGGAGGACGTCTCTTGAAGGAGACCACGTACCCGTGAGAGACAACTTCCTGCACCCACGCATCTGAAGTGGTCCTTAACCAAACCTGGGTGAACTGCAGAAGTCGTCCTCCCACCCTGGAGTCCCCCAGGGGGAGGCCCGGCCCGTCATGCTGCAGGCTTGTCCCGTTTGGAAGCAGGCTGACGGGCAGGCCCGGATTGTTTAGATTTGGGCTTACTGGTCTTGGAAGCATGAGGCTGTCTCGAGTACACCTGACCCTTTGATTTACCCGAAGTCCGAAAGGAACGAAAAGTTGTACTTTTGGCTTTTGGAGCAGAAGGAGTACTATTAGGAAGGCACGCAGTCTTCGCAGAGGCTAAGTCACAATCTTGTTTAGATCTTTTCCAAAAGGATATCTCTCTTAAAAGGGAGCACCTCCAGAGTCTTCTTGGAATCCAGTTCCACCTTCCAGGACCGCAACCAGAGAATACGGCGAGCCAAAATAGACGTAGTGGCCGCCATGATGCCCGCCTCAGAGGACGACTCCTGAATATAGTGGGAGGCGGTGGGGTAATGTGAGACAGACACTGTCTGGCAATGTCAGAAATAGCCGAAGGTAGCTCATCCTCCAATACCTGGACCTATGCTTCGATACCTTTTGCAGCCCAGGAGGCCGCAATATTCGGTCTATGTATCGCCCCATTTATGGAAAAAATTCACTTCAGGCATCCCTCCACACGCTTATCTGTCGGTTCCTTCAAGGAGGTGGCAGTGGTGACAGGCAGAGAAGAGGACACCACAATCCGTGCGACATGAGAGTCTACCGGAGGTGGAGTTTCCCACTTGGTACTCAAATCCGTAGGGATAGGATAGCGAGCTAGCATCTTCTTAGAGAGGGAGAATTTCTTCCCTGGTGAAGCCCATGCCTCCTGGCGTATGTCAATTAAAAACTGTCAGAGTGAGGGAAAACAACTTTAACCACCTTCTGCGCTTGAATTTATCAGGCTTCTTTGACACAGTAGTGGGATCTGCTTCATCATCAATCTGGAGAACCATTTTGATAGCTTCCACTAAGTCAGGGACATCAACCTGAGTTACAGGCTCCCCGTCAGAGGCCGCTGAGTCAGAGATCGGATCAGTATAAGCCCCATCCTCATCAGAAGTATCCGAAATATGAGTGGATTGGGAGGAGGAAACAACACGCTTGGAGTACCCCTTGGCCCCAGAGGGCTGAGGTGTAGACTTGTGTTTAACCAAAGTTTTATTCAAAATCCGTATCTCGGCAGACAGTGTCTCTGTTCAAGGCGGATTTGCTACAGGGACAATTTGTGGCTGAAATGGCACAGGTAGTCCCACAGGGAGCGTAAGACGAGTTATCAATTTATTTAACATACAGGCGAAGGCAACCCAGGGTGGCTCTTGATTGGCCACAGGAGCTACAGGTGGAGTGGGAGAGGTATGGGACCCAGCACCCACGTCCCCAGCAGCAGTCCCCCCCCCCCCCCTGGTAAATCCGTGGGATCAGCACTGCCTGAGGCAGGAGCGTCCACGAAATTCCCAGCCTGTGTGGCAGACATTATGAGGAATGTAGCCGTGGGGCACACAGTACAATATAGCCAGACAATAAGAATACCGTATACCAATTCCCTGATATATGTGCTAAAAAAAGCAGAACACAAACAGAGAATGAAGTCGGTATGGGGTAACTGAAAAAAAATAAAAAAAAAATATATATATATATAAATATAAATAATGTGGACCCTGATGCACTTATCCTCTCAGAGCACAGAATATAGTGATAGCAAGGGTGTGATACACTAAATGAAAACACACAGCAGATATAGGCATACTCAGTCACAAACACAATGCAGATATAAAGTGCACAACGAGAATACTGCACTGGACAGGCAAATTACATATGACAATAGAAATGTATATGCAGAGATATAACAATGCAAAGTAATACTGGATGTATATCACAGAATAATTGTATCACCTATTCTGTTATAAGTACACTTGTTCTTAACTAACACTCTCTAAATGACATGTAGAATACTCAAGTGACTGTAAAAATACGGCGCTGTGACAGGCGGCTTTACAGAGGAGACATCAGCCCAGCAATCCTGTTGAGATCAGCCCTTCTTGTAGAAATGGCGCCAGATCTCTGCAGGGAGTGAGGGAGAAAGTGAAAGCAGTTCCAGGGCGGGAACACCTGCGGAAGATGGCGCCTGGAGCTGGGGGAAGGGGCTACAGGTCAGCGCCTTATCCCCTCACGCTGGACTTCACCACCAGTACTTATGGAGCCTTTAGCAAACGGTTTATCAAGAAAACCAACCTGCGCTCCGGCTACCCTGGTGGATATAGTGGGGTCTCTGAGCCATAGAATGTCCACTCCAGCCGCGCGGTCCGTTTCCTGGAGACCGCGCGGGAACGCGATTTAGCCCGGCAGGTCCCACCTTGGGGTCCCTCTTACCTCCGCCCCGTGTCCTGCAGCCAAGCGATCCTGGAGATGTGCAGCGGCGGTGTGCCAGAATACCGGTGCGTCTCCGCTGCAAGTACCCGGGAACCAGGCCGCGGGAGTATACAGCGTCGCAATGGGGAGGTAATGAAGCCGCAGCACAGTATGTCCCCTGGACATAAAAAGTGCTGCGGCCCATGAAGTATTTTCAATAAAGCTGTATTCTTCTTTTCTTCAGGGCTGCCTAACGCAGCCCCCCCAGTTAGTGACCTGTTAATGAGGCACCAACTTTAAAACTGAGCTCCTGTGCACGGAGGTGGGGTTATAGAGGAAGCGGTGCGGTGCATCCTGGGAACAGTCAAAGCTTTTAGCCTGTTGGTGCCTCGGATCAAGATCCAACTCTACACCCCAATGTTATTCCCTGTGGAATCCCAGTGTACCCCGCTGCAGAAATGTATATTATGCCAATGGGGGAACAGCGATCAATAGTAGGGTCCTTTAACAACTTTTCAACTGCTTTCCACACTTTCAAAGCCTGTTGTAACAAAGGGGGGAGACAGATGTTTGAAATATGCGCAGAGAAATTGCAGTGGGGAAATCTGAAGACCCGCTTTATCCAGGAGTGCCACGGAGAGATTACCATAGTACCCAGGTGTGACCTATTCACCTAATTGAGCTAATTGCGTGGCTAAATAATATAAGTATATGTCTGGCAGTGCCACGCCGCTGTCACTCTGAGATCTACACAATGGTTTAACAGCAATACGTGCACGACTAGAGCCCCAGATAAATGAAGCAACACAATGGGAAAGTAGTCGAAATTGCAAGAGTGGAAAATAAACTGGGGCATTCTGAAGTGTGCATAAGAATTTTGGCTGGATAATAATTTTTTTTTAGATTAACATGGGCCGTGACAGACAAGGGAAGCTTCTGCCAGATTTGAGTTTTAGCTCGTAAATTATCAAGCTGCGGGGTTAAATTTAGGCCAATAAAATCAGCAGAAGAATGTGAAACCTGGATACCAAGATATTTAAACTGTGTGCAGCACCTTAAGGGGAGATTATAGTCAGGTGGGTGTGTAGTAGAAGCAAGTGATGGAAACATCACTGATTTGTCCCAGTTGGACACCGGAATAAAAACCAAATTCCTGTACCAAGGAGGACAGGTAGGGAACCCAACATATATGATAAGAATAAAATTATGTAGTTGGCATATAGGACAATTTTTTCTTCATGATCAGCAACCTGAAACCCCTTTATACGAGTAGTGGCTCTAATGGCACATGCTATGGAAAGTGCGAAAAGTAAAGGGGACAGTGGGCACCCCTGTCTAGTCCCTCTCTCCAGTAAAAAGGAGTCAGTGGTAAAACAGTTAACAGTAATTCTAGCTGCTGGACAGGAATATAACAGTTTAACCCATGCTAGGAAATTGGGTCCTATCCCGAACCTTGTCAAGACCTCTCAAATGTATATCCATTCAAAAATATCAAAAGCACGGGCTGCGTCCAAAAATACCGCGACCGCATTGTCCATCCCCTCACCTCATAGAAGTGAACAAACGGCGTAGATTTAGAGCAGTGCACCTGGTTGGCATGAAGCCCGTCTTGTCCGAGTGTACTACTTCAAGTACCACATTATTAAGTCGGAGTGCCAGCAGCTTTGCCAGAATCTTGATATCACTTGCTTCTGAGGAAGGACAATTAAGTCCGAAACGTGTTAAGCTGGTGACTTTCTGTGGGACTCTTGCTGGGGACATCATTTGCCAAGGGAGTTGAAGGTGCCCGGAACGTTCTGGACTTCCTAACCTTATTATACCTAGGAGGGAAACTGATGATCCCTGATGCAAGCCCCATCCTCTTATATGTGGTTACATGCTCTTATTCCGATTTTATTGTGAGTGCGATGTATTAATAAACCCTTTTTCTTTATGTGTGACAATATTGCACAATGATCTTTTCTCTTGTTCAGAGATAATATTTCTTCCTGCGGACGAAATTTATGAGTTGGAAGGAACACAGATAAATAAGAATTGGGGACACACAATTTAATTATTGTGTAATCACTTTTTTCTTTACCCTTTATGCATATGAGTGTGCACCAGGGTGGTGAATATTTTTTGTATTTGATCTTTGTGGGATTGTTGTGAAGATTCCTGTTAATTTCACCATCAGGTTGCCGCATTCAACAGTTGCGCAGTTGTGTTTGAATTTGTATTCTTTTTTATCACTTGACAGCAAGGAGATAGAACAGTATGAGTAAGGAGAAAGCGGATCTTTACCCAGCTTTGGGATTAGTACCATCAAGGCTACCGCCATGGAAGGGAAAAGAGATCCCAGCTCTAACAAAGAATTAAAAACCAATAAAAGTTTGGGGGCATAGAAATCTATACGAGTCTTGATGGGGAGGCTATCCACTCCCAGAGCTTTATTATTAGGAAAGAATTTAATGGCAATTTCCACTTCTTCCAACGTTATAGGATCCTCCAAAGGATGTTTGGAGTCCGTACATAACACCTGTAAAACAATTCTGTTTTTTGGACTTTTTTTTTTTAAATAAAATGCTGCTTTAAATCTCAAGACTTCAAAAATGTCAAATCTCATCACATCAATTTCAAAATCTTATCACTGCTTGGAAAAGGCAGGCTATTACATTTGGGCCTAAGTCTTCTCTTAGTCTTACCATGGCTCTGGCTTGTTCTCGTATGGATGTAATAGCTAGGATGCTATAAAGTGCTCCATTGACATAAGGACGAATCTGTGGAGTACAAACATCACCCAAGTTCATACCCAATTCCACAGGATGTGACATGACACAAAAGTTCTACTAATATTAAAATATACAAATATGATAAAATGAAATATAGACAGTCGTGATTTACTCTCCTAATTTATCCAAAGCATGGCTCAAAACAAACAGTATTTTATGAGTAGTATTTTATAGTAGAAATGAATTTAGGTTACTAAAGTGGTAGCAGACAGACTAAGAAGTGAAGTATTTATTGTTGTCAGCACTCACACTTATATCTTACCCGGTCATCCCACATCTGGTCATGATCAGCATGTGCATGGGACACTTTCTAAAGCTGAAAACAAGCGTGACCATTGCTATGTGCTCTGTGATACTGCATTTGTTGCTCCAGGTAAATTACACTTTGATGCATGCAAGTATGCATTCATTTATTTTCCACGCACGCACTTGTGACAGACTTGCATGCTATTCTGAATGAGATCCAATGTGGCCGCACCGCCCCCATACATCCGCTTCCAGAAGTAGCTATCACAACACATTTGTGCCACCCCTACAGTATAGCTTTGGCAAAAGAGATCTGCACAACTCAGAATATCCTGCAATTCTGCCTACACAGCCATGACATGCCCTCAGAACATTTGCCTATGTACAAATGACTTGTTGCTGCCTGGTTATACCGATTCAGCTGCAAGTGGAAATGCGCAAGACAAGTAGCTCACAGTTGTGTATGCTGGCACAAAATTTTAAATGAGTCCCAGAGAGACCATATACCGTGTTTCAGAAGACACATACTGTACCTCATGGTTCTCATGGCCAAGTAAGTCAGACAGCACTTTGAGAACACGGCCTGCGGCTTTTGCACAAGTTTTCTTTCCTGTACAAGGCAAACATTAGCAGGAGCAGTTATCGGTCACATGTTATACAAGCAGATACAATAATTCATACAATACAAGCCCACTATAATTCCTCCCCTGTAACATACCTACTGGGAACAGGAGTTATGTTAGTACGAAGTCACTGCAGATATAAATGTACACACCTGCACTGCGTAAGCAGAGGTTCATGAGCAGTGCTACAGAGTACTCCACAGTGTAGTCAGAAAGATGTTCCGTGTCCTCCAATTCTTGTATGAGCCAGTAGATCAGACCATCCTTTATCATGGCTGACTGCATAGAGCGCCTGGAACAGAAGCCATTCATTTCATGTAAAATAAGTATTAGATGATCTACAGTACTGGAATGCACTTTGTACAATCTATTTGCAGCTCTGACATACTGCTTCATGGGTGGCAGTTCTGTGTATTTTATTATAAACAGAGTACTTGCCAGCTATAAAATTCATTTTTGGAACTGAATCACTTGTTTAGTATCTGTATTTCCAATTTATGTGAGACATGTACTATCTGAGTGTTTTAGTTTGTCTGTTTTCAAAACCAAATTGCTAGCTGCTTTCTATGATGGCACAACCTATAAATATACATTAAGATGAGTACATGATGTTGGAACTAGATATGTATCCTGAATGTTATGATCATGGTGGAAGAATGTCCTGTATAAAGAACAATTAACTGATTTATAGTTCTGGGTTGGGGGATGTCACACCCAATGGTGTGGGTATATTTAGAGGCATGTAATAAAAATGGCAATTGTGTCAGCTAGACATGCCCTGAATTTGTCGATAAAAATGGTAGTTGTCTTGCCTACCTGGCAAAGATGGAGCAGTTATGCACAAAGGTTGTGGTGATTCTGAATGACGCTGGCCAGACAGGAGTCCAAACTCCAAATATTACCCCGAGGTGTATTACCAGTATTATAATCTGATATATACTTCGCAAATGTGATCTAGTCATGTGGGCCTGCTGTCCTACTTAGATGGGATCGTATATCCCACATTGTTGGGATATATTTGGAAGTTCTGCTTACTGTAGAGAAAGTACATGTTGTGATTTTGTCCCTTCAGAATGGGAATGTCTAGATGGTTTGTGTATAAAGTTGTATAAGCAATCCAGCGTTCTCTATGGGCAATGGCCATTTGGTACCTTTAATGATTTGTTGGTAGATATCTTTTTACCTCTATCTATATATGATGTGCTTATAGTTGTGCTCTTAAATCAGGTAAAGATCAAGTGAATCCTGGCTCCAACCGCTCAATAACATTACCCTCAACCAATATTAAAGTTCCTAGCCATGGGCATAGCCATAGTGGGTGCAATTGCTAAGCTCATATAGCAGTCGACCAAATACCCAAAATTGTCTGCGAAGATATTTGATCTGGACCATTGCCTAGCACTGAAAAGGGAGGACTCGTCAGTGGCGATCTCTGTCTCTCCCTCTCAGTAAAGTTCCACACTGATATGATCCATCTCCCACAATCCAATCCGGTTTCATGCTCACAGACCAGCCGAGCTAATCATTAAGCCCAGCATTGTTGAAGAGTAGACTTCTCCTTATTTACAGCCTTTGTGAAGCTGGAGGCCCAAACTGAGCTCCCAATTTAGGACTGTCCCAGAAAGGAACAGTGTGCCTAAACTAAGAACATCTCCACTCAAACTGGAATGTCCTGAATTAGGAAGTATCCTCCTCAGGTAGGAACTGGTCGATCCTCACCCTTTGTGTGGCATCATGTGAACTGGCAGGCACTGTGTGGCATATTGTGTACTGGCAGCACTACAATGTGGCACATTGTGAACTGGGGAGAATACAATGTGGCATAATATTAATTGGTGGCACTATGTGGTATAATGTGAACTAGTACATTTCTATAGGGCATAAAATTACCTAGTGCACTTCTATGGGGCATAAAATGAACTACTGTAGGGCACTACTATGGGGCAGAAAATGAACTAGGGCCCTACTATGGGCAGAAAATAAACTAGGGCACTATTACTGTACGGTGCATTAAACTAACTAGGGCAATATTATAGGGCATAAAATGAACAACCAGTGTGGACAAAAGGTGTCTCTGCAGAAGTTTCGGGTAGGTGTCAAAACTCTGCTCTGGGGCTCACAAAGTTCTAGCTACGCCCCTGATCTTAACCAAAATGCTATCACTTAAAACAGGTTATGACAGAAATAATCCACCAGAATCAACCTAGATTTACAGTATGCCTGGATAGTCTAATTCGGTGAACCTTTAAACGGCTTTACTCACAGTTGCAATTGCCTCATGCGATTGATGATTATGTGGCAGTAATTTATTTGGGTACTGCCAAGGCATTGAGCTCTGTTGAATAACCATCTCGCTGGTACTGTACACATATGAGGAGTTAACTGTTTCCTTTAAAGCAGATGTTCCCAAACTCGATCCTCAAGGCATAACTTAATTAGTAACTCAAGCACTTTGATTTAACCATCTGTGCTTAGCCATGGAAAGTCTTAAAAGCTGAACTGTAAAGAGGGGAACACACGGGTATATGTGTACTGAGCGATTTATCACAGAACGCTCAGCACACATCCCCCCCCCCCCCCCGCTCAGCACTATGTGTGCTGAGTGAGGGGGGACGCTCACGTAACCCAGCGGTGAAGTGAGTGATGTAACTAGATTGTGCCTGCATGCAGGCCAATCTAGAACCGGCGATAGCGACGCGCGATTCAGACCTGATCACTGCTGTGAGTTTTTGCACAGGGGGAGATTATCGAACTACTGCGCATGCACCGCAATGTGAAGGCGTGTCGCAAGGTGGTTGACAGAAAGAGGACGTTTGTGGGTGGTAATTGGCCGTTTTCAGGGAGTGTCTGGAAAAACACAGGCATCCCAAAGCGTTTTCAGGGCGGGTGTGCGACATCAGCTCCGGTCCCGATCAGCCTGATTTCTTCGCACTGTAGGAGTAAGTATTGAGCTATGCACAGACTGCACAGAATGGGAAAAATATTCGATGGTGAGTGTGATGCAAATGATTTTGCAGCTGTCCACTGACTGAGTGGATTTTTCGCACAGCGCACACATGCGATCACACACTTACACGGGGCAAATTTTCACTCCCCCTAGGCGGCGACTGTCTGATCGCAGGACAGTGTAATTTGCAGCACAGCGATCAGGTCTGAATTAGGCCCTCAGAATCAACTACTTAATGTCCAACCCCAAATCTACTTGCTTAAGTCTAGCATTGAAGTGGCTACCGCGCCCTATGATGCTTACGATCAACCATGTGAAGATGGTTATCCAACCAAAACTTCTTTGCATGTTTACAACAATCCCCGGTGTTTATTCTGACGGATTGATCATTTTGTCTCCTCTTTGATCTGGATGGACAAAGTGCCTAGGAATAAAGTGTCCACACAGTGTGCAGAACAAAAGCTCTGAGAGGTTGGAACGTTTGAATTTCTGACTATTTTTATGCAGCGCAAATTGGGTACTTGAGGCAGTAAGTGCTGGGGACACTGATTTACATGCTTGGTACTCAGAAAGGGTCAGAACACATTTTTCTACAAGCTTGATGACAAAGCCTCTGAAATACAATCTCCCTCTATTCCGCTAGGTGATGAGAATGACTGACTCATAATTGGAAAATGAACTCAATGCTCCTCTTAGAGGGGGGTAATTACATTGAATGCACTAGTTACTTTGGAATGCAGTCGGGAAGGGGGGGGGGGGCACCCCCGGAATGCAGTCGAGGATGGCCTCATTTGGGGAGCTGTATTCAGTGGATACTTTGAAGTCCTCTGATCAATTTTGACGTATTTGGAGTCCCCTACAAGATGTCCTTCTGGTACTTTCAATGAAGACATGCTCTGAAGACTCAATTTGGTACTGGAACACAGAATGCAGTCCATCATTCCCACAGTTGGCCACAGTGGTTCTCCTTCATTAAACCCCAGGTGACCTAGTTGATGTCACGACAATACAGAAATATGTTCTTGCTAGCTAACATGTTTAAAGCATGAATGGAAATGGCACAAGAGGTGCTTGGTTTCCGGGACTGGGTAACTTAGTAAATGACACAGCAGGCCTTGAAAGATTTGTGTAAACCAGCAGGATTTATTTTTACATTTAGTATACGTGAAACAGGTTTTCTTATTGACTTTTTGTTTGTTATTGTTCGTGTTATTTCCTTTTAATAAACACAAAACAAAAAAAACCTTAATACACTATTAAACGTTTTTCTCCTATTTATGACTAATATACCATGAAGAATCTATGATGCCACATACAGATGTATTGACATTGTGAGGATATAAAGATGATTGATGATGTGCCCCCATTCAAGCGTCTTAGCTGTAAGGGCATTTCTTGAGGTTCTACGAAGGGAACCCCGTCCCAATGTTTAAGTCGGTGGAACATTTTATCATATTGTATACCTTACGTTTGCACCTGGGATCATTGACAGCATATTGGAATGTACAACACTATTGTGGTTTCCTTTTTATGAGGTCACTATATTTCAAGGAACAAAGTTTCGAAACTGCCATTCTTTAGGACTACTATTCCCAAGAAACGTATTGTATTTTGCTTTTTCAGAGCCCATCCATCCAACTAATTAAAAAAATCTTTTGCTATATATTCCTCCATTTACATTTGCCCCCACTGAAATGGAATGCAAGAGACTTTTTGTAAAATTGAAATGTTTAACATGAATGGTTAATAGTCTTCTAGTGCACCCTTGGAAACAGACTGCCTAGTATCAATGTATTTGCTTACCTATAAATAATACTGTAAAGGTTATCACTAGGTAAACTCAGAGACCTACAACCACTGGGAGTGTTCACGCAATCATGTGCCGAAATACTGTATATCCTTATATTTAATGGCAAAGGTGAAATATAATACTTCTATCTGCCAGCGGCAAAGCCATACATAATCTTGATCTATGTATAAGACTTGCTTTGTAACCCTTTGATCACGTTCTGCAGTTACACCTGCTAAGGTAAACACTAATGCAATAATAAAGATTAATACACACTGTGGCATCTAACAAATGGTCCCTGCGATTTGCACGAAATAAAGGACACCAGCCTGAATAGAACGGGAAGATACATAGCAGCATACTGTAGGAAGGGCTAGATTTGCCAATAAAAGAAAAGACAATTAAAATACTGAACGGAAAAGAACAGGGAAATGAGAGATCAATATATGAAAGAACAAAGGTGAATATATAAATAACCAGGATGATCACATTACCTATACGTAGCTACACACACTACAGGAAATATTAAGCAACGCATGATACAATTGTAATGTTTACTGAATTGAGTGCTAATCATCTACACGCCAAGACGTCACAGCCAGCAGTAGATGGATCTTACCCGAGACTAAGTTTTTGCAGAGAGCCCAATATATTCTCCCTGGTAATGGAATCTTGCTCTTCTGCCCGCAGGGTTTCCTCTAGTGAGCGTAGCAAATTAGGGCTCTGGCTAAGATATGCACGGCCTGCAACACGGAAGAATGGTGTAAATTCCTTATACATCATGTATCATAAGTTTATGTATAAATATTAGGTGCTTTACCGGTATGTTTATGTGGGGGCGCATGCCTTTGTTTATATGGTCTCCAGTATTTGCAAAATACAGAAGATGGAAGGTATAAGGCTGTGGAACTAGTGCTGCACATACACGGGTCTTTTCACTATAAAAATCTTACTAAAATAATCTTGTATTCCCATAATAACTCAACCATGGGGCTCCTAACCATCTGCTCTATTTAGCAGGGTCCCAGGATTAACATTTCGCTAATCCACCTGAGCCGACACTTTATAACTAGTGTGACAAGAACACTGGGATAGTGTTTGAGGGCAGGTATATTTGTCCCAGGTTCTTGTCTTACATGTTTTAGAAAATGTTAACTTCTAGGAAAAATGCTTTTTGTTTTGTCTGAACCTTTTCAGTTTGCTGTAAAAGCTGGGAAAAGGCTCTGAGAGAGAGATAAGGCGAGTTCTAGACATTGGGCCCAGTTCGGGTCTTTGGCCTCACAGAGGGCTAATTAGGGTTTCAGCTGTGTAAGAGTGATATAGTGCTTCTAACCTGATTAGTATGGGCAGACTGCCTGGGAAGGCTGCAGGATCTGTGTGTGAGAGACACGCTTTCTGATGCAAGTAAGCTATACAGTATGTACTGAAGAACTCTGTGTTTTGTTTAGTGACAGTTAGGAACATCTTATGTTTAGTTAGTGCCGGACAGGCAAGGTATTTTTATTTTGGGGTTTGTTTTATTTTCTGTTTCAATAAAACTGGCCGGGGTCAGTTGTACCAGAAACTGGACTTGTGTTGTTCCTCAGCTGCTGCGGGCTGCCATATTCCCCAGGAAAAGGCACCTTGCACCCCTACAGTGTTACAACTTGGTGGAGAATGCGAGCAGGCCGTTCTGCGCATAAGTGAAAGCAGCAGCTTTGTGAGGCCTGCAGAAAACGTTGGTTTATGCAGATACAGCCCAGTGTGAAGTTACTGAGACTCACCCCTGAGGGTTTGATATATGTCCTGGGTGAAAGCAGCTGCAAAGCCGCCTGAAAAATCTGTTGACATGGAGGATCTGCTTAAAGCCTTGCTGCAAGCTACAGCGGCTCAGCAGGAGGCCAACCGACAGCAGCAGGTGGCAATGGAGGAAAATTGGAGACTACAGCAGGTGGCAATGGAGGAAAATAAGAGACAACAGCAGGCAGTTGTTGATGAACTTTACAGGCAACAGCGTCAGGATAGAGAGGCCTTAACAGAAGTGGTGCAGAGACTTGCAGCTCGGGTTGGAGATGTGGCCGTCAGTGCTCCAACCAGCTCTAGTTCTATACGGGCCAGTCACTTCCTGCAGAAAATGACAGAGGCTGATGATGTGGAGGCCTATCTGACCACGTTTGAAAGGACTGCCGAGCGTGAGAACTGGCCGAAAGCACAGTGGGCCAGTCTGCTGGCACCTTTCCTGTCAGGTGAGCCCCAAAAAGCTTACTTTGATTTAAGCCCTGCTGAGGCTCGGGACTATGATAAACTAAAGACTGAGATCCTGACCCGCCTGGGAGTCACGCTGTCAGTACGAGCGCAACGGGTGCACCGTTGGCTGTACGCCATGGAGAAGCCTCCGCGCTCCCAGATGCACGACCTTATTCAGCTAACAAAAAAATGGCTGCAGCCAGAGACATTAACTGGTCCCCAGATGGTGGAAAGAGTCGTCATGGACCGCTACTTGAGATCTTTGCCCATGGTCCTGCGCAAGTGGGTGAGCCATGGAAACCCGGGTACTGCTGACCAATTAGTGGACATGGTAGAGAGGTATTTGGCAGCAGAGGAACTACTGATGACCACCCAGCAACCCATAGATCCTCGACAGCGCCCTTCAGTAAAGACTGGTAAGACTGTTCCGTGGGAAAACGTTGCTGGGCGGTTAAGAGAACGCAAGGCTGGAGAGACTGTAAACACTGGCCCTGGAAACAGGCCAATGGGGCTAGAACGGTCTATGCTGCCCAAATGGGTTGGTAATCGTGTGGTTAAATGTTTTAGGTGTGGTATGCCAGGTCATGTTATTGCCAATTGCCCAGTCACGCAAGAACCCATGCAATGTGATGCTGCCTTTGAATGTCGCAGAATGTCTTTCTTTGCTAGGTTAGCCTGTACTGTGGTACCTTCACCTGAGCTGGAAAAACAAATGTGTGATGTGTTCTTAGAAGGTAACCGGGTAGAGGCCTTGCTAGATTCAGGAAGTTTGGTTACCCTCGTGAAAGCTGGGTTAGTGAACCCCTTAAAGGTCCAGCAAATACCTATTGGGGTAACTTGCATACATGGGGATACCCAATATTATGCCACTGCTGAGGTGAATATAGAAACTTATTGTGGGTCAGCAATGGTTAAAGTGGGACTGGTCCCTACCTTGGTGCATGAGGCCATAATAGGGAGGGATTTTCCTCATTTTTGGAAACTGTGGGAATCACGGTTATCAACAGATGTGAGAAGTAAAAAACCAGTTGATAATACCGGTGATTTTTTGGATGTACGTGGGTCTTCGGAACTTTCTGGCCCTTTGCCTTTTGCTAGTTTGGCTGGGGAAGTGACAGATGGGGAGTCCAGTGAGGACCCTCTTGCCGGGAACAGAGACATAGTAGTTAGAACTGAAAGCGTGCCTGACCTGGAGGTAAAGAAGGATCTGTTTGCGTCTGAACAGTTAAAGGATCCTACCTTAATAAAGGCTAGAGAGAATGTTAAGATTGTTAATGGGGAACCTGTGGTACCAGGTGACAGGGTTACGTATCCCCACATGGCCATCTGTAATGAGCTCTTGTACCACATTGTCAAAAGGGGTGAGGATGTGGTGGAACAGCTGGTAGTTCCCCAGCCTTATCGGAGAACGGTACTAGATTTAGCTCATAGTCACGTTACCGCAGGACATTTAGGGGCAGAAAAAACCACTGAAAGAGTTTTACAAAGGTTCTTTTGGCCAGGGGTTTATAAAGAAGTGTCTGAATATTGTTCTTCCTGTCCTGAATGCCAGTATCATGCCCCTAGACCCCATTTCAGGAGCCCACTAGTTCCCATGCCTATTATAGAGGTCCCGTTTGACAGAATAGCCATGGATCTCGTGGGGCCCTTGTTAAAGTCTGCTCGGGGCCATCAGTATATCCTGGTAATTATGGACTATGCCACTCGATATCCTGAGGCTGTCCCTTTACGCACTATCACAACCAAGGCGATAGCTAGGGAGCTGGTGCAGGTATTTAGTAGAGTGGGAATACCAAAAGAAATTTTGACTGACCAAGGTACTCCATTTATGTCAAGGATCATGAAAGAATTGTGCAAGTTATTTAAGGTCACTCACCTCAGGACGTCCATCTACCATCCCCAAACTGACGGGTTGGTGGAAAGGTTTAATAAAACATTAAAAAGTATGTTAAAAAAGGTTGTTGAGAGAGATGGAAAAAACTGGGATTGTTTGTTGCCCTACTTGTTAATGGCCATCAGAGAAGTTCCTCAGTCCTCTACGGGGTTTTCTCCATTTGATTTGTTGTATGGTAGACACCCCAGAGGGCTGTTGGATGTTGCCAAAGAGACGTGGGAAGGACAGCCCACTCCTTATAGAAGCGTTATTGAGCATGTAACACAAATGCAGGATAGGATTGCAGCCGTGGTACCTGTTGTCAGAGAGCACATGGAACAGGCCCAAAGTGCTCAACAGAGGGTCTATAACCGGAGTGCCAAGATACGGGAATTTGCTCCTGGAGATAGAGTTCTTGTTTTGGTACCCACTGTGGAAAGCAAATTCCTAGCTAAATGGCAGGGTCCATTTGAGATTAGGGAAAAAGTGAATGAGGTTAATTACAAAGTATACCAGCCGGGAAAGAGAAAACCCGAACAGATCTACCATGTTAACTTAATCAAACCCTGGAAAGATAGGTTGTCTCTGTCAGCGGAGCCTTGCCCTTCGGTGTCTTCACCCCGGCTGCTTCCCGCAGTGAAGGTGTCAGAGACATTATCAGCTGATCAGAACAATCAGGTTAAAGAATTTCTCATCCAAAATAGGGAGGTATTTTCAGAGCTGCCTGGCCGAACGACCATAATAAAACATGACATTGTCACAGAACCAGGGGTCAGGGTTCATTTAAAGCCATATAGGATTCCTGAAGCTCAGCGAGAAGCTATTTCTAAGGAAGTTAAAACCATGTTAGAACTTGGAGTCATAGAGGAGTGTAACAGTGAGTGGTCCAGTCCCATAGTGCTCATCCCGAAGCCCGACGGTAGCATACGCTTCTGTAATGACTTTCGTAAGTTAAATGAGGTGTCCAAGTTTGACGCATACCCCATGCCCCGTGTGGATGAGCTTGTAGAAAGGCTGGGAACAGCCAGGTTTCTCACCACATTGGACCTGACCAAAGGTTACTGGCAAATACCTTTATCTGATAGCGCCAAAGAAAAAACAGCCTTTTCGGTTCCGGAGGGGCTGTACCAGTATAAGATGTTACCCTTTGGGTTGCATGGGGCTCCAGCAACCTTTCAACGGGCGATGGATAAAATTTTGAGGCCCCATAGAAAATATGCAGCTGCCTATTTGGATGATGTGGTAATTCACAGTACAGACTGGGGGTCACATTTGGTTAAAGTACAAGCAGTACTGGACTCAATCAGAGAGGCAGGGTTAACTGCTAACCCAAAGAAGTGCTGCCTCGCAATGGAGGAGGTCAAATACTTGGGCTTCACCATAGGCAGAGGTCTGATTAGGCCCCAATTGAATAAAGTTGATGCTATTCAAAACTGGCCTCGTCCAGTGAATAAAAAACAGGTAAGGGCTTTTTTGGGAATTACTGGGTACTATAGACGGTTTATTCCTAATTTTGCGACCACAGCGGTGCCGTTGTCAGACCTTACCAAAGGGAAGCAGTCAAATGTGGTGAAATGGAACCCTGATGCAGAAAAGGCGTTCCAAGCGTTAAAAGTGGCTTTGTGTTCACAACCGGTGTTGATAACACCAGATTTTTCAAAAGAATTTGTGGTACAGACAGATGCCTCAGAGGTAGGGATAGGTGCTGTGCTGTCCCAAACCAGAGATGGGGACGAACACCCTATCATTTATTTGAGTAGGAAACTCAATGAGCATGAAAAAAGGTATGCCATTGTGGAAAAGGAGGCTTTGGCCATTAAGTGGGCACTAGATACCTTGAGATATTACCTCTTGGGTAGACAATTCAGACTAGTGACAGACCATGCCCCTTTAAAATGGATGTATGTAAATAGAGGCAAGAATGCTCGTGTAACTAGATGGTTTCTAGCGTTGCAGGACTTTAAGTTTACTGTCGAACATAGACCGGGAACACAATTGGCCAACGCAGATGCATTGTCTCGCATCTTCTGTTTGGGGGCTACAAGTGTTCCGGCCCCTAGGTCGAAACAGGGGAGGGGGATATGTGACAAGAACACTGGGATAGTGTTTGAGGGCAGGTATATTTGTCCCAGGTTCTTGTCTTACATGTTTTAGAAAATGTTAACTTCTAGGAAAAATGCTTTTTGTTTTGTCTGAACCTTTTCAGTTTGCTGTAAAAGCTGGGAAAAGGCTCTGAGAGAGAGATAAGGCGAGTTCTAGACATTGGGCCCAGTTCGGGTCTTTGGCCTCACAGAG